>NC_140595.1:778054792-778629792 GCF_964204655.1 Triturus cristatus | reverse complement strand
CAAGAGATCTGGGTTAAATCCATCGTTCTTTTGCCCACTACGCCACCCCAGTTTAGACATGGCCATATGCAAATCAGTCTTGACCCTGTGCCTCATGGGAACAGTCCAGCCCGAACTACCAAGCCATGTCTTCCCTGGACCGGAATCAAGCATCCTAGGACCGGTTTCTGGCTATCAGCCGTCATCAGCCAGGATAGCTTGACTCCAGTGGCGTAGTGAGCACGGGTCCCACGTCTGGGAATACCCATCCCACTTAGGGCGAAAAGCATTACAACAAACAATTGATGGATGGAATGCTGACAATGCAGACATTCTCCCCCAGTCAAGAGATCTGGGTTAAATCCATCGTTCTTTTGCCCACTACGCCACCCCAGTTTAGACATGTCCATATGCAAATCAGTCTTGACCCTGTGCCTCATGGGAACAGTCCAGCCCGAACTACCAAGCCATGTCTTCCCTGGACCGGAATCAAGCATCCTAGGACCGGTTTCTGGCTATCAGCCGTCATCAGCCAGGATAGCTTGACTCCAGTGGCGTAGTGAGCACGGGTCCCACGTCTGGGAATACCCATCCCACTTAGGGCGAAAAGCATTACAACAAACAATTGATGGATGGAATGCTGACAATGCAGACATTCTCCCCCAGTCAAGAGATCTGGGTTAAATCCATCGTTCTTTTGCCCACTACGCCACCCCAGTTTAGACATGGCCATATGCAAATCAGTCTTGACCCTGTGCCTCATGGGAACAGTCCAGCCCGAACTACCAAGCCATGTCTTCCCTGGACCGGAATCAAGCATCCTAGGACCGGTTTCTGGCTATCAGCCGTCATCAGCCAGGATAGCTTGACTCCAGTGGCGTAGTGAGCACGGGTCCCACGTCTGGGAATACCCATCCCACTTAGGGCGAAAAGCATTACAACAAACAATTGATGGATGGAATGCTGACAATGCAGACATTCTCCCCCAGTCAAGAGATCTGGGTTAAATCCATCGTTCTTTTGCCCACTACGCCACCCCAGTTTAGACATGGCCATATGCAAATCAGTCTTGACCCTGTGCCTCATGGGAACAGTCCAGCCCGAACTACCAAGCCATGTCTTCCCTGGACCGGTATCAAGCATCCTAGGACCGGTTTCTGGCTATCAGCCGTCATCAGCCAGGATAGCTTGACTCCAGTGGCGTAGTGAGCACGGGTCCCACGTCTGGGAATACCCATCCCACTTAGGGCGAAAAGCATTACAACAAACAATTGATGAATGGAATGCTGACAATGCAGACATTCTCCCCCAGTCAAGAGATCTGGGTTAAATCCATCGTTCTTTTGCCCACTACGCCATCCCAGTTTAGACATGGCCATATGCAAATCAGTCTTGACCCTGTGCCTCATGGGAACAGTCCAGCCCGAACTACCAAGCCATGTCTTCCCTGGACCGGAATCAAGCATCCTAGGACCGGTTTCTGGCTATCAGCCGTCATCAGCCAGGATAGCTTGACTCCAGTGGCGTAGTGAGCACGGGTCCCACGTCTGGGAATACCCATCCCACTTAGGGCGAAAAGCATTACAACAAACAAATGACCATCCCAGGTACCTGCCACGCGGCGGAACTGAGGACGGGGCCTGGGGTGGGGAGGCCACCCTCCCCGGGCCGCAGGGAGTCCCTGAACCCAGCCGAGCATGGGGAGGTTCCCATGGCACGATGGAACCCCGTCCCGGGCCTTTGGCAGGGCAGCAGGCCGGGGATGGGGGATGGGGCCCAGGGCTGGAACACCCGAGCCAGGGCCCGGCGGGGCCACTGGACCCAGCCGGGGCTGCCAGGCCCAGAGGCGAAGGGGAAGCCTCCCCGGGTCTGTGGGACCTCGTTCGGGCACGCAGCAGGACCGAGGACGGAGCCTGGGGTGGGGAGGCCGCCCTCCCTGGGGCCCCTGGACCCAGCCCAGCAGGGAGAGGCTCCCCTGGCCCGCCGGACCCCATCCAGGGCAGCCTGAAATGCGGCAGGCCCAGGGACGGGCCCAGGGCTGAAGCAGCATGCTGGCACGTCCAGCTGCCGGCTAAGGACTGCTAGGCCGAGAGGGGTCCCAGAGTACCTTGTCCCTAGTAATCCGGAGGAAGGCTATCCCCTTTTCTGGTAACCTGTGCGCACCGCAAGACTGAGGGGACCCTGGGCGCGAACGTGCCCGACCTCCTGGAGCCCTGGCTGGGATCCGGGAGGCAAATGAGCCCCCATCGGGACTTTCAGGGCAGCCTGGCCATCTGGTCGCCCCATTGGAAAGCATTGCGTGCGACCAGATGGCAGAGGGGACCGGTGCGACCAGATGGCCGGGACCGAAAGGACTCCCATCTGCCTGCCCCGAGCCTTCACGGTAGGGCTCCCGCCTGCCCACGCAGGGCTCGGGGGCTCCCGCCTGCCCATGCAGCGCTCGGGTGCTCCACTTCCCGGGGGACTCGGGGACCCCGGCTGGGCCTCAGGCACGGGGAGGACCACCGGAGCTCTCGGGCCCGGACGCCCGGGGGAGGTCTGCCCGGGACCCATGGAGCCCGTCCCGGGTATTTTGCCATGCCGCGGGCCGGAGTGAGCCCCCGGACGGAGGGGAGGTGTTGTCCGGGCATAGACCATCTGGTCCCCGGCAAAGACCCGCCAGCCCAGGGGTGGTGTTCCGGCATACCTTGCCTCTACTAATCTGGAAGAAAGCCACCCCTCTTTCTGGGAACCCATGCGCACCGAGAGACTCAGGGGACCGTAGGCCCGGACGCACCCGACCTCCTGGAGCCCTGGCTAGGATCGGGGAGGCAAATGAGCTCTCATCGAGACTTCCAGGGCAGCCCGCCTATCTGGTCGCCCCATTGGAAAGCATTGCGTGCGACCAGATGGCCGAGGGGACAGGTGCGACCAGATGGCCGGGACCGAAAGGACTCCAATCTGCCCGCCCCGAGCCGAGCCATAACGGTAGGGTTCCTGCCTGCCCTTGCAGGGCTCTGGGGCTCTGCACGAGAGACCCTTGTCCCAGGCAGATGGACACTTGGCAGGCCGCAGGACGGGGGCTCCCAAACCCCAGGCCCTGACCGAAACCCAGGCCCCGGGGACGGTCCCTGCTTCTCAACCCAGCCAGGCCGGGGAGATCGGGGAGCCTGTCCGGGCACGAGGGACCCCTGTTCCGGGCACACGGACCCTCAGGACGTGCACTCGTTTTCCACACATATTTTCAAAATTCTGCGTAGTGGAGCTACGCCAACTCCACCCAGCCCTAATCTTCACCACATAAGTGTGAAGAGAAACAATAGGAGGACATTATTGTCGCCAAGAGAGACAGTACTGAGGGAATTGGAAGAGGGCCCAGCACTGATCCTTCAGGGCAGTGGTTCTTAACCTTTTTGCTTCTGAGGACCCCCACTTAATCATTACTGGACCCTGGGGACCCCCACTGAATCATTATTGAATCCAGGCAACCCCAATGAGTCATTACTGAAAGTCGGGGACCCCGGCCTAAGCATTTTCAATGATTTGAACCGCAAAACAATACAGAAAGAATACAGAAACAAACATTCAAACAAATACAAATACACCAATGAGGAAAAATGTGATTTAATTCACAAACAAATATGAAAAAAAAATCTCAATTGTAATTAAAATAGGGCGGTTGTAGCGTTTCTAAATTCAACTAAGACCACTAAATTCAACTGAGACCACTCATCATCATTATTATACTCTGTTTAATGCATTTGCACTGCTCCGATTAATTAAACTGAGGATACTAACTAACTTTTCAGCCTCTAATTTCAAATCCCTTCACATATACAAAACGTTTTTAAAATTTCAATTGCAAATTGTGCTTCTTGATTTATACACACTTGATATTATTTAACTTTCTAAGCAGTCGCAGACCCCCGGGGGTAAGAGCCTCTGTTTTAGGGGCCTGAACTGGTAGGGTGTGGGGATGAGAATCAAGAGAATAGAGAAGGACACATACTTTCAGGAGGTGTTAGCAATGTCTGGAGGATTGAGGGACGCAAGAAGGGTACAGAGCTCAACAGAGTCAAATACAGCAGACACACCAATAAGTGGGAGGATGGAGGAGAGGTGGTTGTAGTGAACTGATGTGATGAAATTTGCAACATGTGTGAGGGCAATGACTGTTGAGTGAAGAGCTCAGACTCCATATTGTAGGGGGTTTAGTAGGCTGCTGATTGAAAGAGGGTGGGTCAGGTGACTGAAGAGAAGACATTCAATAATTAAGAAATTAAGGGAAGTTTAGAGACTAGGTAATAATTAGCTGGGGAGAGGATGTAGCCTAACGGCTAGGGTGGTCGACCTCAAGTCTGGGGAACCGGGTTCGAGTCTCGGCAACGACGCTCAACATCCTGTGATTCTGGGCAAATCACGTAATCTCCCCGTGCCTCACAAAAATGAATGTGTCCTTATGTAACGCAACTGATGCTCATGTACAGCGCGCTGATACCCGAAATCTTCGGGTCAAGTTCGCACTATATAAAACTCCGGGAAAAAAACATATATAAAAGGGTCTGTAGTTGGCTTGTTTAATAGAGGTAGGGCTGCGTCTGGTTTGACACATGTAAGGTAAGTACCAGATGTGAGGGGGTGGTTAAATAAAGCGCTGCTAATGGGGTTGTGTACGTCTTGTTGCTGCCTTAATGTTGTTATCGTGTTGTATTGTTGGGCATAGTGTTGTATTGTACTCTTTATGTGGAGAATTGTATTGATCTTTGATTGTGTTCTGTTGTGTTTCAGTGAGGTGTTTTTGTGGTTCTATATTGTTGTGTTGTTGCTGCAGGTTGTGTGTTGCTGTGCCGTTATATTGTGGTATTGTAATATAATGCTGTTGTTGTGTTTTGTTGTTTTACTTCAACTGAAATCCATCTGCACTGTGGGGTTGTAGTGTGGTGTATGCGTTATGGTGCAGTTTTAGTAGATTAGTAGTACGGGTAATTTTCTGCCATTAGTTGGTAATGCAGTGGAAGGAGGCGGTAAAGAGGTGGTAGTAGTGCATGCAGTTAGTCTGTGGGAATTGAGGATGCAGTGTTGTTAGCATAGTGCCTTAGTGGGGGTACTAGGGTAGTCATGGGATGTGGCAACATACCGATGGGGTATGGAAAGTAGTGAGGATGGGTGATACTGTAGTTATGTTAGGTGGTACAACACTGGTGAGGTAGCAGTGATGGAGTATGGTAGGGTTAGGGCGATGGACAGCCTTATTTTGTATTGGTGTGGGGTTGTTAATAGTGTGGTGGGTTGGGTAGTGTGCTGCTATGGGTTGGTTGTGTGGGGTTGTGTAAGAGGCGAGGTGTTGGAGATTGTTTTTGTTGAGATGTGGAGTGGTAGACGAGGTACGGATGTCATGTGTTTGATAATGGAGTTGTATGAAGTAGTAATTTAGTTCTGTGAGGTGGTAGTGCAGTGTTTTGAGGGTAGAGTGGGGTTGAGGTGGAAGTTTGTTGCTGTGAGATAATAGTGTATTTGCTGTAGTGTGGTAGAGAGAAGATGCTGGGTGGCAGTGAAGTATTTTCAGATTACAGCATTGGGTGGGCATAGTTCAGTAGCGCGTAACAGGGACAGCTTGCTGGGTGGTAAAGTGCTTCTGTGAGGTATTTTGATAGGGATGGAAGATGCAGTATAGCGGTGGGGTGGTTGTGTGGTGCAGTGGGTAGTGTAAAGCAGCCTGGAGGTAGTAGTGTACTCCTGTTGAAGTGGGACAATGAAATGGGAGTGTGGTGCCATTGGGCCGTATTCCAGTGTTAGGCTGGTAATGCCACAGTCTAGTTTGTAGTGTAAAAGGATCAGTGGTGGCTACTCAGTTAAGGCAAAGGGGCGTCGACCCACTGCCCTCTGAGCAGTCAAAAAAGGAAAAATTAAACGATAACGCACTGTTATTATCATTTTATTTTTCCGTATTTGCTGAGTTCGCGGGGCGGAGCTGTGCAAAGTAGGGGGAGGAGTGGTGAGCACTTAAGGGTGCATGACGGTTTGGTCGGTCGTCTTGGGCCGGCCAAACAGTCATGCGCACTTTGCATGTTTCCCACCAGGCTGTAATGCACAGTCCGGTGGGAAACATGCATAGGCTCAAAGTCACCGTCTGAGCGCCGAACCTTGGCACTCAGACCAATCACAACGCTGCATTGCAGCATTGTGATTGGCTTAGGAGAGCCTGCGTGCTTCCTGCTTTGGTTCCAGAATCAGAAGAGACGAGGAGAGGTGGCAGCAACCATACACAGGTATGTGATTTTTTTTTGTATTCCTTCCCCCAACACCGCCACCCATCCCCGTTCAGTTGAAGCCACCACTGACAAGGACTAGAGTGGAATCAGTGCGCCACAAAACATGATTATACATAGTAGTTTTGCGACCTAAAATAGTCCCGGTCTAATCCTCGTGCATTGCAATGGGAACACTCAAGGCGGAATGATACTCCTAAAAGCCAACAGCATGCAATTAAAAACAAGCATTGGCATAGCCAATAGGTCTCGCTTTTGGAACCTTATAAGTGTTTAGCCATGCAACAGTTGATGTTGTTGCACCAAGGATATTGTGCTGCATAACTAAATACTTATAAGGTCCCAAAAGCAAGACCTATTGGCTATTTCAATGCTTGTTGAATTTTGTTTTAGCCACAATACATTGCATCCACACTGCTGTCCAGCATGGCTAATAAAAACATTGCCAAAAGCAGTAGCTTTCATTGGAGAGAGCTATTGGCTTCGCCAATGCTTGTGTTTTTTTTTTAGGTTAGCCACAGGGAGATGTGCCTAATTCGTCTAATTGTCCAGAATCACAGGATGTTGAGAAGAGGCCGGGAACTGCATCTGGCTCTCCTGCTCCAAAGTTTGCAAGTCGGGCCTTTAGGCCACATCCCCTACCCTTCTTAAGAACTGCTGCCTGTTAAGGAAAGAATGTGGCCTAAGGGGTAGGGCGGTGGGTCTTGGAGCTGGGGAACCAGGTTCGAGTTTTGGCAGGGACGCTCAACGTTATGTCGTTCTGGGCAAATCAGTTAATATCCCCGTACCTAACAAAAATGAATGTGTCAGCCTGTAACGTAACTGGTGCTCATGTAAAGCGCTCTGATACCTTCGGGTCTAGTTCGCGCTATATAAAACTCCACAAGATAAAAATCAGTTTCTAGGAATTAAATGCCCAGATGTCGAGTTTACTGGATTTGTAGTACGTCACATCCTTGCCAGAAAATGTTGGTAAATGTGTTTCTCTATATCACTTTAAAATATGTGTTTACTTACCAACTCTGTTTTTTACAACGATCACGTTTAATGGATAATAATGGCAAACCTACCAGACAGCAAAGGCAGAGAACAGGATCCCTCTGGAGATAGTAATCAGATACTCGCCCGCCCCATTTGAGTAAACAACAGGCCCCATTTACAATTCATTAATTGTGCGCTGCATTTTCTGAAAGCATGAAGGGATGTTGCTCAAACAACGATATTTTCTTTACAGCCCCAGAGAGGCAGATGTGTTTGTAAAGTGAGCATCGTTTTGTAATTCTTCTTTTTTACAATTTCCATCCTTAAGAAATTCTTACATTTTTTAAGACTGGAAAACTCACAGGGGTGTTTTTGTTTGCCTCCCTGAAGCAACCATCATCAAATACAAATGGAACTTCTTGTTTACAGACATTTACTGGAAAGGGTTTTTTTTTTTTAACAATTCTTGTCCTCAAGTGCTGCTTTGTGTGTGCATGCGTGCTTCAGTGGAATGCAGCTTTGTGTGGCTGTGTGTGTTTCATTTCACTCTGGAATTTAGCACCAGTGTGGAAAGGGCAACAGATTTGATTAGGAAGATGTCTGCCACATGTTGATAGGAAAAATAACAAGCCCGGCGGAGCGTGGCACGCGCGCACTTGACGGGGGCGGGGGAGCGCATTCGAGGAGGGTGAGCGGACCCTTTGAAGTACGAGTACGATGCCAAAAGCGGATTGCATGGCGGCACGATGCACGTGATTGTGCGCGTGCTCGCCATGCAATCCGCTTTTGGGAGCACTTTTGGGAGCCCCTTACAATAGTCTCGCTTTGCGATCGCTTATGCGATAGCAAGGCGAGACCTAATAAAAAGGAATACTCCTCTGAAGTCCCATTTTAGAAAAGTTATAATAATAGCTCTGCCTGAAAGTGATTTATAATCCCAAAATGGAAGCAGAGTGCGGCCATTCTGGAGGGGCATGCAACCCTACCCAACCCCACAATCATAGGCTCGTCATAGGGGTAGTTTAAAGTCCTAGTTTATTGATAATAACACCGTGTTGCTCCTTTTGGGACTGCTAGGCACCACTTTACCAGAACGTATTGCTATTAGAAATGCGTCATTCCACTCAAATATTGTGTTATATATTTTAAAATCCGCGAACAGTCCTTCGACCCAGCGAGATCCCCAAGCAGACAGGGGCTGGCAGGTGACCAATCAGAATGCAGCGCTCCTTCCGATGGCTTTGTAAGTTTCACAGAGTCATAATGTTCACTTCTCTTGGCATCCTCGTCTGTAAGAGAGAGTTTCCCGCACGTCCTCGAGCGCGGGGCGCCGCCGCCGCCCCTCCGAGTTTATAATGCAGCCTTTCTGGGCCTGCACGGCCAGTGCCAGAACGTTTCTATTCTCGGACCGGCGAGCGCGCGGCAGCCAAAAATAACAGGGTTTTTTTTTCGAACATTATCCTAAAATATTGATAGTAGTGTTTTGACATGTTCCAGTGGTTTTCACCGGCGGTTTTCCCAGCACAGCCCCAGAGGCCTCCGGCCGAAGAGGAGGGATGACTGGAGCTGTCTCGGTTTCCTGTGGGATATTATGAACGATGCATCCGTTCGTTTCATTTCGGATCTTTGCACACTGGGCCGCAATTATTATTTGTTGTCACGAACCCGGTCCTGTAAACGTTACTAGTAGCTGAATGGCGGAGGAAGCGGGTATAAACTAGAAACATAAACCGAGTCACGGGGTCTGCACTCGGAATAACATTATGTAAACATTCAGCAACCCACACGGCTAACGACATCATTTTAACACTCCTCCTGCGCGAGTGTATTTTTTATACTGTTGAGGACAGCAATATAAAACAAGCCTGCCTTCTGTGTTCTGATGAGGAGAGAGAGAGACAGGGCGCGACGGAGAGCATGCCTAGTCCATATGCAGATGTGCAGAGTGTAATAAGCCATTTATTACTATTGCTGAGTGTTAGAAGGGGCCATGACTCACAAGGGGAGAGCAGTGCTTAATTTGTAAGAAAAAACAGTCAGGGGCCCCTTTTTGTTGCCCCCGAGTTTTATATAGCGCAAATTTGACCCGAAGGTGTCAGAGCGCTTTACATGAGCACCAGTTACGTTACACAAGGACACATTCATTTTTGTTGGGCGCGGGTTCCCCTGATTTGAGATCCACCGCCCTAGCCCGTTAGACCACATCCTCTCCTCCCCCTTCAGCTTGCACCGCCAATTGCACCTGTTAGTGCAGCCAGTACTAGTAACAACACAACTACTAACCATCACATTCCTACAGGTGTGACAATTCAGAATATTCCACACCCCCAAAGCAATAAGAATTGCTTGGGCAGGATTTGTTAGTCGTTTTTAATGGACATTAAACTAATAAACAACTGTTGTTGGGCTCGTTTCCAAATTACACTAACAGCACCACCATGTGACAGGCTGCATAAGTGCCAGTGTAGGACAATAAAGTGCTGGTGCTGAGCACCGGAAACCACTGGCTCAAATTAAGTGTAACAGACAACAAGCCAAATGTGTCACTATACCGAAAACCTACAGCTGGTAATTCATTATTACATGCGGCTAGCAACCATCCACCTAGGTTGGTTAGAAGTATCCCCTATGGGGAATTCTTAAGATTAAAACCTAACAGCACGAGGAATTTGGATTTTGAATTAGCTGCCAAGGCCAGTCTGAATAGATTTGTCAATAGGGGTTATAATAGGGATTTCTTAGAGGTAACCCTCAATAGGGTTAACAACATACCACGAGAAACACTTCTTGCTAATGAGAATAAGAAGAATAAAACAGAGACAGGAGATAACAAGTTCAGGAAGATAACAACTTTTTCTAACAAAGCCAATGATTTGAAAAAAATCATGAAGAAGAACTGGCATATTTTAAAGACGGACAATGTGATAGGCTCAGATATTCCAGCAGCCCCTTTGATAACATATAGGAAGGCTAGATCATTGAGGGATAATCTAGTACAAAGCCATTTCTATACTAGACCAAGTACAAGCGGGACCCTAAGGGAGCTTAGGGCTTTCTATCCTTGTGGCAGATGTAAGGCCTGCGCAGGGAGTAGAAGAACATTGACATATGAAGTGACAGGCCTTAAGATACCTAGAACCATAAAGAAGTTCATCACATGTAATACTACCTATGTAGTATACTGCTTAGAATGTCCTTGCGGACTGAAATATATTGGCAGCACAATTCATCCCATTAAGATACGGGTCATAGAGCATATGAGGGCGATAGCCAAAAAAGATGATACTTATCCAGTCGCAAGACACTATGCAGAGAAACATGGCAGTGACAGGGAGCTGTTACGATATTATGGTCTAGATATGATTCCCGCTAGTATAAGAGGTGGAGATAGGATCAGAAAGTTGCGCAGACTTGAATCCAGATATATTATCGACCTAGAGACCAAGACCCCTAAGGGAATGAATATAGGGGAAGAGCTAGCTGTACACCTGGGCGATTAAATCTGTAATTTATGTGTAACCCAAGGATGACTATGAATTTTAAGGTTCTCTGGGTGGATTCTGAGATATATACATTTTGACATTTTCCATTTTTGGTTTTGTAACATGCTATGTAATTTATTGATTTATTGGTCTTTGATGCACGAAATTAAGTAATTATAGAATGGACTTAGCCAATACACGGCATGATTATAGATCACATGTGCGCCATAATTGTGGCTCTCAAGGTGGTGCTTGCTTGTTGATGCCAATATACGGCTTTATACTATTTCAGTTAGCGCCACCCTGTTTGAATCATGAGAATGTCTAGATTTCATTTTACAATATGATAAATGAAATTACTGAATGTATTATATTTTATTTACATCAGAAGGCTGATATAGCGTTAGACATTGGATTTAGCCACTTTATGCATGTTTGAAGATGGCGCCTGTGATAGAACAGAGAAATTATTGTCCTATGTTGGTTTTCGTTCTGATTTGCATCATGTGACCGGATGTTGATGATTTCAAATTCCGGTGGTTGGCGCGCAACATTGTAACATTGGAGAAAGGCAGTAGCCGAAACGCGTCATGTTAATTGTTGGCTGCATGAATTAAAATTTGGATAAAGATAAAGACCCCTGTGGGTGCTTTTCCAGAACGGTATAAGGAGAAGGAATGAGCGCGCAATAATAATAATAATAATACAATAATATTAGTTCAAATACACTGTTCATTCAGGAATTTGTTTTTTCGAATGAAAACAAACTTAAAGAAAGTGATTATGAAACATCCTATATACACTATTTACATTATACACAAATACAGCAAATTCTCTATGTATATATATACAAATACTCATTGTCTCGTGCGCAGTTAATTCATCTCATTAACACCTCCCGGTTTAAACCTCAGCAACAGACAGGCCTAAGTGTTCAATATCGCCCTGAATGGGCATATGTACTACTATTATTATCAAAATTGATAATGTCACACCTGTTGAGCCTAGTTGGAACTGCGCCCCCAGAACAATGCTATCCACACTGTACAGTGTTGTTATCTATATGTTATCTATATATATATATATATAGAGAGAGAGAGTATGTATGTATGAATTTGTGTGTCAGTGTCTAAGTGCGCTTTTGTGTCTCTTTACACAGGGAAACGCCTTTACAGCTTGTTGGAGGAACGCAAGGTGGACTACAACCCCCATACGCCTGCTGACAGCCCGTAGGAGGGGCCAATACTGTTCGTAAGCCTGCAGCAGCGCCGCGGGACGCGCCCAGGCACCTGCCTGGACCAAGCCCGGGCCCATCTGTGCCCGTCAGAGGCCGGAAGAGGCTGGGCCACCTCTCTTCATTCGGAGTGCTTTAGGTATTGGGGACACACTATCGTTATAGATTAGTCTGTTACTAAGTATTGGTCCAAATGGGGAAACGGAAGCCCATGGAGAGTAGCTCTAAAGCTGCTCCCGGTGTTACTCTTGACAGCTTTTTACAGAGGGCTGTTGGAGCAATTAGCAAGGAAATTGAACTGGCTGAACGTCTCTTATCACTCTCCTCGCCACTGCTCCAGTTCCCCCCTGTGCATCTTGGAATCATCCAGTTTGGAATCACCGCTTCCATTACAAGAGTTACTGTCGCTACAAATCTATCAGACAATAACTCTATTGTGGAGCCGGAAAGCGGTTCAACCTCAACTGCATCCACACTCACACAGTGCGGCAGTAAGGGGCCCAACGGGGAAAAGGAAAAGAGCTGAACCAGTTACTAAATCGAAGAAACTGTGTGTTTCAGCTCCTTCTGCGGGTGGGGCCTTGGATGTAGGGGTCAAGGACTAACTTCTCGAGTCAGTAAAGGACCTGTGGAACAGTTTCATAAAGGCTATGATGGGTCAATTGAAGCCAATCAGTGAATGCTTGGTTGCCATAGGAACAGAGATACACAAGATCAATCTCCCTACAGCCATGCAGCACCCAGTGGCACTACCGATGGAGCCCAATATTGTGTCTTCATCTTTCAAGGATCAGCACCCTGGCCAGAGCCAATTTTGTGAGAGCCGGCTGGAAGCCAGCCTCTGGCTAGTCCAGTCTACCTTCCTTCTTTTAAAAGTAGTCACTGCCCCAGATGAAAGCTCCCCAATAAGGAGATCGACTGGGTCACTTACATCTTTCCCCTGAGTGTACCTCATATATTATTGTTTGGAAGGGAGTCACCTCTCTGGATGAAGGCGATGCAGAAGACTGGCAAGGCTTAAAATATAAGGTAGCCCATCGGTGCAGGAAAAACTCTGGCCAACATATATAGTGGTGACATCATAATGGCCCGTAGAGAAGACTGGGTGGGTCCTTCGCCAAAAGCCACCAAGGGAGACTGTGTCGTAATCAACTCCAAAGACTCACGTTCAGTGAGATCTCTGTTGTACCGCTTCGAACATTTAACAAACCAGTGGGGTAGGATACGCGCCCTCCCCTGTGGCTTTTTTTTTACCATCCTTCTATCTTACGAGCGGTTGAATCCACTTGGTATAGGCCCAGCCCTACAGTCACTCGCGTCCCTATGGTCCTGATGTCTACAAGCAATCACTTCATGCCTTTATCTGGTTTTTCAGATATTGAATGACTGGTCCCCGCTATAAACTGTCACCAATCTACATTTTTATTGTTGCCTGCATCGGAGTCTGCTAATCATCAGAGTGAATCATCCAACTTGGGGCCTGTTCAGGAGACAGAAGAGATACTGGCTAGTCTACAAGTGCTTTCCTGGAATATTGCGGGGGTCCGACAGAAGCTTCTGAATGATGAATGTCTGCTTTTTTTCAAAAACGTTGACATCGTATGTTGTCAAGCGATATTGGCTTTAGATAAATATCATATAGACGGTTTTCAATATTTCTGTGCACCAGCCCCCCTTCCCTATCAGCCAGCGCGACAGGGGTCTTGGCGGCTTTAGTTTCCCTCCAATGTAGTAATACGAATGTCGAAGAACTGTTGTCCACCCCATGTTACCAAATTTTAAAACTGTCTCTGCCTGATACTGATAATGGTTTTCTAATTTACTTTTATTTCAGCTTTTTTTATCGGCCAACCTGTTAATCTAATAGGAGTTAGACTGTTATATCTCAGACCTTGCCCAAAGTAAAAGCAATCATGTGTCCCTCATTTAGTTGGGGGATTGTAACATTGCCAGGTGCCCCTTCAGCAGAGAATGTGTGTGTGGGGTAACAGAATGGCAGGGAGAAAATAATATCAACGGGGATCCGCTGCAGAACAACAGGTTTCATGAGGGTCCTGATCAACAAAGCAAATCAGCACCCCTGCCGGAATCTCAAGGGGCATTCGCTGCAAATCGCTAGCTAATGCTTGGAGAGGGAATCCCCCTCCCACACGTAGGGCACCTTAGCGCGTGCAACACATTTAAGGTCAAACACTCACTTTTAGTGTAGATCTCACACTCACATAATTAAGGTCCTGAAAAAAGCCAGTTATTCATGAAAGGCCTGGCTGAAACATGTAGACCACCCACCGGATGCAGGAGTTCCCAACTATTACTCCACCTACATCCACCGCCTTGTTTTTATCACTACCAGAGGCCCATATATTAAAAGAAAAAACCCCAAGAGTACTGGGACCACTGTATAGTTTTTAAACTTCACTTTCACTCCACTATCACTGCACACTCAGTATAATACCTGCTCTGCTGTAACACAGGTGTTGTAGCACACCCGGGACACATTCGGTGTCACTGGGTGGGCCCGATGATGAAGCATGCCACCAACTAGGTTGGTGGGTGAGGGCTTTATAAGAAAACCTAAAGGTTTTCCATACAGTCCACGCATAGATAGACTAGTCCTCTTTGATAACATATAGGGAGAAAATAGTATCCATCTCTCACACACTCCATATGGGGACGCTTTAACCCGGATTATTGTGGCACACAATTTATATATTTCAATAGATCTATAAGAAGAGGGTGTAGTCAATCCACCCACCTTTGATGGGAGGGGCAGAGGAGGCACTATAGATTTTATTTTATTATTCCCAGAACTTGCAGCCAAAACTGTAAATCACAAAATCTTTTTAACCAACTTTCGTGATCACAATCGTGTGAGAGTTGGTTTTCTATTATCTCCCCACCAAAAAACAAACCTGGGGGCAAGTCCATCCTATATGACCATCCAGATACGGGAGTTCGTATGAGGTGGGTCAGTACGGACCCAAACCAGTTATTTAATGATTTAATTGCAGAAAGGTATGAGGAGGTAATGTGCTGTTTGTCTGTAGAGGCTGAATCAGGTAGAGCGCTGGATAGTTTCATGGTGGTATGTAACACGGAATCATGTATCTTGAGCGCAAAGAAATCATCGAAAAACCCACCAGCCCAAAAATGGTTTAATTCCGCTTGTGCTGCTACCCTAAAAATTCTAAAATGGGCCACTAATAAGTTACCACCTAACATAGTAGCCTTTAGAACAGCCAGATATGATGATAAAATAGCTTTTGAAAAGAGAAGAGAAGAAATTAGAACAAAGGTGTGGGACAATTTGGAAGTGGCCTCGCCACTTAGGGACAACAAAGCATTCTGGGAAATTGTAAATCAGCCCTTATATTCCGAACATTCCCAATTGAGACTGGTATGTCACATCCCGACGAAAGACTGGGTACTTAATTTCTCGAACATTTTTGACCCAAACAACTCGTCACGTGATCATTCAAGAGGCTCAGGTCCTCCAATCCCCGAACTCGACCAGGGCGCCCCAATTAAGTGATTCCATTGAGGTAACTGACGTCATTAAGGCCGTTCTAAGAGTCCCTATTGATTTATTCAGGCATAACCCTACCTTTTAGGCTCCCTTAAAAATGAACCTATCCTGTGCTGGAATTAAGGGAGGCCCAATCAAATCATAGAGGGAGTCAATAACAGTACCAAATTTTCAAAAAGGGGATAGAAACCTCCCGGCCTGCTACCGCCCTATTTCTTTACTGGACCCATGTCTTTAAATACTTGGGCAAGTAATCCTTGAGAAGTTGGAAGACTGGGCCGAGGCAAATACCTTTTTTTCAGATGTCCAATACGAATTCGGGCCAGACCTGGGCCCGGTCGAACAATCCCAAAACCTATTTTTGGTAATGGAACCGAAGTCTCCCTGATAGACCTCCTCAAGCGGCTGCACTGGGATACAACAACTATGGTTCGTTATGATCAAAATGGAAACTATACCCAACCCATCCGGTTAAACCAAGGGGTAAGGCAGGGATGCATCTTAGCTCCCATTTTATTTTAATTTGATATTAATTACCTTGACTCAGTCCTTGCTGAAAAAGGAATGGATTTACCTAAAGTTGGGAGTCGTTCAGTCCCTGTCCTCCTTTATGCTGATGATACGGTTTTAAATCACACGTACCTCAAATGGTCCCCACATTTTATGTGACTCCTTCAATGGTTTTATTGGTAACCTCAATTTAACGGTGAACAATCAGAAATCTTACATAATCATCTGCGGCCCTAAAAACACTTGTACGTGACAATTCTTAATAGGGGGGGTCCCCGTTGCTATGGTCCCTAACTTTAACTATTTAGGAATAATATTTGACGCTAACCTAAAATGGGAAACCTACTTACTGAAAGGGCACAGACGTTTGCAGGGGCATGTGAGGCAGTTTTTGAATTTGCAGAGAAGTTAGGCCATAAGCCAATTAAAGAACTGATATCACTGTATAAAAGTAAATGTCTCTCAGTCAGGGCATACGGGTAAGGAGTCTGGGGTTACTTCAACCCGGGAAATTTGCAATCCCTAGAAAATAAATTTTTGTATAGGTTGCTAGCTGTTCCCAAAACCACAGCAAGTTACATCACACATATAGAACTGGGCATCCCCTACTTGGAGGACTATGTGAGGATCGCACCTTTGCTCTTGTGGCTAAAACGATGGTCCTCACCGAGACCGATTTCTCCCGCCTGGTGCTGGAGGACTGCATAAGGCTAGATAATATGGCTTCAATTCCTTGGCTCGCCTATGTTAAGCAAGCCTTTCAGGACCTTGGTAAGCCTAAACATTTTTATTCACCTTACAGTGTTGATACTACCACCAAGGGGGCAGCTTATTTTACAAGTCCCAAAAATGACGCGAGAATAGCAAGAGCCCCAGCTATATGGACACTGTCCTCCACTATGCACCGATCTTGACTGCTGATCAGGTGGAACCATATTTACCGTGGATCATACATCCTAAATATAGATTCTATCATACACACCTGAGATTATGAACAGTGCACTTTTTAGTTGCCTTTCCGTTAATAGGTACCTGGTCCATTTCTGTGCATTATTGTCCGTGTGAATCCATCTCACAACAATCGACGACCCACTTCATGCTATTTTGCAAATTGCATAGTGTTCCGAGACCACGTTTCCGGCGCCTCATTCTGCGTCCCAAGGTTTCTTACCCCATAAGGAAGGCTTGCAATTTCTACACCGCTTAGACACACAATCAATTTGCAATTCAATGATTAGCTATATTTGTTCGGCATTAAAGATCTGGAAGAAGTATACCCTTGGAAAAGGCTAATATTTATGACTTCTACCGGGCTAATCATACGTTTTTAAAATTATAAAATGAACAGAATTTTAAAAGATAAGATTTTAATCTTTTTAATTAATACTGAATAGAAAGTTAGACTTATTGGCTGGGATCTTTTCTTATCTTATTAATTTATCTCCAGAATATTTGTGCCGTAATATGTATGTGGAGTTGCTTTAATTTTGTTAATTTGAGTGATCTGATTTTAGCACGCTTTATGGCTTTTACGTTCTTTTTCGGACATTCAATGAATAATATTCTATAGCAGAGGAGGCCCCGTACTTCCCTTATAACATAACGGACCCATACTAGGTTTTTATTATCAGGTTCTGTTTGTGTTCTGAATCTTCAGCTCGTATATACATTATGAAATGCTTGTATATATGTAATGGAATTTATCTCTGTTTTTTGCTGATGTTTGTTATGTGCTTTCATGGTCAATATTGACCGAATAAAGTGTTTGACTGACTGTGTCTCTTTACATCAGACCTGGAAGTTCTTACCCTGCTTACCTTGCACTACCCTCTCCAAAAATATCAAGGTTTTTTATAATTATACATGTGTAGTTAAGTATTGTCAAAAATCAGGTTACTAGTTGTGAAGGAGGTGGGTCCTTCACAAGTAGTAAGTCTGCAATCTTTCTCTACTGGGAGCCAAATACCTTTTTGTAGCACCCGACTCTTACGCAAGAAAGAGCAGTGCAAGGCCTTCTCAGGGGAGGTGGTGTGGGCTAGTACACCAGTCTTTGAACATGCAACAAACAACACCCAGAAATCATTGTCTAGTCAGTTCTTTCCCTTATAAGATGGAAAAGTACTTTATTATGCACACACTACCCAATTCTACACATTAATTCACAAATATATACATGATGGCAGGAGGAAGTACCTATGGTGGCACCCTCTTAACACACACCAAGCGAACCCTGAACCCACAACAGCCTCCTCCCGATCTACTAGACACAATATAATATGGGTAGTTATCAAAAGGAAGGTCTACTGGATTTCTTGGGGTGCCATCACATTAGCAGAAGAAGAACTATGTCATAATATAACAATGAAACACAATTAAAACCACTAAGGATGGTACTCCTTTACAATGATATTTATGAATACATGTAATGGTTCACTGTTAACTTTGTCCTTGTCAATAAAGCATTGTAACTTTCAATAAAGTTTTTGTCCTTGTTAATAAAGCATTATAACTTTCAACAAAGTGCATTAATCTTTTTTATACTTTTACATCAACCCCCCAACAGGAGTCCCTGCACTCTACAGCCATCAGGGTAAAAGCCAGATCTTAATGGGCTTGGAATCCTGAAGCAGCTCTCCAAGGTTCATTAATGTCACTCTCTGGGAGACTTGGGGCCCTGTTTACTGTCTTCCAAAAGGCATTTTTCTGAGCTTTTCGGGGGAACACCACTGTTCCTGGGTGCCTGCCAACCCTCAGCAGCTTGCACTGAAGTGCCTCTGCACTACTCGGCATGGGCACCAAATATGCAGATGTAGTAGCCCCCGTAGCTTCTGGGATTAACATTTGCTTCTGGGCTAGGTTTTTGAACACGTGGGCTTTTGTGCCACAACAAACAGTTTTTCACTTTTTTTTTGTATGGGTGGGTGGCCCTCCTAAGGGCCACCCGGCATGCCGCAGGCCTGAGGGCTGTGCAAGGAGTCCAAGCTTGAGTGACCCAGTCAGCTTCGCACTGAGCTGACAACGATCTAGGTCAGCGCCTCCTCATTCTTCTGACCAATCCACGAAGGTGGGTTGTTAAAATGTGGTGATCTCCTCATAACCCGCCCCCATAATGACACATGGGTCAAAGGAGTAGCACAACCTCACTCCTGGGGCTCTGGCATCCTCAGGACCATATCTGAGAAGAGCACCTCAGCTCTTACTGTTGCTTGGTTGTCCTGTTGGTCTTTTCTTCTTCATCCCCAGGGGAATACCTGTATGGGAGCGTGGCGGCACTCATTAGATTTTTTCAATCCTGCCTCCTGAGAAGATGAGACCGTTTGAAAGTAGGGTGCTTGCATGTTCCTCAGCTATTTTCCTCCCTAGGGCCTTGGCCACAGCAGCACAGCCAACGACCCAGACCGGGCGCAATCACTTTTCAGTCCATATGCAGCTACAGCCAAACTCAGGGCAAGCTTGTCGATCATGGTGCGCTCAGGGTATGCTTGTCGATCATGGGCGCTTAGGGTAAGCTTGTCGATCATGTTGCGCTCAGGGTACGCTTGTCGATCATGGTGCGCTCAGGGTATGCTCGTCGATCTTGGCGCGCTCAGGGTATGCTTGTCGATCATGGTGCGCTCAGGGTAAGCTTGTCGATTATGGTGCGCTCAGGGTATGCTTGTCGATCATGGTGCGCTCAGGGTATGCTTGTCGATTATGGTGCGCTCAGGGTATGCTTGTCGATCATGGTGCGCTCAGGATATGCTTGTCGATCTTGGAGCGCTCAGGGTATGCTTGTGGATCTTGGCGCGCTCAGGATATGCTTGTGGATCTTGGCGCAATCAGGGAAAGCTTGACGATTATGGTGCGCTCAGGGTATGCTTGTCGATCATGGTGCGCTCAGGGTATGCTTGTCGATCTTGGTACGCTAAGGATATGCCTGTCAATCACGGTGCGCTCAGGGTAAACTTGTCGATTATGGTGCGCTCAGGGTAAGCTTGTCGATTATGGTGCGCTCAGGGTATGCTTGTGGATCTTGGCGCGCTTAGGGTATGCTCGTGGATCTTGGTGCGCTGTGTCTATAGTGGACCTTCAGTGGGTTGACTGGTGGAACCTTTCCCAGGTTCCTCTGTCTGCCGGCCCACAGAGGTAAAGTAGGGCATGTAGGGAAAGGGAAGTCAAGTTTATCTCTCGTGTAGCGTGGGCAAGATCCTTACACCTGCCCACTCTCCGGAGCGTTTTCTTTCACTGCTCAACTGCTATCATATCTGGAATGTGCAATTCCTTTCTGTATAACATGATTGAAACTGTGACGCTCACTACTATCATTTCCTTGCAAGCTTTCTTGAAACGATTACAAAAAATATATTTTTCAAAAGCAACTGCTTAGGCTTGGTGCTGCCTGCACCCCTTCCATTCTGGCCAGTATGCTTCTAACAAATGGGCTCCGTCCAATTTAAAAACCCTAGAGTTTTTTTGGGGGGGGACCACCTGGGTTTTGGACTTGATTCTGGCGTGAGTCTCACTAATTGAGTCTCACTCAATGCAAGCTCTGTTATACTGAAATGGGAGTGCTGACTGCCAGTGTATGCCTTTTAAGATAGGGTCTGCTGCTGCTCAACAGGGATAAGAGGCCCTGGGCTGGTTGCAAGAGTACATATACGCACACACATGTGCACACATAAATGGGCTGAGCGTGTGGGACTAGCGTCTAACTCCGCCTGGTATCTGAGCGCAGGTCACCTCTTGCAAAGGGACCCCTCCATGGATTGCTGGGTACCTATGCACGCCCTATAATACGAGTGGGCATTCATAATGCCTTTGTAGCGATTACTGTAAAGTGTGTGTGATTCACTGGACTGTACACTTTGGGCAAATTCTGCAGAAAACTACAGTTTCACCATAGACCTGAAGCCTTGGTTGATGCACCAATATTATGGTAAATCAGGATTCTGAAGGCAGATCTGAAATGAATGTCCACATATCTGCAATCCTTCTGGCACTTCAAGATGTGTAATTTTTCTCTGACTAAGCTCCGAATTAGAGTCAGGCTCCTGAATGACCCTCCTTAGCCAAGTTAATTATTCTGCTGGCCAACCAGAGGATCAAAGGCCTCCCCAAACAGTAGGGCCGTTTGCACGTAATTAGGCCTTTTCCTGGGAGAGGAAAGGTTAGGAAAGGAATCTGCATGTGCTAATTACTTTTCATACTGCACCTGGCCCTAGAAAGGATCAACCCCACAGACCTTTGAAGAGAATCACAGCAGCTGCCCCTTTTGATGTTTTGGAAGTAAGGAACCAGGCAGCCATGGCAGCTAGGGGACTCCCAGAGAAGATCTTTCAACAGACATGAAGACATCATTTCTGAAATTCCCAAAATATGTTGTGGGAGGGTTAGGGCAGGGGTGGAGTGATGATGTGTCACTTTAGGATTAACCAGAGGGGCCCACTTTCTGGATCTTTCCAACCCCACTTAAAAACCCCTACACAAGGGAGAGGCTTTTGAGTACATTCTGGACCTGGGAGAAGCGACACCAGAGAAATGCCCAGCTGGAACAGAGACGACACCTGGCCCCTACTGCAAAGGACTTCTGATTTCAGTTGGCACCTACGACTATGGTGGGGTTCCCCTGGATATTCTGTGAACTATGCACAGACAGGAGACTGGTCCTGTGTGAGGAGTAAAATTCAGGCTCCCTAAGAATTGCACAATTTAGAGGCCAAGAAGCCTGAAGAAACCTCTCCTGGTGGCTGGAGTGTGTCACCAGAAGAAAATCACAACTTTCCTGGCTCAAAGAGGCACAACAGGGCTAGAGAAAACAAAGGGAGAAGCTTTAGCCAATCTTCTTTAGTTAAGGTGAACAAGAATTAAAACACTAAGGATTAGTTTGCTAAATGAATGCTTAAGACTGTAACAAATTGTCCCTGATAACCTCCTCATCGTATGTTCTATATGGGGTGCTTATACAAGAAGAGTCAGCTGGTACCCTTAGTATATTTTTTAGTGGAAATCAGTGTTGGAAATGGCCCTTTGTGCAGGGTTATCCTCAAACTTTTTCCTTCTTCCTCCTATCTTTTCCTGACTTGTTTGTGTTGGTTTTAGGACTCTGGGCACTTTACCACTGCTAATCAGTGCTAAAGTGCATATGCTCTCTGTGTAAATTGTGTTATGGATTGGTGTTTCCATGATTGGATATTTGATTTACTTGTTAGTCCCTAGTAAAGTGCACTGAGTGTGCCAGGGCCTGTAAATCAAATGTTACTAGTGGGCCTGCAGCACTGAGTTTGCCATCCACGTGAGTAGCCCTAAAAAGGTAACTCAGACCTGCCATTGCAGAGTCTGCGCGCAGTTTGTAACTGCCATGTCGACTTGGCGAGTGCACCCACTTGCCAGGCCCTAAACCTTCCATTTCTACATGGCAGTCACCCCTAAGGTAGACCCAAGGTACCTCTGTGGGCAGGGTACAGTGTATGTGAAAGGTAGGACATGCCCTGGTGTGTGTGGCATGTCCTGATAGTTAATTACAGCCCATTTCGTTTTTCACTATTGCAAGGCTACCTGTTTCTAGGCCTGGGCGGTAAATTCCGTTCCGTTCGCGGAATTTGCGGAATTTGGGTAATTTCGCGTTCTGCTGAGAACGCGAAATTGCCCAAAAATCCGCTTTCCGCGACTTCGCGAAATTTTTGCTTGTTCGCGTTCTTAAAATGCGTGTTCGCGAGATATTTCTCCCCGAGCACGCAAACAGCGATTGTGAACAGGAAAAAAGCATCGCGAACAAGCAATTCCGCATGTTCGCGGAATTTCAGCGTGTTCGCGGAGATTTTTTACCGTTTCGCGGAGATTTGCATAACGCGATTACGCAAATTCCGCCCACCCCTACCTGTTTCCCATAGGACAGAATGGGAAGTTTGTTTATAACATCTTATAAACATAACTGGCCCTGGGAACTAGGTGGAAAAATAAGGTTTAGTATGCCTGAACTCAGAATCTAAAGATGCATCTTATAGGGAAGGTGATTTTTACATTCTGTGTTTGAAAATAGCACTTTTAGAAAGTAAGAATTTTCTTGCTCAGTCATCCAGTGTGCCTCTGCTGGAATGTGGATTCCCTGTCTGGGTTTTGGATGACAGAAGGCTGGGGAGCAGGAGTGGCTCCAGATAGTCTAGGTAGGGTCAGGAAATGGCTGGATAGACCTGGGCTGCAATGGGGAGGAGATTTCCTTGCACCTCAAAGGGCCTGGTCTGCCTCTGACAATGCCGTCTCCACCTCCTGCCAGGAAATCACACCAGAGAAGGCAGAACTGGTTCTGGCTGGGCACAGACACTCTCTGCCTAAGAGATCAAAGGAATTTGGGATATAAATATTGAGGCCCAGACCCCTGAACTTTAGAACTCTGTTGGATCAAGAAGACTGCCAAGAAGAAGAGCTGGAGAAGCTGTGAGGAGGAACTACCACTTTGCTGTGTGCTTGGCTGTGTTGGCCTGCAGTGGCTGCTTCTGTCTTGGGCAGTGAAAGGACTGGACTGAACCTTCTGCAATCTACTTTTGTGAGTTTCTCCAAGGGCTTGCCCCTGTTCAAGAAGTCTCAGGAACAGCAAAGACTTCAAGCTCTTCTGCCCACAGCACTGGGGACTGTGTGTTTTGTGCTGCAACGAAGGACAAGCAACTCGACGACGTCTACGACGCCGCTGCCGACTTCGTATCCTGACGGCACCGAAGAGGGCGCCACTGCAATGCTGCAATTCTGCACCGCGACCTTGGTCTCACCAACAACGCCTGCTGATGCCGCCACAAGCCGCTTCTCGCACCGCGACCTGTGGGCACCGCACTCCGCACCGCCTCGCTTCACGACGACGCCTTTGCATCACAGAGGGCACCGCCGCAACGCCGCACCGTGACCCTGGTCTCACCGACGACACCTGCTGACGCCACCACCGACCCGCTCCTCGCACCGCGACCTGTGGGCATCGCACTCCGCACCGCCTCACTTCATGACGATGCCCTGGTATCCCCAACGACGCCACACCACGCCGAAATCGAAGCTGCTGCTTGCACCGTGGTTCAAGGGCACCGCTCGTAAAGTTACACAACGCACCGCACTCATCCCGCACCGCACCCTTGGCCTACCGACGCCAGCGCCATCGACTCCAGTTCGTCAGCCGACGACAGCGCTTTAGCAACGACAACGCCGCAGCTTGCACCGTGACCTGCTAGCACCGTGACGAGCACCGCCTTCATCTCGCACCGCGACCCTGGTCTCACAGACAACGCCATCTGACTCTGCCACCGAGCCGCAGCTCGCACCACTACCTGAGGGCCCCGCACGCTGCACTGCTGCACTGAGCACCGCAGCACCCGACACCTGCCGACGCCAGCGCTCCTGACTCCAACAGAGAGGAGATCGACCTGCAATGTGTGTGACTTCAAGGGCCCCGACGACTCCTACACCAACCTCCAGAACCGACGCCTGCAGACGCCATGTTTTTGGAAACTCAACGAGAGGTCGCAGGCACCCTGCATTTCTAAAAGGTACTGTTTGCGGGTCTTCCCGACACTGTAGCTGGCCCGCGACGCCGCAGTCAGACAGAACTGTTTGGTATTTGTTTGCTCACGATGCTGTGATAGCCCCGGACGGAGCTATTGACATCAAGGAACTGTTTTTAAAGCGTATTTTGATAACTGTAGATTTTTAAGTACTGTATTGTGGATTTTTATCGTTTTTAGGTCTCGCCTGAGACAGCGCTTTAGCGCTGCGCTGGCGAGACTTATAGTAAGCGAGTTTTGGAAGTGAAAACGAGTGCTTTCAGGCCTCCAAATACAGTGCATGTGCGTCGGCCGGGCACGCGCACCATTTGGAGGCCTCAAAGCACTCGTTTGCTTTCACTTTCGCGGGCCGCACGGCCGGACTTGTGCCCTGACTGAAGGACAGTTCTCCCTACTTGAGTGCTCTAAGAAAACAGTGTATTTTCTTGCAGTGCGGTACTCAGAACCGTTTCAATGCAGATGGCTTGCGGGTGGCACACGGTCCAATGGCATCAGGAAGTGTGTCTGGCAGCGCTGCACTCAGCAATGCCCTGATGCAGATAGCATGCAAGCCGCATACATTTAATGCCAGGGCCTGGTGGGTCCCCGAGTGCCAGCCAGGCTCTATCTACAGTGTGCAGACGGCTCAGCGGCTCCACGCTCTTAAGTGTCATGCCACCTGCGTGTCTTGCAGCGCCACACTCTACAGTTTGCCGTGGCGCAAAATGTCTGGTGGTGCGTGAATTACAGTGTCACTGTGTTCAGGGTTATGGAGTGGTAGCATTTGGGTGTTACACTCGACAATGCTCTGGCAAAGTGTGTCTGCGGACGCTGTATCGTTCTGAGCCATAGTGTCTGACAGTACCACTGGCTTCAGTGCTTGGTGTGACTTGCGCTGCCACACACTTCGGCCCCTTGGCGCAGAAGTGCCACATTCGCCTACGTCCAGCCACAGCGTTTCTGGAGGAGACATTCCCCTCAATGCTGTGTATCTGGGGTCTTCGCTCTATAGAAGCACCCTTCTAACCCATCTAAAGCTCTGGAAAGCACTGGTACAGATGAAGCGGCCTCAGTACCCCTTCCTTAATCTCTCCCCCCTCCCCCCACCCACCCTGCGTAGACTTGCTGAGACCTGCATGGAAGCACCCCGCCCCCCCTCACCCACAAAGGGTGTTTGCCCTGCCCTCAGGCCCCAGCTCAATCCACGCCTCCACCCCCCATTAGCCTCCCCCATTCGTCCCCGGAGGGGCGCTCCCTCCCCGCACATCCCAGCCGCCCGTCTCTCATTCTCGGTGCCTGCGGCAATCTCTCTCTGGGGGGCGGCTGGCCCTCCGCCGCCCTCCCTCTCTGCCTTTTATCCATTATCCATGTCATGCCCCATGCGGAGACACCCTCCCACCCCCTAAGATCAAAGCAGCTCCGTCTCTAGGTGTCAAAGTCCCCACACAATGATGACAGTTGGACTGAGAGGGCAGGACTTGCACCTCTGCACAGAACCAACCTCCTTTCATGATCGGGGCACACAGGACTGGGTCTTTCATGTCGATCATCTGAGTTTTATAATTAAACATGTAAAAGCACTCAATAACAACAGCCATTCAGAGACCACTTGTTTAAAGCGCATAGTTGCCCTATGTGGCTTTGGCGCTAGAGAAATAAATCAAGCATAGGTCTCACCTTTGGGACCTTATAAGTGTTTAGCCATGCCACAGAAGATGTTGTTGCACCAAGGATTTTGTGCTGGATTACTAAACACTTATAAGGTCCCAATGGCGAGACCTATTGGCTATGCCAATGCTTTTTTCACTGTGCATCTGACACCTGCCTGTGGGTGCTCCCGCTCTTCCAAGAGTTTAGGCGGAGATTAGGAAAGAGATGAGCAACTGAGCAAGTTCTGTGCGCGGGGCTCGAGGTGATGGCACTGGGGCAGCCCCCGAGCTAATTAAACCCGCTGGCTCTGCCTGGCACAGGATGGCTTCATCCCGATCCAGGCCTGCCTTCTGCGCAGGCCTCTGTGCCTTCGTGGCCTAGGAGCCCTGCCCGTCTCGAAGAAGCCCGACCCTCAAAGTGCAGCGATGCCCGCAGTGCCCCCCCACCTCCCTCCCACCTCCAGCGATGCCCGCAGTGCCCCCCCACCTCCAGCGATGCCCGCAGTGCCCCCACCTCCCTCCCACCTCCAGCGATGCCCTCCCACCTCCAGCGATGCCCACAGTGCCCTCCCACCTCCAGCAATGTCTGCAGTGCCCTCCCACCTCCAGCGATGTCTGCAGTGCCCTCCCACCTCCAGCGATGCCCGCAGTGCCCTCCCACCTCCAGCGATGCCCGCAGTGCCATCCCACCTCCAGTGATGCCGGCAGTGCCATCCCACCTCTAGCGATGCCTGCATCGCCATCCCACCTCCAGTGATGCCCGCAGTGCCCTCCCACCTCCAGCGATGCCCACAGTGCCCCCCCACCTCCCTCCCACCTCTAGCGATTCCCTCCCACCTTTAGCGATGCCCACAGTGCCCTCCCACCTCTACCGATGCCCGCAGTGCCCTCCCACCTCTACCGATGCCCGCAGTGCCCTCCCACCTCCAGCGATGCCCGCAGTGCCCTCCCACCTCACTCCCGCACGGACCCTTTGGCACTCCAAACGCCCACTCACCCACCAAGTGCTCTTTCAGAAAATCTGCAGAGGGAAGGGTCGTGTGCACTAGTGACACGGGAATGAAAAGTCGCACGAGTGCTCAAAAGCGCACAACTACAACGAAAGTTCTATATATAAAAAAAAGAGTGCGTTTCAAAGTAGTTTGCTTAGTGGCTTCAACACTCGTTGCTGACATCTGGTATGGACGGGTTGAATCGCGTGAGCGCCGAATCTGCCTTTTATCATTCTGAGGTTGATACATTGACATTGTTAGGCTATTACAGCGTGTTGACATCCCAAGGTCTGCAGTATTCTGGAGTTTGTAAAAATATGCCATTAATACTATTACTGTGAAGACGAAAGGTATACAAGTGGAATGATGAACAGTTTAATGAATTTTTGAGCGCCAAGATCTGTACAGGGGTTATATATATAGCCTTGTTGATTATTCTGTGTTTTTGTGGGAAATGCGAAGAACAGATTTGAAATGTGGCTCTGATTTGATACTGCCGGGTCTTTACAAAGTGAGAGCAAAGGCTGAGTTTCAAATTATAATATCAATAACTCGTCTTTTATATAACACTTCATACCACATTCCTAATGTGTCTAAGCGCTGTTACTTAATTAAATGATACGTGTGCACTAGTGACACAGGAATGAAAAGTCACACGAGTGCTCAAAAGCGCACAACTACAACGAAAGTTCTATATATAAAATAAAGAGTGCGTTTCAAAGTAGTTTGCTTAGTCCCAGACAGCTGCCATGTTTTGTTTCCTTGTGGGAAACATTCCCTCAAGCAATCCGTTTAACAGTCCGGCAGGAAGGACTTTGATCATTATCTGCGTCACCATCTTTTGTTAATCTAGGAGCAGGAGCCCCAACCTAAGCATTGATTGCTTTTCACCACATGCTAACACACTTACACTTTCTGCATGCCGTGTGCACTTTCACTTTCATTTGATTCGCAAACACCACTCTCGGGACGTTGCCCTTGAGCAACGGCAGCCGCTTTTCGATTTTATTTTCTGTGTGCGTTCACTTATGTTTCACAATGCCCTGCTTTCCTGACACAATGTGACCTGGGCTTTAGGCTTATATTCAATCACATGGGGGGAGGTGCGACATGGGGTAGGATAAAGTGCGTGGGGGTTGAGTGCACAGAGCTGCACAGTGCCGGGGTTGTTTTGCCATAAATACTTGTTCCTACTGACAGCAGTGGGCGTAAAGATAACAAGCATTTGCAATGCATTAGGTCTCGCAGTTACACGAGTTAAAGCTATTGGCATTGTAAATGACAATGCCAATAGGCATTGTTATTTGCAATGTCAATAGCTCAAACTCGCGTAAATGCGAGACCTAATGCATTGCAAATGCTTGTTGGTCTTGTATATAAAAATATTAGATACTTTTCTAAACTGGTGTGGTGTCCTTTTGTAGTGCTAACACTGTATTACTGTTGGTTATGTGCAAATGCTTTACACACAGCCTCTAAGATAAGCCTGACTGCTCGTGCCAAGCTACCAAGGGGGTGAGCAGGGGTTATTTTAGGAGTGTAACTCCCTTATCCTGACTAGAGTGGTGGTTTCTGCCTGGCTTTGGCACTTGCCCTAGCCTGCCAAAAATCCCATTTCTAACTATCCGTGATTGCAGCATCCTTTTGACATCATACACCTTGTTCAAAGATTAGACAATTTGAGAGCAATGTCATCCACTATGAGGGAGACAGATTCTATGCAAGTAGTCACTATCAGTTAATGCTGTGGTTGTGTCTCTGCATTCTAGCACTTATAGTCCTGCAATTAAGAATAGAGAAAAAAAACCAAATACCAGAATGCACAGAAAGTTAAAACGGGGATCTATTATTGAATGAAACTGGGAAAGGAATAACTGGAGCTCTCTGGGCAAATTTTACATTTCCTCAATGCAAATTACTGCATGTTATTGTCCATGACACACTGCAAACTGAATTGCTTGTTGAACTGCTGTAGGCAGACAATGGAACAGTGACATAGGGAAACAAGCATTTGCAATGCAACAGGTCTGGCATTTGTGAAATTTGAAGCTATTGGCATTGTAAATGACGATGCCTTTTATTTTTATGTTTTCAAAACCAACACATAGATAAAAGGTTTGTCATTACGATGCCTTTTATTTTTATTTTTTCAAAACCAACACATAGATAAAAGGTTTGTCATGCCAGTAGCTCAAAGTCTCACAAATGCGAGACCTATTGCATTGCAAATGCTTGTTCTGAGTAGGCGGAAATCCTATCTGGCAGCAGCCCCGGTTCGTTAGTTGCGCTTCTGCTTGCTGTCCTTTCAGTGTCAGGCTGCTTCTCGCAGTGATGCGCACCAGTCGAGCTGCTTCGCCTCGTGCTAGTTAACTTCACTCTGAGGGTGGTTCGAGGGGTTAGACGTGTGATCTAGTCAGATTGGCAACCTTCTGTTATGGTGAGAAAAAGAAACCGAAAGCATGGAATTGTAATGAAATGTGCGCTTACACTCCGATTGTATGCTAGGCTCGGACCCTCTTCATGGCGCTTGCCCCATTCCCCCTTTCCACTGAAACAATTAGAAAGGTAAAACTTCTCTTGAATAACTGGGCTGCGCACTTGTGTAATTGACGCTGGCGTCGCTCTTCTTTTTTTAATAATGTGTGTTTTCTTGCCACGGTGTGCTGTAAGGAAATAGGCGCTTTGAATTATTAAAGACGCTTCTCAGCTCCATCTCACAGAGCCACCACCCCTGGAGAGACGTCACAGTGGAGTTTTTGGCGTCCTAAAATATACTCTACCCCCCATGCCGGGCTGCCGGCAGTGGGACAGTACGGGATGGGGGTCCTTTGTGTAGCAGATGGGGGTCCTTTGTGTAGCAGGGAATGGGTAGAAGCAACGGGCAGTAGGCAGACTGAAGGAACTGCAATGCCAATGTCTGGCACCGCACCACGCACAAGAGGAGGTGTGATCCAGGCCACAAGGGATACTATTTGCATGTTAGAGATGCTATGTAGAGCCCATGAAGTCTTGCGTTGGTTTGCACCTATCCACGCAGTACTTCCCTTTAGATCAAAGAAGCGTGCCATCCGCAGAATTGTTTCAGAACCTGGAGGATGGGTGTGGAGTTTGCTTTAAGTGGCTCTGAGGGCTCCAGTCACGTTTCTCTCCTGGTAAAAGTAGTGAGTAGAAACAAGGCGAAGAGTGCAAAGTTCTGCAGCACTATGAGGAGTAAGAACACAGCCGCCCCTCCCCCAATATCACAGCAGCCCCACAGCTTGCACCATATGGGTGTGTATTAATTTACACGACATTTTTTATATTTTAGTAAGTGGCACTGGAACTATTTCCTGGCATGAATAATTAATCATGCACACACTCTTGCAGAGAAAGCCAAAGATGTTACAAAAAATCTGGTTAACAAAGGCACTTAATGTTTGGAAGACATTTAGGTGAATGGGTCGCAAGTTACGCCTCAACATAACCCTGTATTTGTTTAAAAGAATAAGAACGGTGCTTATGAAATTGCATTATATGCACCTTCCCTGTCCTCTTGCAGCCCATCATTCCGAATTTATGTGCTCTTTTGGGTGTGCGCAAAGCAGTTTATTAGCTAGGATTGCTGACTTTGGGTGGGCAGATAGCTGTGGTGTTTCCGGACAGCAGATTGGATGGGTCGGCTCTCTGACGTTGGAGATCAGGAGCCCAGAGCTCTGCACAGTGGTGAAGAGGTTTAATTCATGGACAGAGTGTGCGTCTCGTGCGCTGACGCTAAAGACCGTCATTATTGGCAGCGCTATTGTGCGTCATTGGACACACGGCGCTGGTCCCTGCAGGAGAAAAGACGGGGAACACAATGCCTTATAAAATGCTTTTGAATGCTCGGAGGGGAGGGTGCGTGGTCTCCTGCTGGCCATGGCAGAGCGGGGGTTAGGGTACATCTTGCCTGCATCAGCTTCTGCTCTGCTTTGAGGTGCTAGACACATGCATTGGAGAGCGCAGGAGGCAGGGGAGGGAAAGAAAAGACGCGTTGTGACTTTTTATTTTTATGTACCTAGAAGAAGCCCAGTTACACGTCCTTGGCAGGACCTTGGCAGGTCACAACACTCACAAAAGCTGTGACACACATTTCACTTGGTAGCCAGCTAGCGTGATGGTCAAACATGAGTGCTGGGACGGGCGCAATTGTTCTGCTGCACATCAGGTGGGGGATACAATTTCCTTGCTGAGATCTAGATAGATCAGTGAGGATCACAAATGGCTCTCACTGTACCGTCAGACACACCCTATATGTTCTTAAGAAAGTGTAGAGAGAAGGAGCATTTAATAAATGTGACGCCTGAAGCAAAACAAGCTGGAAAATATTGCTCACCCACCAGATAAAGCCCAAAGTGTAAAGCCGCAAGGAAACGATCCAGTCTGGATGGGCCGTCGGAGAAGGAAACAGGGCGGCAACAAAAAAGCCTCATTTTCAATCGGAGGCCAGCGTTTAGCATAAATGATGACGGCAGCCAATGGTAATGATGGGCGGGGCTTCAATTCCCCCTCTCCAATCTACTCGATGACTAAGCCTCGCAGAGCGAGGAGCGCATGCGCGCTCCAGCGCTATGCGAGACCTAAAAACGTAAACTGCACAAAGTCACAACATTGGATCAAATAGCAAAGCTAGGATTTCAGCCCAGGTCTTATTTTTCCAAGATTTGTAGCCTAGATGTTATGTCCTCCCAAGGAACCCTGCTAAGGAATTATTAGTGCAACTCATTGCAAAATTAGTATGTGTTCAAGTTAGGCACATGTTGGAAAGAGGAGTGGCTCCTGGGAGTGAAACTAGCTTTGTCTAATGCCCTCTTATGTAAACGTTCTGTGGAGCATTTCTTCCAAAAATGTTTTGCATATTCCAGCAACAGATATTAGTCTAACACTCCTTTTTCCATTTTTTAAATCAAAGTTTACTTTTCATTTTGTAATTGTTTTTAAAGTGTTTGCTTGTAGAGTGTGAACAGTGCATTAAGTGAAAGAAGAAAAGTAAAAGTGCACATGATTTTTCAATTGCAGCTCATTTCCGCACTTAGCTTGGTGGATGCAATTATCAATCTATCCTACAAAGTTTTCCAGACTCTTTGCACTTTACCAAAAAGAAAAACAATTTTTTTTCTATTCAAGTTAAAGGATCTGCCGATGGATTGCAGAAAAATAACTCCTTTTGTAAAATGGTAAATAATTGGGAGCCCAGCCCCCGTGTTCCACCCTCCTCAACAGAACGTTCTGGGGTATAAATCTTTCCTGTTGCCCGAGTAGCAGATGTAATGTGTCACTGTGGCTACAGCCCACTGCACAAGAACTGATCAGAGGGAGAAGTGAACACCAGGACGTGTACCGCAGGCTTGCTTTGCCTACAGCCTCTCTCTGCCCTGCTCTCCCCACTCTGTCTATAACAGTGACCTCTACACCCTGAGCAGGCTGCTGCCCATTTCCTACTCCCTCCTGCCACACATATTCCCTTCTCCCTCCTGCCCCACATAACCCCTACTCCCTCCTGCCTAACATTCCCTACTCCCTTCTGCCTCACATTCTCTACTCCATCCTGCTTCAAATTCTCTACTCCCTCCTGCCCCACATTCCCTACTCCTTTCTTTCCCCACATTTCCTATTCTCTCCTGCCCCACATTCCTTACTCCCTGCTGCTTCATATTCCATACTCTCTGCTGCCTCCCATTGCCTGCTCCCTTCCATTCCATACTCATTCCTGCCTCCGATTCCCTAACCCCTCCCATTCCATACTCACTCCTGCCTCCCATTCCATTCTCATTTCTGCCTCCCATTCCCTACTCCCTCCCATTCCATTCTCATTCCAGCCTCACATTCCATATTCCCTCCTGACCCACTTTCCCTACTCCCTCCTGCCTGCCATTCCCTACTCCCTCCTGCCTCACATGCCTTACTCCCTCCTGCCTCACATTCCCTACTCCCTCCTGCCCCACATTCCCTACTCCCTCCTACCCCACATTCCCTACTCCTTTCTTCCCCAAATGTCCTACTCCTTCCTGCCTCCATTCTCTATTCCCTCCTGTCCCACATTCCTTTCTCCCTGCTACTTCATATTCCATACTCTCTGCTGCCTCCCATTCCCTACTCCTTCCCATTCCATACTCACTCCTGCCTCACATTCCATACTCACTCCTGCTTCACATTCCATACTCCCTCCCATTCCATACTGCCTCACATTCCTACTCCTTTCTTCCCTCACATTTCCTACTCCTTCCTGCCCCCATTCTCTATTCCCTCCTACCCCACATTCCTTTCTCCTGCTGCTTCATATTCCATACTCTCTGCTGCCTCCCATTCCCTACTCTCTCCCATTCCATACTCACCCCTGCCTCACATTCCATACTCACTCCAGCCTCACATTCCCTACTCCCTCCGTACCGACATTCCCTACTCCCTCCTGACCCACATTCCCTACTCCCTCCTGCCTCACATTCCCTACTCCCTCCTACCCCACATTCCCTACTCCTTTCTTCCCCCAAATGTCCTACTCCTTCCTGCCTCCATTCTCTATTCCCTCCTGTCCCACATTCCTTTCTCCCTGCTACTTCATATTCCATACTCTCTGCTGCCTCCCATTCCCTACTCCTTCCCATTCCATACTCACTCCTGCCTCACATTCCATACTCACTCCTGCCTCTCATTCCCTACTCCCTCCCATTCCATACTCCCTCCTGACCCACATTCCCTACTCCCTCCTGCATGCCATTCCCTACTCCCTCCTGCCTCACATGCCCTACTCCCTCCTGCCTCACATTCCTACTCCTTTCTTCCCTCACATTTCCTACTCCTTCCTGCCCCCATTCTCTATTCCCTCCTTTCTCCTGTTGCTTCATATTCCATACTCTCTGCTGCCTCCCATTCCCTACTCTCTCCCATTCCATACTCACCCCTGCCTCTCATTCCATACTCACTCCAGCCTCACATTCCCTACTCCCTCCGTACCGACATTCCCTACTCCCTCCTGACCCACATTCCCTACTCCCTCCTGCCTCACATTCCCTACTCCCTCCTGCCTCACATTCTCTACTCCCTCCTGCTTCACATTCCATACTCCCTCCTGCCCCACATGCTGTACTCCCTCCTACCCCACATTCCCTACTCCCTGTTGCCTCACAATCCCAACTCCTTTCTTCCCCCACATTTCCTACTCCTTCCTGCCCCCACTCTCTATTCCCTCTTGACCCACAGTCCTTACTCCCTGCTGTTTCCCATTCCATACTCTCTGCTGTCTACCATTCCCTACTCCCTCCCATTCCATACTCACACCTGCCTCCCATTCTCTACTCCCTCCTGCCCCACATTCCCTACACCCTCCTGACCCACATTCTCTACTCCCTCTTACCTCACATGCTCTACTTCCTCCTGTCCCACATTCCTTACTCCCAGCTGCTTCCTATTCCATACTCACTCCTGCCTCACATCCCCTTCTCCCTCCTGCCCCACATCATTACTCCCTATGCTTCCCATTCCCTCTGCTGCCTCCCATTCCATACTCTCTGCTGCCTCCCATTCCAAACTCACTTCTGCCTCACATTCCCTACTCCATCCTACCCCACATGTCCTATTCCCTCCGGCCTCCCATTCACTACTCCCTCCTGCCTCACATTCACTACTCCCTCCTGCCCCACATTCCTTACTCACTGCTGCTTCCCTTTCCATACTCTGCTGCCTCCCATTCCCAAATTACTTGCCATTCCATACTCACTCCTGCCTCACAGTCCCGACTCCCTCCTGCCCACATTCTCTACTCCTTCCTGCTCCACATTCCATACTCCCTGCTGCTTCCCATTCCTTACTCCCTGCTGCCTTCCATTACATACTCTCTGCTGCCTCCCATTCCATACTCACTCCTGCCTCCCATTTCCTACTCCATCCTACCCCACATGTCCTATTCCCTCCTGCCTCACATTCACTACTCCCTCCTGCCTCACATTCACTCCTCCCTCCTGCCCCACATTCCTTACTCGCTGCTGCCTCCCATTCCCAATTACTTCCCATTCCATACTCACTCCTGCCTCACAGTCCCTACTCCCTCTTGTCCCACATTCCCGACTCCCTCCTGCCCACATTCTCTACTCCTTCCTGCTCCACATCGTACTCTCTGCTGCTTCCCATTCCATACTCCCTGCTGCTTCCCATTCTCTCTGCTGCCTCACATTCCCTATTCCCTCCTGCCCCACAGTCTCTACTCCCCCTGCCCCACATTCCCTACTCCCTGCTGCCTCCCATTCCATACTCACTCCTGCCTCACATTCCCTTCTCCCTCCTGTCCCCATTCTCTACTCCTTCCTGCTGCACATTCCTTACTCTCTGCTACCTGCCATTCCCTACTCCCTCCCATTGCATAGTCACTTCCCAGCGCCTTGAGACCCTCACGGGTGAGTAGCTTGCTTTAAACCCCCTGATTGATTGATTGATTGATTGATTGATTGATTGATTGATTGGCTCCTGCCCCACATTCCATTCATCCCTGCCCCATATTCCCTACTCTCTGCTGACTCCCATTCCCTTTTCCCTCCTGACTCACGTTCCATACACCCAGCTGCCTTCCATTCCCTGCCCGCTTCCGTGCTCATCACCCCCAGTCTCCCAGCTTCATCTCCTCGGCCGAAGTCTCCCGCCTCCGCCCTTCATGGGTTAAGGAATTCATTTCATAGCGCTGCCTCTCCCCGCCTGTGCTGGAGCGCTGGACGAGTTATATCATGAAGCTGAGCATCACCCGTGAACTGCGGGAGGAAGTACGACATGGTGAGTAACACAGAAGAACGGAGGCTACAGTGAACATAGAAAAGGGACATCCCATCACAAGAGAGAAGCAACCGCACTGCCGCAGCTCAGCTGCGCTTTCGTCACAGGACACAAGAGTAATAAACAGCCGGTGGAGCGGAGAGGTGAAGCAACAAAAATATGTAAAATACAACTAAAATCGGAGCACAGCAGCCAGAAGGGCAGGAAGCGGCGGCCACAGAATCCTCCCTGACTTGTCAACAACTTTTATTATAGACAGCAGAGGGAACATTCTGTTTGGCTGTCCAGCTTCGTACATTCCATAGGCTGCTTATATACACGCGAAGCTCCAGGGCAGTCCAGCCCTCTATATTCCATATACGATGATTATAGAAGCGAAGGTCCAGGGCTGTCCAGCTCCCTACATTCCGTATAGGATGCTTATAGAAGCGAAGGTCCAGGGATGTCCAGCTCCCTACATTCCATATAGGATGCTTATAGAAGCAAAGGTCGTGGGCACCCGGGCAGTCCAGCTCCCTACATTCCATATAGGATGCTTATACAAGCGAAGTTCGAGGCCTGTCCAGCTCCCTACATTCCATATAGGATGCTTATACCAGCGAAGGTCGAGGGCAGTCCAGCTCCCTACATTCCATATAGGATGCTTATACAAGAGAAGGTCCACGGCTGTCCAGCTCCCTACATTCCATATAGGATGCTTATAAAAGCAAATGTCGTGGGCACCCGGGCAGTCCAGCTCCCTACATTCCATATAGGATGCTTATACAAGCGAAGTTCGAGGCCTGTCCAGCTCCCTACATTCCATATAGGATGCTTCTACAAGAGAAGGTCCAGGGCTGTCCAGCTCCCTGCATTCCATATAGGATGTTTATACACGAGAAGGTCCAGGGCTGTCCAGCTCCCTACATTCCATATAGGATGCTTATACAAGCGAAGGTTCAGGGCAGTCCAGCTCTCTACATTCCGTATAGGATATTTATACAAGCGAAGGTCCAGGGCTGTCCAGCTCCCTACATTTCATATAGGATGCTTATACAAGAGAAGATCGAGGGCAGTCCAGCTCCCTACATTTCATATAGGATGCTTATACAAGAGAAGGTCGCGGCCAGTCCAGCTCCCTACATTCCATATAGGATGCTTATAGAAGCAAAGGTCGTGGGCACCCGGGCAGTCCAGCTCCCTACATTCCATATAGGATGCTTATACAAGCTAAGTTCGAGGCCTGTCCAGCTCCCTACATTCCATATAGGATGCTTATACAAGCGAAGGTCGCGGGCAGTCCAGCTCCCTACATTCCATATAGGATACTTATTCAAGGGAAGGTCGCTGGCAGTCCAGCTCCCTACATTCCATATAGGATGCTTACACAAGCGTAGGTCGTGGGCAGTCCAGCTCCCTACATTCCATATAGGATGCTTATACAAGCGAAGGTCGCGGGCAGTCCAGCTCCCTACATTCCATATAGGATGCTTATACAAGCGAAGGTCACAGGCAGTCCAGCTCCCTACATTCCATATAGGATGCTTATACCAGCGAAGGTCCAGGGCTGTCCAGCTCCCTACATTCCATTTAGGATGCTTATACAAGCGAAGGTCGCGGGCAGTCCAGCTCCCTACATTCCATATAGGATGCTTATACCAGCGAAGGTCCAGGGCAGTCCAGCTCACTACATTCCATATAAGATGCTTATACAAGCAAAGGTCGCGGGCAGTCCAGCTCCCTACATTCCATATCGGATGCTTATACCAGCGAAGGTCCAGGGCTGTCCAGCTCCCTACATTCCATATAGGATGCTTATACAAGCGAAGGTCCAGGGCAGTCCAGCTCCCTACATTCCATATAGGATGCTTATACAAGCAGAGATCCAGGGCAGTCCAGCTCCCTATATTCTATATAGGATGCTTATACAAGCGAAGGTCGCGGACAGTCCAGCTCCCTACATTCCATATAGGATGCTTATACCAGCGAAGGCCACGGGCAGTCCAGCTCCCTACATTCTATGTAGGATGCGTATATAAGCGAAGGTCGAGGGCAGTCCAGCTCCCTACATTCCATAAAGGATGCTTACACAAGCGTGAGTCGTGGGCAGTCCAGCTCCCTACATTCCATATAGGATGCTTATACAAGTGAAGGTCACGGGCAGTCCAGCTCCCTACATTCCATATAGGATGCTTATTCAAGCGAAGGTCGCTGGCAGTCCAGCTCCCTACATTCCATATAGGATGCTTACACAAGCGTAGGTCGTGGGCAGTCCAGCACCCTACATTCCATATAGGATGCTAACACAAGCGTAGGTCGTGGGCAGTCCAGCTCCCTACATTCCATATAGGATGCTTATACAAGCGAAGGTCGCGGGCAGTCCAGCTCCCTACATTCCATATAGGATGCTTATACAAGCGAAGGTCACAGGCAGTCCAGCTCCCTACATTCCATATAGGATGCTTATACAAGCGAAGGTCGCGAGCAGTCCAGCTCCCTACATTCCATATAGGATGCTTATACAAGCGAAGGTCACGGGCCTACCAGCTCCCTACATTCCATATAGGATGCTTATACCAGCGAAGGTCCAGGGCTGTCCAGCTCCCTACATTCCATATAGGATGCTTATTTAAGCGAAGGTCGCGGGCAGTCCACCTCCCTACATTCCATATAGGATGCTTATACCAGTGAAGGTCCAGGGTAGTCCAGCTCAGTACATTCCATATAGGATGCTTATACAAGCAAAGGTCGCGGGTAGTCCAGCTCCCTACATTCCATATAGGCTGCTTATGCCAGCGAAGGTCCAGGGCTGTCCAGCTCCCTACATTTCCTATAGGATGCTTATATAAGCGAAGGTCGAGGGCAGTCCAGCTCCCTACATTCCATAAAGGATGCTTACACAAGCGTAAGTCGTGGGCAGTCCAGCTCCCTACATTCCATATAGGATGTTTATACAAGCGAAGGTCACGGGCAGTCCAGCTCGATACATTCCATTTAGGATGCTTATTCAAGCGAAGGTCGCTGGCAGTCCAGCTCCCTACATTCCATATAGGATGCTTACACAAGCATAGGTCGTGGGCAGTCCAGCTCCCTACATTCCATATAGGATGCTTACACAAGCGTAGGTCGTGGGCAGTCCAGCTCCCTACATTCCATATAGGATGCTTATACAAGCGAAGGTCGCGGGCAGTTGAGCTCCCTACATTCCATATAGGATGCTTATACAAGCGAAGGTCACGGGCAGTCCAGCTCCCTACATTCCATATAGGATGCTTATACCAGCGAAGGTCCAGGGCTGTCCAGCTCCCTACATTCCATATAGGATGCTTATACAAGCGAAGGTCGCGGGCAGTCCAGCTCCCTACATTCCATATAGGATGCTTATACCAGCGAAGGTCGAGGGCAGTCCAGCTCCCTACATTCCATATAGGATGCTTATACAAGAGAAGGTCCAGGGCTGTCCAGCTCCCTACATTCCGTATAGGATGCTTATAGAAGCGAAGGTCCAGGGCTGTCCAGCTCCCTACATTCCATATAGGATGCTTATAGAAGCAAAGGTCGTGGGCACCCGGGCAGTCCAGCTCCCTACATTCCATATAGGATGCTTATACAAGCGAAGTTCGAGGCCTGTCCAGCTCCCTACATACCATATAGGATGCTTATACCAGCGAAGGTCGAGGGCAGTCCAGCTCCCTACATTCCGCATAGGATGCTTATACAAGAGAAGGTCCAGGGCTGTCCAGCTCCCTACATTCCATATAGGATGCTTATAGAAGCAAATGTCGTGGGCACCCGGGCAGTCCAGCTCCCTACATTCCATATAGGATGCTTATACAAGCGAAGTTCGAGGCCTGTCCAGCTCCCTACATTCCATATAGGATGCTTCTACAAGAGAAGGTCCAGGGCTGTCCAGCTCCCTACATTCCATATAGGATGTTTATACAAGAGAAGGTCCAGGGCTGTCCAGCTCCCTACATTCCATATAGGATGCTTATACAAGCGAAGGTCGAGGGCAGTCCAGCTCTCTACATTCCGTATAGGATGCTTATACAAGCGAAGGTCCAGGGCTGTCCAGCTCCCTACATTTCATATAGGATGCTTATACAAGAGAAGATCGAGGGCAGTCCAGCTCCCTACATTTCATATAGGATGCTTATACAAGAGAAGGTCGCGGCCAGTCCAGCTCCCTACATTCCATATAGGATGCTTATAGAAGCAAAGGTCGTGGGCACCCGGGCAGTCCAGCTCCCTACATTCCATATAGGATGCTTATACAAGCGAAGTTCGAGGCCTGTCCAGCTCCCTACATTCCATATAGGATGCTTATACAAGCGAAGGTCGCGGGCAGTCCAGCTCCCTACATTCCATATAGGATACTTATTCAAGGGAAGGTCGCTGGCAGTCCAGCTCCCTACATTCCATATAGGATGCTTACACAAGCGTAGGTCGTGGGCAGTCCAGCTCCCTACATTCCATATAGGATGCTTATACAAGCGAAGGTCGCGGGCAGTCCAGCTCCCTACATTCCATATAGGATGCTTATACAAGCAAAGGTCACGGGCAGTCCAGCTCCCTACATTCCATATAGGATGCTTATACCAGCGAAGGTCCAGGGCTGTCCAGCTCCCTACATTCCATTTAGGATGCTTATACAAGCGAAGGTCGCGGGCAGTCCAGCTCCCTACATTCCATATAGGATGCTTATACCAGCGAAGGTCCAGGGCAGTCCAGCTCACTACATTCCATATAAGATGCTTATACAAGCAAAGGTCGCGGGCAGTCCAGCTCCCTACATTCCATATCGGATGCTTATACCAGCGAAGGTCCAGGGCTGTCCAGCTCCCTACATTCCATATAGGATGCTTATACAAGCGAAGGTCCAGGGCAGTCCAGCTCCATACATTCCATATAGGATGCTTATACAAGCAGAGATCCAGGGCAGTCCAGCTCCCTATATTCTATATAGGATGCTTATACAAGCGAAGGTCGCGGACAGTCCAGCTCCCTACATTCCATATAGGATGCTTATACCAGCGAAGGCCACGGGCAGTCCAGCTCCCTACATTTTATGTAGGATGCGTATATAAGCGAAGGTCGAGGGCAGTCCAGCTCCCTACATTCCATATAGGATGCTTATACCAGCGAAGGTCCAGGGTAGTCCAGCTCAGTACATTCCATATAGGATGCTTATACAAGCAAAGGTCGCGGGCAGTCCAGCTCCCTACATTCCCTATAGGATGCTTATATATGCGAAGGTCGAGGGCAGTCCAGCTCCCTACATTCCATAAAGGATGCTTACACAAGCGTAAGTCGTGGGCAGTCCAGCTCCCTACATTCCATATAGGATGTTTATACAAGCGAAGGTCACGGGCAGTCCAGCTCCCTACATTCCATATAGGATGCTTATTCAAGCGAAGGTCGCTGGCAGTCCAGCTCCCTACATTCCATATAGGATGCTTACACAAGCATAGGTCGTGGGCAGTCCAGCTCCCTACATTCCATATAGGATGCTTACACAAGCGTAGGTCGTGGGCAGTCCAGCTCCCTACATTCCATATAGGATGCTTATACAAGCGAAGGTCGCGGGCAGTTGAGCTCCCTACATTCCATATAGGATGCTTATACAAGCGAAGGTCATGGGCAGTCCAGCTCCCTACATTCCATATAGGATGCTTATACCAGCGAAGGTCCAGGGCTGTCCAGCTCCCTACATTCCATATAGGATGCTTATACAAGCGAAGGTCGCGGGCAGTCCAGCTCCCTACATTCCATATAGGATGCTTATACCAGCGAAGGTCCAGGGCAGTCCAGCTCACTACATTCCATATAGGATGCTTATACAAGCAAAGGTCGCGGGCAGTCCAGCTCCCTACATTCCATATAGGATGCTTATACCAGCGAAGGTCCAGGTCTGTCCAGCTCCCTACATTCCATATAGGATGCTTATACAAGCGAAGGTCGCGGGCAGTCCAGCTCCCTACATTCCATATAGGATGCTTATACCAGCGAAGGTCCAGGGCAGTCCAGCTCACTACATTCCATATAGGATGCTTATACAAGCAAAGGTCGCGGGCAGTCCATCTCCCTACATTCCATATAGACTGCTTATACCAGCGAAGGTCCAGGGCTGTCCAGCTCCCTACATTCCATATAGGATGCTTATACAAGCGAAGGTCCAGGGCAGTCCAGCTCCCAACATTCCATATAGGATGCTTATAGAAGCGAAGGTCCAGGGCTGTCCAGCTCCCTATATTCCATATAGGGTGCTTATAGAAGCAAAGGTCGTGGGCACCCGGGCAGTCCAGCTCCCTACATTCCATATAGGATGCTTATACAAGCAAAGTTCGAGGCCTGTCCAGCTCCCTACATTCCATATAGGATGCTTATACCAGCGAAGGTCGAGGGCAGTCCAGCTCCCTACATTCCATATAGGATGCTTATACAAGAGAAGGTCCAGGGCTGTCCAGCTCCCTACATTCCATATAGGATGCTTATAGAAGCAAAGGTCGTGGGCACCCGGGCAGTCCAGCTCCCTACATTCCATATAGGATGCTTATACAAGCGAAGTTCGAGGCCTGTCCAGCTCCCTACATTCCATATAGGATGCTTCTACAAGAGAAGGTCCAGGGCTGTCCAGCTCCCTACATTCCATATAGGATGTTTATACAAGAGAAGGTCCAGGGCTGTCCAGCTCCCTACATTCCATATAGGATGCTTATACAAGCGAAGGTCGAGGGCAGTCCAGCTCTCTACATTCCGTATAGGATGCTTGTTAGAGTCGGGGATCTCTGGTTGGCGCAAGGTTGCCCTTGTGTCAAGCAGGAACCCTCTCCTCCACGTCAGGGCGCAGGATAACCCCTCGCGAATGACCCTTGCTCACCCTCTAGGTGCGTGGCGTGAGCAGCCAAGGCGATTCCTCAGGCGTTGTTGGTTAAGCACTTACAATCATACACACAGTAAATACATTAATCCCCCCAGAAACGGACACCAGACTTGGATATATATAAAAATACGATTCTTTATGTAAAAATAAGGTATATATATCTCAACAGACTTATCACAAGACCAATAACGTTTTCGCTAGGCCACCAGGTTATACAGCAGGCAAATGTTCTGGGTTCGTAGTTTCAAATGGATACTTTGTAGTCTCTTTTACTTGTAGTTCCAGTACTCACAGAGATCGACTCCTGCGAACGGGGAAATAAGGCGTTGCGGGCCCCGAGCCCGATACTGGAACTTCTTTCGTGATGTGGAGAGTCGGCACAGGTCGGTGCGACTCTCAGCTTGGGAAGTGTTCTTGGGTCCTCAATCAGCAGGTGTGGGCAAGTAGGCAGGCGCGGCCCGCGACCCTTTAGCACGGCGGTGCAGGAGGGTCTCCACAGCGGGGGCGGCGCGGCCTGAGATGTCCGAGGATAGCGAAGCGGAGTCACAGGGCACAGTCAGTGCAGCTGGATGACCCGGCGTAGATCACAGTCGTCGGACGGCTTCCGGCAGGAGGGGTGATAGCGCGTTCAGCGCGCTCCAGTAGCAGGCGGTGACAGGGATGCAGGCGGCCTGGCCCGGGGACAGAGAGCGACTCGGGATGGAGCGGGGCTCTCACGGGTTTGAGGCAGGCGAGCTTCTGGGTGTCACGGCCCTAGGAGGGGCGATGAGGGGCGCAGTCTCTTTCCAGCGGGATGCACACACGACTCGAATTGGAGGACGAGCAAGAAGCACAGAGAACCCACTGTTCCTGGGGTTCAGTTCAGGGGGCAAGCTCAGATCAAGCCCTTGGAGAAGGTTCAAGCACAAAGTAGCAAAGTCCTTTCAGTAAGTCTCTTCCTCTCCTCTCTCAGCAAGGCAAGCAGCAGGCCAGCTCCTCCGGCGTCTTCTTCTCCTTCTAGTCGGGCAGAGGTTCTTTGTGGTAAACAGGATTCTGATTTCTTAGGAGCCAGGCTCCTACTTTTATACCATGATTCTTTTGTTCTTTAGCGCCAGGGGGCCTAGGCCTGGCTCAGTCCAGTTCTGGAGCACTTTGTTATGGTGACTCTGCTCTTTCCTTTCAGCAGCAGGGCAGAGACATCAGCCGCCCCACAGGGGGCGGCGCCGGCTTTGTGGTGGCAGAGCACAGGTCTATTCAAGAGTCAAGGTGTACTCCTCCCACCCATCCTGGTGTAATCTCTCTACCCACCACCTGGCAGCCAACCTGTCTCTGGGGATCCCCCCACCCTGCTCCTTACTGTTGCTAGGCAGAACACACACACACACACAGCAGAGGCGGACTGAGATGGTCAGGTCAGTAAATACTAACTTTCTAAAAGTAGTATTTACAAACCCAGGATATTAAAATAAACTTGACTACAAGAAGTATTTTATTATTCTGAGTTCAGGCATACCAAACTTGACACTCTACCATGCTCTCTGAGTCCACTGGGGTCACAGCGTTGGCGTGATCCCAGCAGCCCATTCTGGCCTATGGAGAGCAGGTAGCCTTCAATAGTGAAGAACGGAAAGGGCGGTAATTCACTACTAAGACATGCCACACACACCAGGGCATGTCTTACCTTATGCCTACAATGCACCCTGCCCTTGGGCCTACCAGAGAGGTGGCTAATATGTAGGTAATGGAAGGTTTAGGGACTGGCAAGTGGGGGCACTTGCGCAGTCAGCGCGACGGTCCCGGACCGCGCACAGGGTCTGCGGTGGCAGACCCTAGACACACTTTACAAGGCCGCTTCCGTGGGTGGCGCAACCAGCGCTGCAAGCCCACCAGCAGCATTGGCATTCACAAGCCCTGGCACCCCTGGTGCACTTTACTGGGGACTGACAGTGAATCCAATAAACCAATCATGGACATCAATTACAGGTACACTTTACCTAGGGAGCACTTGCACTGCGGCACGGATTAGCCGTGGCGCAGTGCCCTGAGCGGACAACACCAGCAAAACAATCGAGGCACACCATCAAAAAGTGGAAGGGAAACTCACGCCAAGGTGCCAGGTCTAACACGTGTCCCCTCCAGCTGAAATGTGGGGAGAACTACCCTTGCCCAGGGGGTTCCTCGTCACTAAGGCGGAAATACCTGGACAGACCGTCAGCGTTGGCGTGATCTGTACCAGGACGGTGTTCCACCGTAAAGTCCATACCCTGTAGGGAAATGGACCACCTCAACAGTTTCGGGTTCTCACCCCTCATTTGCATCAACCATCTGAGGGGCCTGTGGTCCGTCTGAACCCGGAAGTGAGACCCAAACAAGTAGGGTCTTAGCTTCTTCAGCGCCCAGACCACAGCAAATGCTTCTCGCTCAATTGCACTCCACCTACTTTCCCGTGGAAGTAACCTCCTACTGATGAAGGCTACGGGTTGGTCCCAGCCCTCCTCAGTCATCTGTGAAAGAACAGCCCCTACACCATGCTCTGAAGCGTCTGTCTGTACTAGGAATTCCTTGGAGAAGTCAGGGGCCAAGAGCACGGGCGCCGTGCACAGGGCAGTCTTCAGGGTGTCGAAAGCTTTCTGACAGGTGTCAGTCCAAATCACGTTCCTGGGCTGCTTCTTCGAAGTCAGCTCTGTCAAGGGGGCAACGATCGTTCCATAGCCCTTGACAAACCTCCTGTAGTACCCAGTGAGCCCCAGGAAGGCCCTCACTGCGGTCTGCGTCTTGGGGGGTTCCCAAGCCAGGATGGTCTCAATTTTGGGTTGCAAGGGTGCCACCTTGCCACTCCCCACTTGGTGTCCCAAGTACACCACGGAACCCTGCCCGATCTGGCACTTGCTTGCCTTGATCGTGAGGCCTGCTCGGCGCAGCGCCATCAACACTTCCCAGAGGTGGCGCAGGTGTTCAGGCCAGGTGGCACTGAACACTGCGACGTCATCCAGGTAGGCGGCACTGAACGCATCCAGCCCAACCAGTACCTGGTTGACCAACCTCTGAAAGGTGGCAGGGGCATTCTTCATCCCAAATGGCATGACTCGGAACTGGAAGTGCCCATCTGGTGTAGAGAATGCAGACCTCTCTTTGGCCCCATCGGTCAAGGCGATCTGCCAGTACCCAGACGTTAAATCAAACGTACTGAGGAACCGGGCAGCCCCCAGCCGATCAATGAGCTCATCAGCTCTGGGGATGGGGTGCGCGTCAGTCTTCGTGACTGAATTGAGTCCTCTGTAGTCCACACAGAACCGGAGTTCAGGTGTGGCTCCCGGCGCAGCAGCTTTGGGGACCAAGACCACGGGGCTGGACCAAGGACTGCTGGAGGACTCAACCACCCCTAGCGCAAGCATTTTGGAGACCTCCTCCTTAATGCAAGCTCTGACCCTGTCAGTTACCCTGTAAGCCTTGTGCTTCACAGGTAAGCTGTCTCCGGTGTCCACATCATGGACGCACCAATCTGTGACACCAGGAACCAGGGAGAATCGGTCGGAAAATTGTCCCAGCAAGTGGCGGCAATCTTCCTGTTGTTCGGGCGTCAGGGTGAGTGAGAGGTTAACTCCATCCACTGACCCATCTTTCTCAGAGGCCACTAAGAGGTCAGGAAGAGGCTCGGTCTCCTCTTCCATTCCATCATCAGTGGCCAGCAGCATGCCCACTTCGGTCCTCTCTAAGTGGGGCTTAAGGCGGTTAACATGTAGGACCCTCAAAGGGTTCCTGGGAGTCTGCATGTCCACCAAGTAGGTGATAGGACTTTTGCGCTCCACAACCTCAAATGGACCGGTCCACTTATCCTGAAGTGCACACGGCTCCACTGGGGCCAAGACCCACACCTTTTGTCCAGGTTGAAGCTCTACCAGAGTGGCATTCCGGTCGTACCACCGCTTCATCTTCTCCTGGCTGGCTTCCAGATTTGCCTCAGCAAGTTGCCTGAAACGCCGAGTCTGGTTTCGGAAGGCCAGCATGTAACTATATACATTCTGGGGAGGTTTCCTGGGAGATTGCTCCCAGCCTTCCTTTACCAAACTCAGAGGCCCTCTTACCGGGTGACCATACAGAAGCTCAAAGGGGCTGAACCCTAGAGACTTCTGCGGCACCTCTCGGTAAGCGAAGAGCAGGCATGGCAAGAGGACGTCCCACTTACGCCTCATTGGACCGTCCAGGCCCATGATCATGCCTTTGAGGGTTCGGTTGAATCTCTCAACCAACCCATTTCCTTGGGGATGGTAAGGAGTGGTGAACTTGTAAGTTACCCCACACTCCTTCCACAGGGATTTCATATACGTGGATATGAAATTGGTCCCCCTGTCGCTCACCACCTCTAGAGGGAATCCCACTCGGGAGAAAATTCCCATCAGTGCCCGTCCCACCACGGGGGCCGTCACTGTCCTCAGAGGGATGGCTTCAGGGTACCGGGTGGCATGGTCCACCAAGACCAGGATGAACCTGTTGCCCAGGGCTGTCTTGGGATCCAGAGGCCCCACAATATCAATACCCACTCGTTGGAATGGCGTACCGACCACAGGGAAAGGTTGCAGAGGAGCCTTGTGCTTCCCTCCGCTCTTACCACTTGCCTGGCAAGTCTGACAGGTTCTGCAGTAGGAATCGGAATTCTTATGCATTTGGGGCCAGTAAAAGTGGGTGACAAGCCTGTCATAGGTCTTGTCCATCCCCAAATGTCCTGCTAACGGCACATCGTGAGCCAGCCCCAGTAGGAAGGTTCTGAACTTCTGGGGTACCACCAGCACACGGGCTGACCCAGGTTCAGCAGCCTTAGGCTCGGAATACAGGAGGTCACTCTCCCAGTACACGTAGTGTGTTTTGGCCTGAACACCGTTGGCCTGGTCTGCAGCCTGCTGCCGCATACCCACGAGAGAAGGGCATTCTTTCTGCTCCCTGCAGAATTCCTCCCTGGAGGGACCTCCTTCTTGCTGCCAATGGGTCAGCTCAGGCAGATCTCCCAGTTCGGCAATCTGTTCCCCGGTAGGCTCCAGAGTATCCCCCTCAGGGTCTACTTCCTCCTGGGCCGTGGGAACTTCGGGGGCCGGTTTCCCGCGCCTCCTGCGCCTTCTCCCTAAGGCCGGTTCCTGGACCTCTCCCTTAGGCTCCAGGACCCTCTCAACACCCCTACTGGCTGCCATGGACCGGGTGGTCACGCACGCCCAGTCGGGTAGACCCACCATCCTCAGATGCGTGGTCTTCTCCACCTTTTCCCAAGGGGAACTCTCCAGGTCGTTCCCTAGCAGACAGTCTACAGGCATGTCAGTTCTCACAGCGACTTGTAGAGTACCAGAGACCTCCCCCCACTCAAAGGGAACTTGAGCCATTGGACAACGACTCTCTACGTTGTCAGCATTGACAACCCTACAGTAGGCATTGGGTACAATCTGCTCTTGAGACACCAGGTGTTGCCTCACCGAGGTCACGCTGGCTCCTGTATCTCTAAGAGCCTCAACCTTCTTTCCATTGATGGTCACCACCTGCCCATATTTCTTAGTGTTAGAGGGCAGGTAGGTTACAGGGACCATCTCACTGTCTCCTAGCGAGACTAGGGTCATCTGCCCGGGACCCCCACCCTCCTGGACTGCTACTTCCTCCCCAAAGTTAACACTAGCTACTTGCCGGGGTGGAGCACCAGTGGGTGCGGTCTTACCAAACAGGCGACACTTAGGATCAGAGGCAATGTGACCCGGGTCACCACACTTATAACAATTGAAGGGCCCCTTTGGAACAGGTCTACCTGTCGGGGCCCCGTTCTGCTGCGGGGTTGGGGGAGGCTGAGAACCCTTCTGCTGGTTCCCTTGGGAATTACTTTGGGGGCCTTTTTGGAACCCCTTCTGCTTACCCTTGTCCCCCCCACTCTTCTGCTGGGGACCCTGCCCACCTTTGGCGGAGTCTCCCACTTGACCCTTGTGGACCCTGGTGCTGAGCCAGCGGTCCGCCTCCTCAGCAAGCTTCCTCGGGTTGGACAGCTTGCTATCTATCAGGTGCTGGCGTAGCTCAGGAAAACATTGACTGGACAAGTGCTCCCATGCAATTAAATCAAGCAGCCCTTGATAATCATTCACTTTGCTACCCTTCACCCAACCATCCAGCGCTCTGCAGAAAAAGGTCACATATTCCACATACGTACTCTCAGGGATCTTCTTGGTCTCCCTGAACCGCTGTCTATATAGCTCCGGAGTTAACCCATACCTGGTCATTAAAGCTTCCTTCATATGGGGGTATGAGGTTTGGAGATCTAAGGGTAAATCTAACAGTGTGTCACGCCCTTCAGCAAGGAACCTTCCCCACAACCCCGCTCCCCAGTCCTTCTCAGGGACCCGGTGTGAGGACATGGCCACCTCGTAGGCCCTAAACCACTGCCCTATGTCATCCTTTCTGAAATACTCCTTTACTACATCTTTGGGGATGTACACCTTGGACTCTACCTGCGCTGGTGGAGTGCTGCCACCAGAAGGAGCGGTGTCCAAATTTTACGCCTTCAGCTCCAACTCCTTCAATCTGATATCATGATCCATTTGGCGTTGTTGTGCCTCCAGGGCCAACTTCTGCTTTTCCATTTCCATTTGTCCTGCCAACTTTGCCATCTCCATTGCATGCGCCCTGTCTGCTGCCCTGTCTGCCAGCTCCTCTGGCGACCGGACTCTGCTGGGCTCCTCAAGGTTGTCGGGTGGAACGATGTCCCCCGCATTCCGTGGGTCTCGTGACTCCTTCCAGGCTCTCAGCGCCTTGGCGTACTGGGTTCTCCTCTTGAATCCAGCATGGGGGACTCGGAATTTTACACTGTAGCCTTTCAATTGCTCTATCGTGTAGCCTTCCAGTCTCTCCCAATCCACCTCATCGATTCCAGAAATCACAGAGAGTGCTCTCCCAGCGGAGTGCGAGCCAGGCATGGTTGCAGTAATGGCAGATGTCTCAACAAAGTTCAACAATTACAAACCTGTGGCTGCGTTATTTGGTCTGCTCTCACTATCTGGTGATTAATAATTCACTGTATGCAAATTACAAGTGCAAATCCGAAATCCCAACCGCTGCCAACAATGTTAGAGTCGGGGATCTCTGGTTGGCGCAAGGTTGCCCTTGTGTCAAGCAGGAACCCTCTCCTCCACGTCAGGGCGCAGGATAACCCCTCGCGAATGACCCTTGCTCACCCTCTAGGTGCGTGGCGTGAGCAGCCAAGGCGATTCCTCAGGCGTTGTTGGTTAAGCACTTACAATCATACACACAGTAAATACATTAATCCCCCCAGAAACGGACACCAGACTTGGATATATATAAAAATACGATTCTTTATGTAAAAATAAGGTATATATATCTCAACAGACTTATCACAAGACCAATAACGTTTTCGCTAGGCCACCAGGTTATACAGCAGGCAAATGTTCTGGGTTCGTAGTTTCAAATGGATACTTTGTAGTCTCTTTTACTTGTAGTTCCAGTACTCACAGAGATCGACTCCTGCGAACGGGGAAATAAGGCGTTGCGGGCCCCGAGCCCGATACTGGAACTTCTTTCGTGATGTGGAGAGTCGGCACAGGTCGGTGCGACTCTCAGCTTGGGAAGTGTTCTTGGGTCCTCAATCAGCAGGTGTGGGCAAGTAGGCAGGCGCGGCCCGCGACCCTTTAGCACGGCGGTGCAGGAGGGTCTCCACAGCGGGGGCGGCGCGGCCTGAGATGTCCGAGGATAGCGAAGCGGAGTCACAGGGCACAGTCAGTGCAGCTGGATGACCCGGCGTAGATCACAGTCGTCGGACGGCTTCCGGCAGGAGGGGTGATAGCGCGTTCAGCGCGCTCCAGTAGCAGGCGGTGACAGGGATGCAGGCGGCCTGGCCCGGGGACAGAGAGCGACTCGGGACGGAGCGGGGCTCTCACGGGTTTGAGGCAGGCGAGCTTCTGGGTGTCACGGCCCTAGGAGGGGCGATGAGGGGCGCAGTCTCTTTCCAGCGGGATGCACACACGACTCGAATTGGAGGACGAGCAAGAAGCACAGAGAACCCACTGTTCCTGGGGTTCAGTTCAGGGGGCAAGCTCAGATCAAGCCCTTGGAGAAGGTTCAAGCACAAAGTAGCAAAGTCCTTTCAGTAAGTCTCTTCCTCTCCTCTCTCAGCAAGGCAAGCAGCAGGTCAGCTCCTCCGGCGTCTTCTTCTCCTTCTAGTCGGGCAGAGGTTCTTTGTGGTAAACAGGATTCTGATTTCTTAGGAGCCAGGCTCCTACTTTTATACCATGATTCTTTTGTTCTTTAGCGCCAGGGGGCCTAGGCCTGGCTCAGTCCAGTTCTGGAGCACTTTGTTATGGTGACTCTGCTCTTTCCTTTCAGCAGCAGGGCAGAGACATCAGCCGCCCCACAGGGGGCGGCGCCGGCTTTGTGGTGGCAGAGCACAGGTCTATTCAAGAGTCAAGGTGTACTCCTCCCACCCATCCTGGTGTAATCTCTCTACCCACCACCTGGCAGCCAACCTGTCTCTGGGGATCCCCCCACCCTGCTCCTTACTGTTGCTAGGCAGAACACACACACACACACAGCAGAGGCGGACTGAGATGGTCAGGTCAGTAAATACTAACTTTCTAAAAGTAGTATTTACAAACCCAGGATATTAAAATAAACTTGACTACAAGAAGTATTTTATTATTCTGAGTTCAGGCATACCAAACTTGACACTCTACCATGCTCTCTGAGTCCACTGGGGTCACAGCGTTGGCGTGATCCCAGCAGCCCATTCTGGCCTATGGAGAGCAGGTAGCCTTCAATAGTGAAGAACGGAAAGGGCGGTAATTCACTACTAAGACATGCCACACACACCAGGGCATGTCTTACCTTATGCCTACAATGCACCCTGCCCTTGGGCCTACCAGAGAGGTGGCTAATATGTAGGTAAGGGAAGGTTTAGGGACTGGCAAGTGGGGGCACTTGCGCAGTCAGCGCGACGGTCCCGGACCGCGCACAGGGTCTGCGGTGGCAGACCCTAGACACACTTTACAAGGCCGCTTCCGTGGGTGGCGCAACCAGCGCTGCAAGCCCACCAGCAGCATTGGCATTCACAAGCCCTGGCACCCCTGGTGCACTTTACTGGGGACTGACAGTGAATCCAATAAACCAATCATGGACATCAATTACAGGTACACTTTACCTAGGGAGCACTTGCACTGCGGCACGGATTAGCCGTGGCGCAGTGCCCTGAGCGGACAACACCAGCAAAACAATCGAGGCACACCATCAAAAAGTGGAAGGGAAACTCACGCCAAGGTGCCAGGTCTAACAATGCTTATACAAGCGAAGGTCCAGGGCTGTTCAGCTCCCTACATTTCATATAGGATGCTTATACAAGAGAAGATCGAGGGCAGTCCAGCTCCCTACATTCCATATAGGATGCTTATACAAGAGAAGGTCGCGGCCAGTCCAGCTCCCTACATTCCATATAGGATGCTTATAGAAGCAAAGGTCGTGGGCACCCGGGCAGTCCAGCTCCCTACATTCCATATAGGATGCTTATACAAGCGAAGTTCGAGGCCTGTCCAGCTCCCTACATTCCATATAGGATGCTTATACAAGCGAAGGTCGCGGGCAGTCCAGCTCCCTACATTCCATATAGGATACTCATTCAAGGGAAGGTCGCTGGCAGTCCAGCTCCCTACATTCCATATAGGATGCTTACACAAGCGTAGGTCGTGGGCAGTCCAGCTCCCTACATTCCATATAGGATGCTTATACAAGCGAAGGTCGCGGGCAGTCCAGCTCCCTACATTCCATATAGGATGCTTATACAAGCGAAGGTCACGGGCAGTCCAGCTCCCTACATTCCATATAGGATGCTTATACCAGCGAAGGTCCAGGGCTGTCCAGCTCCCTACATTCCATTTAGGATGCTTATACAAGCGAAGGTCGCGGGCAGTCCAGCTCCCTACATTCCATATAGGATGCTTATACCAGCGAAGGTCCAGGGCAGTCCAGCTCACTACATTCCATATAAGATGCTTATACAAGCAAAGGTCGCGGGCAGTCCAGCTCCCTACATTCCATATCGGATGCTTATACCAGCGAAGGTCCAGGGCTGTCCAGCTCCCTACATTCCAGATAGGATGCTTATACAAGCGAAGGTCCAGGGCAGTCCAGCTCCCTACATTCCATATAGGATGCTTATACAAGCAGAGATCCAGGGCAGTCCAGCTCCCTATATTCTATATAGGATGCTTATACAAGCGAAGGTCGCGGACAGTCCAGCTCCCTACATTCCATATAGGCTGCTTATACCAGCGAAGGTCCAGGGCTGTCCAGCTCCCTACATTCCATATAGGATGCTTATACAAGCGAAGGTCGCGGACAGTCCAGCTCCCTACATTCCATATAGGATGCTTATATCAGCGAAGGCCACGGGCAGTCCAGCTCCCTACATTCTATGTAGGATGCATATATAAGCGAAGGTCGAGGGCAGTCCAGCTCCCTACATTCCATAAAGGATGCTTCCACAAGCGTGAGTCGTGGGCAGTCCAGCTCCCTACATTCCATATAGTATGCTTATACAAGCGAAGGTCACGGGCAGTCCAGCTCCCTACATTCCATATAGGATGCTTATTCAAGCGAAGGTCGCTGGCAGTCCAGCTCCCTACATTCCATATAGGATGCTTACACAAGCGTAGGTCGTGGGCAGTCTAGCTCCCTACATTCCATATAGGATGCTTACACAAGCGTAGGTCGTGGGCAGTCCAGCTCCCTACATTCCATATAGGATGCTTATACAAGCGAAGGTCGCGGGCAGTCCAGCTCCCTACATTCCATATAGGATGCTTATACAAGCGAAGGTCACGGGCCTACCAGCTCCCTACATTCCATATAGGATGCTTATACCAGCGAAGGTCCAGGGCTGTCCAGCTCCCTACATTCCATATAGGATGCTTATACAAGCGAAGGTCGCGGGCATTCCACCTCCCTACATTCCATATAGGATGCTTTTACCAGCGAAGGTCCAGGGTAGTCCAGCTCACTACATTCCATATAGGATGCTTATACAAGCAAAGGTCGCGGGCAGTCCAGCTCCCTACATTCCATATAGGCTGCTTATACCAGCGAAGGTCCAGGGCTGTCCAGCTCCCTACATTCCATATAGGATGCTTATATTAGCGAAGGTCGAGGGCAGTCCAGCTCCCTACATTCCATAAAGGATGCTTACACAAGCGTAAGTCGTGGGCAGTCCAGCTCCCTACATTCCATATAGGATGTTTATACAAGCGAAGGTCACGGGCAGTCCAGCTCCCTACATTCCATATAGGATGCTTATTCAAGCGAAGGTCGCTGGCATTCCAGCTCCCTACATTCCATATAGGATGCTTACACAAGCATAGGTCATGGGCAGTCCAGCTCCCTACATTCCATATAGGATGCTTACACAAGCGTAGGTCGTGGGCAGTCCAGCTCCCTACATTCCATATAGGATGCTTATACAAGCGAAGGTCGCGGGCAGTTGAGCTCCCTACATTCCATATAGGATGCTTATACAAGCGAAGGTCACGGGCAGTCCAGCTCCCTACATTCCATATAGGATGCTTATACCAGCGAAGGTCCAGGGCTGTCCAGCTCCCTACATTACATATAGGATGCTTATACAAGCGAAGGTCGCGGGCAGTCCAGCTCCCTACATTCCATATAGGATGCTTATACCAGCGAAGGTCCAGGGCAGTCCAGCTCACTACATTCCATATAGGATGCTTATACAAGCAAAGGTCGCGGGCAGTTCAGCTCCCTACATTCCATATAGGATGCTTATACCAGCGAAGGTCCAGGGCTGTCCAGCTCCCTACATTCCATATAGGATGCTTATACAAGCGAAGGTCGCTGGCAGTCCAGCTCCCTACATTCCATATAGGATGCTTATACCAGCGAAGGTCCAGGGCAGTCCAGCTCACTACATTCCATATAGGATGCTTATACAAGCAAAGGTCGCGGGCAGTCCATCTCCTTACATTCCATATAGGCTGCTTATACCAGCGAAGGTCCAGGGCTGTCCAGCTCCCTACATTCCATATAGGATGCTTATACAAGCGAAGGTCCAGGGCAGTCCAGCTCCCTACATTCCATATAGGATGCTTATACCAGCAAAGATCCAGGGCAGTCCAGCTCCCTATATTCTATATAGGATGCTTATACAAGCGAAGGTCGCGGGCAGTCCAGCTCCCTACATTCCATATAGGATGCTTATACCAGCGAAGGCCATGGGCAGTCCAGCTCCCTATATTCTATGTAGGATGCGTATATAAGCGAAGGTCGAGGGCAGTCCAGCTCCCTACATTCCATAAAGGATGCTTACACAAGTGTAAGTCGTGGGCAGTCCAGCTCCCTACATTCCATATAGGATGTTTATACAAGCGAAGGTCACGGGCAGTCCAGCTCCCTACATTCCATATAGGATGCTTATTCAAGCGAAGGTCGCTGGCAGTCCAGCTCCCTACATTCCATATAGGATGCTTACACAAGCGTAGGTCGAGGGATGTCCAGCTCCCTACATTCCATAAAGGATACTTATACAAGCGAAGATCGCGGGCAGTCCAGCTCCATACATTCCATATATGATGCTTATACAATCGAATGTCGCAGGCAGTCCAGCTCCCTACTTTCCACATAGGATGCTTATACTAGCGAAGGTCACGGGCAGTCCAGCTCCCTACTTTCCACATAGGATGCTTATACTAGCGAAGGTCGAGGGCTGTCTAGCTCCCTACATTCCATTTAGGATGTTGATACAATCGAAGGTCGAGGGCTGTCCAGCTCCCTACATTCCACATAGGATGCTTATACCAGCGAAGGTCCAGGGCTGTCCAGCTCCCTACATTCCACATAGGATGCTTATACCAGCCAAAGTCGAGGGGGCACACAGTCTCCCCTACCCAAGCCTTTTGGGCCCCAGGAACCCAATCCCCAAGGACCATTTTATTTGATTAAGGGAGAGTGGCGTGCAACACCCCTCTACGAGCCTCCAGTGGCCCATCGCCTAGGGCCTTCTTTTTAGGTCTCGCCTGACCCAGCGCATGCGCTGGTCTGGCGAGACTTTTTGTGAGGGCTAAAAAAAATGCTACCATGGCCAGCCTAGAGCTACAGTGCATGGGCGCGCGCCGCGCTCGATCACTTTCGTGGCCGCACGGCCGCTTTGATGTTCTCTGTGAGCCAATGCTTGTTACATTTCAGTTTGTGTTGCCCCCACGTAAACCCGAGGGACACACCCAGCCTGGAGGGGTTTTCATATTTTTGACTGTGTTAGTATGTCCTCCACGAGATTATCTTGGCGTGTATTTCTTTATTTGGCATGCTCTCTTAGCCTTTTTTATGTTTGTTTTCTTTGAAAAGTGCTGTTTTTTGTGACCACACTATGGGGATGTAGGCTCCTCTTATGGCACCAGCACAGCCTCCTCATGGCGGGTGGCTGAGACTTACAGAGATCACACACAGGAATATTTCAGAAAGTTGCTTCTAACAATACTCGGAGATGGGAAAAAGTGAGCCGGTAAATAAGGTTTCTGCATCAGCCCTGCAGCATTATACTGTATGGTATAGTACGACTGAATGATAAGTCAGCCCTAGATTGAATGATCATTTCGGGTGGTTGGTCTGTACTTTCTATTTAGTGCATTCCACAAGGAACATGAGAATGACTGCCAATGTGTATTTTTTCTCAACACGAACACTCCGTGATGAACCGGGAATAAAGGAGAGCCCTCCACTCTGAGCTCACACCCAGGAACGTGAGTGTAGCCATGGCCTGAAATGAATAGGTCACACACCCCACTCAGAGCCTCTGTTCTCAAACTCTTGGCTGTAGTTTTGCAATGATAGCAGACTTTTTAATAATACAACAATAAAACAGGTCCTTTGACAAAAGTGTCTACCATGCAATGTTTTGCTGTGTACTATACAGTTTAAGTTCACTACTTATACTGCCAACTTCATCTGTTGACTTATTTTCTTTTATGGTACATTGTAACTCTGCTAATGCTGTCCATACAGCAGAGGAGCCCTATTCCCAGCTTACATATTTTGTAGCCCCAAATATTGCTCTATTATAGAATTTTTGTTCTAGGACTCCTGGGTGCAACTCACACAGTCGCACAACTATTACCAAAGACTTACCTTAACCAAGAGCCAGACCTGTTGCTTTTGCCAGTGTTCATTACCGTGCTCATTCAGTGGACAATTGATTATACTACCATGGTTGCATTTTGAGACACATGCTCCTGCCGTCTGTGTGCTGCTAGTAACATAGGGTTTGCACCTTGCTAAACATAAGTGCAAAATGGACTACGTTTCCCTCCCATTATGCCTCATTATTAGTACAAAACATTAATGTTGGTGCAAAACATTTGGCAGCAATCTGCTCTAGTTGTACTGATATCACCACTTTTGGGCTGTTTTATATCATCATTTGTAGAGGCTGCCGATGGCTTCTGAATGTCCGATTTAGCAAAAATCATGCAATGCAGGTCAGGCCTCCTGCATTCTGAGTCCTGACCAAATCAGCGAGAAAAATCTTGGCGGGTTGATTCACCGATCGGGATCTCCTTGGGAGCGATAAAATAACAAGCAACATTAGTGCTGTTTTTTAGGGATAAAAAGGTGTATACGATACACATCCCTGCGCCATAGTGGGAGCCGTATGCGGGCCCGCAGCTACTACTAGTCACACTCCTTTTTTTGTGATGTTAGATGTCCAGGGAAGTGACTGTTGACCTCGGTCGCCCTGATGAATTTGCCATAAGACAATTGGCAATGAAACATGTTGGCCATCATCAAAGTGGTTTATAACATGCTCTGCTTTTAATTTGGTGTTGACTCACAGTTTGGAATAAAAGTAACCAGTTGTTGTGAGTCTAATCCAATTTTAACGTGAGATATTTTGTGTCTCACTATTTTCACGGGGTCTCTATCTTTCAGCCCTTTTTTCTTTACTGGACACACTATACAAATATATTTTTTCATGGAGAAAGTTATCAATGATGACATAAACGTGGGCAAGCTGGTGAGAACCAACCAGTAGCTCCACTGGTTGTGCGCACGTGAGATACTTTCTCTCTTCTCTACAAACAAACTAATAGTTGGGGGTATGTGTTCCTTTGAGTGGACTGACTGACCGTTATTTTGTGTTACTTCTTGTCCTGCTATTTTAAAGGTGATGGGCACTGAGGATACGGCCAGATTATGCTATAATGTTAGTAGGCTGAGGTTTTAGATAAAAATATCTTCCCTCATCGTTTTCCTTAAGACATATTTAAGCAAGTGCCTATATCTGCCAGATCCTTGTTGGATTGACACTCATTGAGTGGGGGATGGTCTGGCAGATTGTTTCCCTCTAGGGCTCCTTATTGAACTGACAGTAGTGAAAAACAAAACACATTCTCTCTGTATGAGATGCCTCTATTAGATAAAGAATTTAACGTGGATGATTCCTTGTACTTTTGAAATGTAAAATAGTCTGCAGTTCATTGCAGTAGAATCACTCCATGATACACCAAACAGTCACCAACGCGAGGGGAGAGGGAAATATTGTTCTGAGTGACTCCAAAGCACCCCACAGCCTGTGCTTACAAACCACTAGTGTTTTATCCGCAGTATTTGCTGTTTTTGTCATTGTTGCATTTGTCCATTAAAAATGACACCCACACGCAGGACTATTATGAATATGCGAACTGCTAGTGTTAGGTCGAAGATCATTGGGTCGCTGTATCAACTCCATTTTTGACCAAATCTGCTTTCCTTTAGGTACTAAAATAGAAACATGTCTCGGCGATTAAAACACACCTTAGGCAATTAGCATCTTCACAATCTGGGTATGGCAGTCGAAGTTTTTGGGCAGCTCAATTAAAAGTATGTCCTAAGTGTTTGGTGCGGTTATTTTCTTACACATACAAGTAACACATACACTTAAAATCTAGGTTAACTTGTGACCTGCAGTGTCAGACTATATACCACGATTGGTAATATTAAAACACGCGGATCAACATGAGGGGGTTAGGGGAGTTAGAAATTATGTCTTGGATGCCTTTTTAGTCATGGGTAGGTTTGGCATGTTTTATAATATGCCCATGCAATTTTTTTGGGACCGTTATGTTTTCAGATGCCCAACATGAAGCATGCTTTTCTGGTAAATGGATTTTGGACAAATGCATTGATTTCATTATTAATTAGATTTAAAAACGTCTGCACTGAGCTAGTTGAGAACGGCTGCACTCCAACCTCTCGTTTTCTCTGTAGATACATTTTTTAGGCTTCATAAGTCCTCCAAGGTCAGTCTAACGTCCATTTTCAGGCCCAGAGCAGCCCCAGCCATATCTCATGAGCTATGTTGATGCTGATTACAGAAGTCCCTTTTCTCCCTCCTTTTCCAGCTATTATCTTCCTTAAGGGGTGTGTGTACTCAGGACACAAAATTGTTCCCTCCATTAGTTGCACTCTTCACTGAATTGAATTCAACCCCGCCTCTTTCTACTTTCGAACAGTCAAAGAACAAGTACGTATACCCTTATGGCCAAGTGCCCTGCTACTTCAGTGATCCTACCCTCTGTCTTGATCTGGCACAGCCCTGGTGAGCAGTTTGGATTAAAGCACACAGCTCCAGTTCTCTGCTTATCATCTAGAAAATGTGTATACTTGACCCCTTGTCCAAATCATGGTCTGCTCCTCAGCTAGAAATTACAATAAAGTGCCTCAGTGAAGGATCATTTCCTGCATGCATTATTGCTTCCCTTCCTCCCGTTGTTGCGCGAGACTCCCAAAAAATGGAGCGTATTAGACTTTTGAGGAGTAGCAGCCTTGCCAGAGCTTGGCCCTATGCTATCTTTTTTAAATATATTTATCTGATGATGCTTCTTCTTGAATTCCTCTGCTTTTAGAACCTTTGGTTTGCTTTCTCTAATTGTGAAGTCAGACTCTAAACTTGATTTTCTAAATCCCAGTGTAATACCTCTCCCAAAGAATCTATTTACTCCTCTTCAGCAGTTTTTTCTAGCGTGTCCCACATACCCATAATACTCAGTTTTAACAAAGCGTTATCCCCTTGAGTCATTAGTGTATCATAAAGGTCATCTGTGTTGTCAGCCGCCCAAAAAAGTCCTCTGCCTTAGAACATTTTGGAGGCTGAGACCATTTACTTGACATCATTTCTCCTATCAGATCAGTATCAATTTGACCACTCATTCAATTAATCTTTATGCAGCCAAATTATGGCCATAAAAGACGAAAAGCAATCAAACATTAATCATTACTTATTTAAAGTGCAAGGTGCCAGATAAAATGGATGAAAATTTTAAAACAAAGGATAAAAGACATAAAATACATAAAATACAGAATTTGAAAACCGGCAAGCAGATTAATATTATTTCATTAGGGCGGACCCTCCATAGTTTTCCTAGTTCTAACTGCGGCTTTTATAAAGGAGCACACCCCATAGCAAATGGAGGGTGTGTTCAATAGTTGCAGATGGAACAAGGCCTGTCCACATTTGTGATGGCCCAATGATTTTAACAGAGGTTTAAGCAGAAGCCTACAATGGTATCTAAAAAAGTTATAGAAAAACATGTAGTGTAACAGCGATTGTTCAGAGACCCCGTCACAGGAGCAGATTGGGATAAGCCTCCCCGCCCCCCAACATATCGATTGGGTTAAATGAGCTCAGGAGCTGCCAAACTGTACCAGCCCTAAAACAAACAAGCATTGGCATCGCCAATAGGTCTCGTTTTTGGGACCTTATAAGTATTTAGTTATGCAGCACAATATCCTTGGTGCAACAACATCAACTGTTGCATGGCTAAACACTTATAATGTCCCAAAGGCGAAACTTATTGGCAATGCCAATGCTTGTTTAATGAAGGGCACGTAGCCCTCCTCCCCAAGCAACTATTGTCCCTAGGGACCCCAACCCTCCAGGAACTTTTCTTATTAAAAATCAGAGGGGGTGCATGGCACCCCTCCCCAAACCAGTACTGGCCCCGGGTACCTCATCCCTCGGAAAAAGTTATTATATGGGAGCGGGGCACTAGGCCCCCGTCCCTTAGCCTGTAGAGGCCAATGGGACCCCATCTCCCGGGGCTGAAAGCACTTATATTAAGGGAGGGGGACGCTAAGCCCCCACCCCAAGCCCAAATGTGGCACATAGAGACCATAGCCGGGGGCTAAAATCATTTGCATTAGGTTAGGGGAGCGCACAGTGCCTCTCCCTGAGTTCAAATGATTCCCGGGGACCCAATTCACCGGGGTGATTAATTATGGGGGGAGACATGTTGCCATCCTCCCTGAGACTTAAGAGGGCCCCAGGGGCCCTATTCCACAGGGCCTTTTCCATTCTAAGTGGGTGCTCTGGTGCAAGAGCGGGGAGAGACAGAAGTGTGCTCCTGTCTGGCGGGAGAATTTGCACAGCTCCCACCAGGTGAGAGCACACTTCTTACCCTGCTTGTGCCCCTGCGGGCAGGGAGAACCACTGGGGGTAGGTTTCCCTGAACGCAGGTAAAGAGCCGGCCCCGGTGATAGGCTCACCGTGGCTTCTTAAGACTTGGGGTGGGTCGCTGTGCCCCCTCGCCTTTTTCATTTATTTTCCCCTGGAGGACGGGATCCCTTGGAGCACATCTGTGGCACAGGGAGGGGGGCTGAATGTCTCTCCCCAAAAGTAAATTATATTAAAACACTGACAGTCTTTTGTTTTTTTTTTTAATCTTTGAGATCCATCCGGTCTCCCATGAGTCCAGGGGGATCGTGACTTTTTACAAAATTTACATATATATATATTTTTGCCTCCCCCAAGGGACTGGGTGCAAGGTATCCCAACGCTTCTATATATTCGAAATATTGTTTTAATTACACACAGGACAGGACACTAAGTCACCAAGTCCTGTAATGGCTGCCTGCAATATATTTCCTCAAGCTGCAGGCAGTCAATCAGAGCCTTACTCCCAAGGTAGCCCATGGGCAAAAAAAAAAAAAGAAAAACACACAATTTCTGGACCAAGGTCCACCTTCCTTCAAAATTTGGTGTAATTCCATACAGCAGTTTTTGCGGTAGTGCTGCCTAAAACAAAGTCTATGGAAAATACATAGAGATTTTGCTTTTTCAGACCTCCTGTTTTTTCTCGGCACCCCTACTTGACGGGTCACCTGGAATCTTCCCATTCACAAACTAGGCATAAAAGAGAAACTTTTTGGAAAGTTTTGTGGAGATTTGTCAAACAGCGCCAAAGTTATTAGCAAAACAAAAAGCTATTTCCTATTGAAACGCTGACCTAACTATAACCATCCAGTGACAACTGTCACTGTGTTTTTTTAACACATACATACATACACACATATATACACACACACACACACATACCCTTACCTTGTAAGCATCTGTTTGTGGCATGTAGGGCTGTAAATTCACAGGATGTGCATACTTCTGCCTTCTAATGTTGGGCTCGGACGTGTGCAACTTGAAATTGTACGAAGAAGTCTTTCTGAGTCACAAGGTGTGGGGACTTCACTTATCGTAGTTAATACGAGTGGGCATCTGCTCAATAGTTAGAATGTTCTTCCACATGTAGGGCGAAGGTGTAGATGGAGCAGAGAGATACAGTAACAATGAACATGTGAAGTAAAGGATTATGATAAGATCATCAGCAACAGACTCCAGGCAAGTAGGGTGGGTGCATTTGAATCTACACCACTATATGCCACAAACAGATACTTACAGGGTAAGTAAGATTTTCAGATCGTGGAACGTGTAGCTGCAGATACACATGCTGTGCATTGACTGTAAAGCAATCCTCCCAAAAGCGATGCCTTAAACGGAGGATGTTGCAAAAGACGGTACAATGTGCATAGAACAGTCTCACTAACTCTACCTTGTTGTCTAGCCAGGACAACCACACAGTAGTGCTTAGTAAAAGTGTGAGGAGTGGACAAAGTAGCTGCTTTGCTATTGTCAGCTAGTGATACTTTCTGCAGGAAAGCCATAGACTTCCCTTTCTGGTGAGTGGAATGGGGTCTAAGAAGGAGGGACAGGGACCTTTCAGCATTAGTGTAACAGGTTTAAATGCACTTGACAAGCCAATGTGCAACCCTTGCCTTGGATATGGCACGCCCCCTGTGTGGCTTAGAGTAGGACACAATAGCTGTTGTGCCTTCCCAATTTTTTTTTTTCTTTCAACATAGTACATTAACACTTCGTGTTCCGCTACAGATTCTGGATGTGGAATGAAGACTGGCAACTCAATTGTCTGATTAAGTTGGAAGCTGGACACCACCTTGAAGAGGAACCTGGGGTTGGTTCTGAGAACCAACCTATTGTGACAAACCTGGAAGAAAGGCTCTTCCAATGTAAGAGCATGTATCTCACTGGCTCGTCTGCGGCAAGTGATGGCTACAAGGAAAGCTACTTTCCACAAAAGAAATTGCAGTAGGCAAGAGTTAAGTGGCTCAAAAGGGGGTCCCATGAGCCTAGCAAGCATGATATTAAGATTACACAGCGGAGCAGGAGACCTCGAGGGTGGATAACCTGTGTAAGTCCTTCCATGAAGGCCTTAATGACTGGTACGAATAGCACTCGTTACAACACATGCGTTTTCTACGCATGCCATACAACGCAAGTCGCTACAACAATGCGTTGTTACATCACATGTCATTACAACACAAGTCATTACAATGACTTGCTGTTGGGGAGCGCTGTATGAGAAAGCCCAAGAAAAGTTAAAGTTACCTTCACAGGGACCCACAGGCCAATGGACCAGGGGTTGCGAAGGGACCTCGAGCGGAATCACAAAGCACCAGCCCACAGAGCACTCGTGGAGTGGAGGCCGGAGATCTTCGGTGGAATACTGCTCGGGGTCGGGACTACACGTAGTCCAAAGCACAGCCTGAGGGATCGTCAAAAAGCTTATGCTGCTGCAAAAGTACACAGTGCACAGGGGTTCGAGTTGCACAGTTCCCACGAGGGATACTGGTCTCAGGATTGCTGAGAAAGCAGATCGACCTCAGAGACACTCAGGAACCCACCCTCTGTAGTGCAGAAATCTTCGGAGTCCTCAGGAGCTCGGGAGATGCAAACCGGTCAGATGCATTTAGGTGCCTGCTGCTGCAGGGGAGTAACTCCTTTACTCCAAGGGAGATTCTTCTGTAGTCCAGCGAAGTGTAGACCGTCGAAGTACATGGTGTCTGCTTGCAGAGTTTAGTCCAGGTAAAATTCAAAGTCCTGTTGTCAGGTTTCCTACTTTATATCCAAGGAAGGGGTTGGACTAACTCTGGGGACCCTCCTGGGGGAGGGGTGGGACAGAGGGGTGGCTACACGCATGTCCTTTGTCCAGTTTCGCACCAGAGCAGGAGCAAATGGCTCCTGCAACCGGTTTGAGCTGGACTATGCATGGGGACACCAAATGTGCCCCCAGTGCAGACTTTCTGGCCCTCTCAGAGTGCACCCATCTAGCCCCAACACACTAAAGCCTGTCTGGGAAGTGGTCACACCTCCCTGTGACAGGAAACCTATTGTCAGGCCTTCCTCTGCTCGAGCTTGGCTCAGCAGCAGGAGGGCAGACTCGTGTCTGTGGCTGGCAGCATCCATTTTGTGATGCCCAGGTCGAGAAAGCTGGTACTGGGTGTACCGGGGTTTTAAATAAGTCCCTCTAGGAGGGTGGAATCATACCTCCCCAGCCAGTTACTGGGGGGAAGGTATGATTCCAAGGTGTTTGACACCAAACATGACATGTTTCTAAGCAGCCGTTTTAAAGTTAGCATTTACCGCGAGGTTAGAATGCACTTAAATATATATGGTTGGCTGCATCACAGACAACCCCGGAGAATAGGTTCCGAAGGCTGCAGAGGGGCTCTGCTCATGCAGGGGCACCCTCTCACATAAAAACCAGCACCCTGCCTTCAGGATTGATAAGGCCTGCCATAGGGGTGACTGATAGGTTTATATGTGCAGTGATTTAGAATAGATATAGGGAACCTATATCTAAGTTTAAGGGATGCATGCACCACCTTACACAGGCTTCAGTAGCAGACCTGTGGTGTAATTTTGAATGGCCTCTCAGGGGTAGCACAATACATGCTTCAGCCCCTGAGAGGCCTCTGGAGTACCTATGCCCTGGGTACATGGTGTACCATATACTAGGGACTGATAAGGGTACCCCAGAATCTAATTTGGAGTGTACCTAAAGTACATGCAATCAATTTAGAGGAGAAAGCAGATAGACTGGGGTCCTGAATAGCAGGATCCCAGTCAGTCTAAGTAAAAAACAGTGATACATCAGCAAAACGTGGGGGTAACCATAAGAGGTAGACCCTACTCTCCTACACGCTGGAGTTTGGAATGGTATAATTTACTATTCCAACTCCAGTGTGTGCAACAGTAGAGAAGGTGTTGGATTGAAATTCCAACAAATCCAACACCTTCTGCCCCCTACAGCAAGTCATTGTAACAACAAATCCAACACCTTCTGCCCCCTACAGCAAGTCATTGTAACGACTTGCGTTGTAATGGCATGCGATGTAACAACGCATCGTTTTAACGACTTGCATTGTAATGGCATACTATGTATCACATGCATGGTAAATAATGTTTCCCGACTGGTACTCTGAAGAGTCAAGTGTGTTGCGTATCCTGTAGGTAAGCAGCCAAATGTAATCGAAAAGAAGTGTAGGCGAGGCCTGACTGGTGGAGGTGGAGAAGGTAACAGACAATGTCTTGTACCAACGGTGTAAGTGGATCAATATATTTGGGAAGATGATAGTGCACAATACATTCCCATGTGGCTGTGCAAAAGACCCTGATAGTAGGCCTCCGTGCTTAGTGAAGAACTGACGGACACTCCTCCGAGAGGTTGAGATAACCTCTCAAGGTTGAACGGCCGAGAATTGGGATGTCAGTGAGTGTTGTAGTTTTGTGTGAGAAGGTCCGGCCTATTGGGGAGCTTCTTGTGGGGAACTAGAGAGAGCTCTAGCAGAGTGGAGTACCATGGCTGGCGCACCCAGGTTGTAGCTACTATGCTGATAGTAAGGGATGTCACCCTCAACCTGCAGACTACAAAGTGTAGGAGTCAGGGGTCGAGCTGGGACAGAAAATAGGCCTGGTCACCAAAATAAAAGTGTCCCCCATTAGTGTATAAAATAGCAAAAAAAAAGTGGCCAACTTTTGCAAATTGGGGCAGTTTTGAACTTATAAATACATGGTGTATATGTGGTTTGCAAGGTAGCAGAGACTGCATGCATTTGGGCTTGCTGCAGGCAATGTTTGTGGCAATATTAGCGAAGTGAACAGTAAAAACTAGGTCAACAGATGACAAAACAGGCCCACCACCAGCCAAAATACCAGTCCATACACTGACCTTCCAAACCAGCCTGTCTGGTAAATACCATGGGTGCTGCTGTGACCCCGAAGGTCTGGCGGGCTGTTAATGCTGTCCACTCACCACAAGCCACAGGAATCTTCGATGGGCTGGTTGGATGTAAATATGGGAGTAGGCATCCTTCAAGTTGAGGGCGGTCATGAAGTCGCCTTGCCGCAAAAGAGGGATGACATCCGGAAGTATTACCATATGAAAATGTTCTGACAGGATGTACTTGTTGAGGGTTCAGAGGTCCAGTATTGGTCCGAGGGAGCCATCCTTTTTGGGGATCAGTAAACACAGAAAGTACACCCCCTTGCCGCAATGTTGCAGCGGCACCGGCTCTATGGCTCCCTTCCCAAGTATTGTGTGCATCTCCTCTTGGAGCAGACGCCGGTGTTCTGTGTATAATCTGTGTGCGCTTGCGGGAATGCTGGATGGTGTTTGGGTGAGTTCTAAATAGTACCCCTCCCATATAATGTTTAGAACCCACTGGTCAGAGGGAATTGCCTCCCAGTGATGCAGGAACCCCTGAAACCGATCCCCAATAGGTGTTGAATGGTCTGGGGAAGGAGGTAAGCATCACTGTTTTGGGGCAGGGGCTCCTTTGGGAACTGCCCCTTGCCTCTACATCTGCCATTGTTCCCCTTATACCGTCACCTTTTAAAATGCCCATGAAGGAGTTTGCTTCTGTTGCCTAATGAAGGTGGTGGAAGTCTTTGGTGTTGCAGCTCCCTTGGCTGTGCAGCGGTATACTGGCCGGCATAAAGAACTGTGGGCAGTAGGTGTCTGTATTGTGTCTAGGGCTTTAGCCTTGTCAGTGTCCTTCTTTATTTTTTGGAGCACTCATTGACTTGTGGGCCGAAGAGATGCTCGCCATTGAAGGGCACATCAAGGAGGTGTAGTTGTACCTCTGGTTTAAAACAGAAGACAAGTAGCCATGCATGGCGGCGGAGGAGGAGACTAGAGTTCATGTCGTGGGCAGTAGTGTCTGCAGCGTCCATAGCACAGCAAATGTCAGTGTTGGAGATGGTTTTCCCTTCCGTCAGCAACTCATACCCTCATTTGCGGTATTGTCGTGGGAGATGTTGGATCAGTTCCTCCATCTGATCCCAGTTGGCTCGATCCTACCGGAAAAGCAAGCCAGTAGAGTTAGTGATGTGGCCCTGAAGGGCAGATTGGGCCGCAACGAGCTTGCCAGCGTCATCTATTTTCTTGCTATCTCGATCTGGAAGAGGTAAATCCCCTGTAACCTGGGAGTTTGCTCTCTTCCTGTCTGTCTGTGTGAACCACCAGTGAATCGGGGGTAATTGCACTCTGATGTAGGGGGGGGACTGGGGGGGGAAACCTTAAACTTCTTGTTAACCTGGGGCGTTATGTCACCAGTAGGTTTTAGAATGCCCTTCAACATGGGTAAGTAGTGGAGGGACCTTTGAGTGGAGGAGAGGCTTTACAGAAGGAAATCATTCTCCTCAGGCTAAATGTGCAGCTCAAGCTGGTGAAAAGTGGCTGCCTGTCTAGTACCTCATGGTATGAGGTTGTGTTGTCAGGTGCAGAGGGTCTGGCCGGGTACAAATCCGGATCAGAGTCTGCTGAGAGATCTATCGGATAGTAATCGAAAGGGTCAGGAGCCTGGGATTCATATGGTAGATCCTAAGGGTCGTAGGGAGATTCTGGGCTGTCCCCACTGCGTGAATGTGCAGATCCCACTGGTGAATGTGGGTGAGGGTCCACACACAGGTATGGAGAGGCAGGAGTAGGAGGGGACAGAGGTGAAGGAGGAAGCGGAGTAGCCCTGGAAGGACCAGGCAGTAATGGAGAGGTACCTGTACCCAGCAGAATGTGGATCCTCTGCTAACCGGCATAGAGATGTTCCTGAAGCGGTTACAGAATGGGCTGATCGGAGGTCGGCGCCCATAATGTCCGAGGTGGACTTCGGCTCTGTATTTTTTGACTTCGAGTGCGGCCCAGAGGACATCTTTGGATCCGGCACTCGAGCGGTACTTGACGTTGATGGGAGAGGCTTCGAAGAGTGCTTTGGCAATGAGGGCATCACGTACAGCTCGGGAGTCCAGTGCCAGCCATGGCCATGAGGCTGTGGCGGACCTAAGCCATCAGATGAGGCACGTGAGCTTGAGGCTGGTGCCTCCAAAGGATGGGAGATAGCGGTACTCATTCAGTCCTCAGCAACAGGTGTTGAGCCATCGAGGGCCTTTCAGCGCCGAAGGTGCATTTGGAGTCTGTATCCTCTCAAGAAAACGCCTCTACAATTTCTGCACCGGATGCGACCAGCTGCTGCAGAACTTCCCACTCGCAGAAGATATTCAGGGTGTCCCTCTCTCCCCAGAGCTGTGCCATTGAAGCCAAGGAAATGCATCATGCCCTTTGGTAACAAAGCGTCTTTCTGTTGTGGAACGCAAGACACGTTGCACAGGAATCCTCTCAGTGGTCTGGGCACAGGCACTTCTTACAGACTTCAAGCAAGTCCATCCTGGGTACTTGGTGTGCTCATTTTGGCAAAACCGAAAAGGAGTCCTTTCCATCACGTGGACATCCTCAGCTGTCGAAGTGATGGGAGTTGAGGGGGGCAGAGCCCAGATGTTGAGAGTTTGTTGACCGCAAGACGGAGTCAATGTAACACCCAACGGTGAATGCCAACAAACAGCGCGCTTGTTTGGACCAATGAGAGACCGTGTCAAAGGCCCCCGAGACAACTTGTGGCATTGAACTGGAGTTTCCGCATAAACTTCTGAATCAAATGACAGAGAAAACTAATCTAACTCTGGAGCCGATGCCCATGCGTATTACCTACGATAGGTGGAGTCACCACACCTTGTGACTCGAAAAGACTTCTTCAAATAAAAACAAGTTGCAAACGTCCGAGCCCAATACTAGATGCCAGGAGTACGCACAGCATGTGTATCTAGAGCTACACATGCCACAAACATTAATATATATATTATACACACACGCACTCTCTAAACTGCTCTAATGCCCATGGGCAAAGTTCACACTATATAAAATCACAACAACAACAAAATAGATGGCTCACTGCAGGATTTTTTTTAAAATTACCATCACGGTCCGTATACATTTGCCAATATGACTGACTGAATCATTCACTTGGGATTAGATTTGGTAAACAAGGCAAGAAAAATTGAAAGGAAGGGTCAGAAAAGCGGCCGAGTAGGAATGATGGACTCTAGGGCAGAACCTGTCTAATTGGTTGAAGATAGGAGGTGGACTCTCCAAGTATTGAACTCTATCCAACCAGCTATCAGAGTGAATCCCACACACAAAGTCTAAAGAGTGTACTGTTCTACCTGGACTTCAACACCTGACTGGTTTCACAGTCTTGGTTATAATTTAGCTGAGTTGTCTGTCTTCCTCACAACATTTATCCCTCTGATCTCCTGCCCCTTCATCCAGGGGGCTGGTTCATGCATTCTTCAGACTCAAGACATAAACCTTTTCTTGTATTCCTGGATAGTATGTTAGTAACTTGTACTTCCTGTTGAACCCTCTTTCATCTCTGTAAGCAATGTAATCCTCATGCATATAGATTCTCTTCATCGTAAATGTCAAATGCTTCCACCATCCTTCCTATTTACATGGCTGCCAACAAATTGGTTTTTGTGGCTGGCTTGGCGCTTGTTTTACTTGCTATAATCATTTTCATAAACCTAGCGTTGTGTCATCTCCAAAAAGTCCACCCTGCACTTTGCAAACCACAAATAAATGTGAATTTGCTTATTAACTGTTGGATAGTTTGAGCAAAGATGTACAATGAGAAGAATGTCACTGCAAAGAAAAGGGCATCACCCTCTAAAATGCAGGAATTGTGAGTGTTAACCTCAGATGCAGGCCTTCGTCTGGCCGGCTGTGCTGTGAACAGTGGTCCTACTGTCCCTCACTTCACATTACCATAGCATGTCTATGTGCAAGTTCAGATTCATCTGTGAATCGGTTACTTGATGCTGATAACAGATGCTTATTGTTAACCAACTGAATGGTGCTCAGTTTATCAACCCACTAAGAGTAAAAGCTGAGTGAACCCACAAAGACTGGGTCTGAGACCAAGGTTTTACACATGCCCCTGCATGGACTAGATTGGTCCATTAACCCACCAAACTAGTGAAGGTGCAGTCAATGCTCTTCTCAGGGAGATGTCTGATGGTTAATGCTTTATAAGTCTCTGGGGTTGCAGGGAACGTCACTAGTCACTGTGAACACATTTGACATTTCCACTTCAGAAAAATAATAGATGGGCTCACTTTTTTCAATGCAGGACTATTCTGACTTTAGAAAGCTATTTACCACCAGACAGAAGACATGATCAGTAATCGAGCTACAAACAACGCAAAGAACAAATTGGTTTTAATTCAGCGGATGTCTATGGCTTTCAAAATATTTCCAGAACACTCGATCAAAAGCAATATAACCTAGTAGCGAGTAGGGGAGATGTAGAACGGTTTCACTGAAGCTTCTCTGTTCTTTAAACTAGTTATCCAAATTCAAACTAGAGAGAGAGGGGTCCTACTCACCAAAGGAACAGGACACCAAGATTAGACACTTCTGTCAACAACAAGATCCCTTTGGGCTCCTTTTGTTCAAAGCATACAGGTACTCTCAGTTTTCATACATACACCGTTCCAATCATCAGCATTCATGAGAAACCAAAAGGATAATATAAAAAAGATTTTTATTTTGTTGTATGCAGTTCTTTTATAATTCACAATATATAAATAAAAACAGATTCCTAAAAAACATACACATCATCAATGTACATCAATTGATCAAAAGTTCAAATTGTTTAATAAAAAAAAAACAATCCTAGAGACTGTGACAACTACTGGAGACAAAAAAACAGACTAAGCAGATTGGCACAGCAAGTCTTACAACGGTGTTACACAAGGGTCAGCAAATTTTCATGGTATTCTCTTTCTTAATGACCCCTGGAGATGCTTGGGTGCTCAATGAACACAAAGCAACGCGTTTCGGTGGCACAATATGATTCACCACCTTCTTCAGACTGAACGTTATAAATCAGTGTCTCCCATGCAATCCATTGTGAGAACTGGGAGAACTGTTTCTTCCTCTGATGTAATAGCTTGTCACCTCCAAGCCACACCAAACAACCAATGGGAATGTAGGATATATGTCCTCCCTTAATTTTCCTTCCTTAAGTTGTTCTGTTGAGTACGGGTAAGATGGACACGAGGTTGAATAAACCTTCGCTCGTTCCCTTACTGAGGCTTTTGCCATGCACCACCACTGGAGCTATGGCGAGTATTTTCCTATTCAGTAAAATCACCTTTTCAAGGAGTTCCAATGCACCCAGGATACTACCATCCCAGCTGCAACTTTTCATGCCCCCACTCCCCCGCGAACCCATTTTCCGGTCAGAAGGCAAGACTACTGAAGCCTGGCCTAGTTTTTAATAGTCAGCGTTCCAGTGAGACCCAATATGGCCGACATCTACGCTGCAGTTCCAGAACCAATGCGCACTTTGTGGCAACACAACTTCTTTTTAGGCCCTCTACAGTGCACTGCCTCTCTTCAGCTTTTATTGTCCAAGGACACACCAGGTCAAGGTCCTACGGGTTTCATTTGGAGCTGCCGAAATAGGCGATCATGTAGGAGCGCACCTCTGAGACACCATCTTCTCTCACCACTAACCATGTCCCCCGTTTCAAATTTTAGAAAGTCAGTTCAGTAAGGTTATACAATCTGAATTAATTGATGTTAAACACAAAATAGGTATCATGCAAAGATTGAAAAGAAAGAAGCTTGCCAAGTGCTTCTGCTCATGGCAGCCAAAAACACAGCTCCTTTGGCCTGGTCATATCCATTAGAGGACTCTATGCGCTATTTGCACAACTATCCAGTAGTGATTGCCAATATACCTTTAGCACATACCAAAAGATTTACAGGGGCTTAAAAGAATGTCGCCCTATTTATCAACGTCAATTGCATTTTTTTGCAGACCTATGGTATTTCCGAATGACAAAACTGAAGTACTTTTTGTCCTACCACTTTTAGGTGGAAATGATACTAATTGGAACGTTCCATTAGTAGAGAGGACTCATCTATTATTGCATAATTTTCTGCCTTCTGTGAGCAAATGCAGAAGTTGTTAGACTAAAAATGTCACGTGTGCTTTCTCTGGTTAATAAATAGGGCTTCCAGTTGTCCATTTTTGCAGATAAATATAGACAGAAAACAATCTATTGCCTGTCTGTATTTATTTTTAAAAGTGAAAAACTACAGAAAATTGTGCTTCTAGCGAGTGACTCTCTTTGTTGTCTTTCATGAATTCGAGACCATCCGCTAAGCAAATAGACACCATGGAGATTTAAAACCAGGAGGAGATTCCCTTAAATACAGGCATATGTTAACATACATGTAGGAAGGTAGGGCCCTTCTGCCGTAGTACCCCCACTTTATGCCTGGTGCTAAGCTGGTTTTTGACTAGTCTGATGGTGATCCTGCTAATCAGGACCCCCAGTCTATCTGCTTTCTCCCTAAACTGTTATGCTATATACTTAGGTACACCCCAGATTGGATAATGGGGTACCCATGTCAGTCCCTAGTATATGGGACCCATGTACCCAGAGCAGAGGTACCCCAGATGTCTCCCATGGGCTGCAGCATGTATTATGCCACCCATGAGAGACCATTCAAAATGGAACGACAGGCCTGCCATTGCAGCCTGTGTAAGTCGGTGCATGCACCACTTACTTAAGATATAGGTTTACTATATCAACGGGTCATTGCACTTAAAACCTACAAGTCACCCCTATAGCAGGCCTTTACAATCTGGGGGCAAGGTGCTTGGTTCAAAGTGAGATGGTGGCCCTGCATGAGCAGGACACCCCTGCAGCCTACTACGGAGTTCATTCTCCGGGGTTGTCAGCGAAGCAGCCATATACTAATATAGAGGGGCATTACGCAACTACTTGATGGCCATCTCAAAAACGGCTGCAACAAACCCTATTGTGTTTGGTGTCAAATATGTTGGAATCATACCCCCAAACCGGTAACCAGTGTGGGAAGTAAGATTCAACATACCAGGAAGGCACTTCGTGGGGCCCTCTGTGTTCCCGGTACCAGCCTTCTAGCTCCTGACAGCACAAAATGGTTGCTGAAAACCAGAGACACATTTCTGCCCTCCTGCTGCTGAGCCAAGCTTGTGTTACAGCAAACAAATGATGGACGGAATGCTGACAATGCAAACATTCTCCCCCAGTCAAAAGATCTGGGTTAAATCCATCGTTCTTTTGACCACTACGCCACCCCAGTTTGGACCCAGCCATATGCAAATCAGTCTTGACCCTGTGCCCCATGGGAACAGTACAGACCGAACTGCCAGGCCAGCTCCTCCCTGGACCGGAAACAAGCATCCTGGGACCGGTTTCAGGGTATGTCACCCTTCTTCAGCCAGGCTAGCTTGAATCCAGTGGCTCAGTGAGCAAGGGACCCACGTCTGGGCATACCCATCCACTTAGCCAAGCTCGAGCAGGGAAAGGCAGAACAATAGGCATCTGTCACAGGGAGGTGCGACAGGGATTAGTGTATTAGAGCTGGGCAAGTGCGATTTCCAGCGCCTGAAACCTGCTGGAGGGGCACATTTGGTGTCCATGTGCATAGTCCAATTCAAACCAGTCCTGGGAGCCGTTGGCTCCCGCTCCGGCACGAAACTAGACTAAGGATATGGGAGTAATCTCCCCCCCTGTCCAGACCCTCCCCTGAATCTTTCCACCCATCTCCCGTGGGTACTTAAGGGCTTACCTGGTTGTAGGACCTTAGATTTGTCGTGGACAAGATTCAGAATTGAAACCACTGCACTTCGACTGTATGGGCACTCTGGACTTCGCTGGACTTCGTTTGGGCCCAACTTTGTCTCCCTTCCAGTCTGCGGCATCGTCTGTGCATCCTCCAGGAACCTTCCAAGGCCTGTGAAGCATTCAGGACAACCGAAGTAGTCTCCTTTGGAGTGAAGGAGTCACTCCCCTGCATTCGCAGGCAGCGCAACAAAGACAACCAATCTGCAGATCCTGAGCTCATCTGGATTCCGTGGGCTCTGCACCTCAGGTGGTGGTTTTCCTCAGCTCCCAAGGCCTGCTCTCCCCTCTGACAAAGTTTGAGGCCAGCAGCTCGAGTGGGGGTTGCCATAACCGAACCCCTGGTTACTGCATCACCTTTGCAGTTGTAAAGGCTTGTTGACATCTTTGCAAGAAGATCTCCATGCTTCCCAGTAGCTCCAACCCCGAGCTCCTCCTGTGACCAGAATCTTCGGCCACACCGCATAATGTGCACTGTTGCCCGACTATTTTGGTGAGCTGCTCGAGGTCCTCTCGCGACTCCTGTGTCGTTGGCCTGTGGGTCCATTTGAGGGTCACAGTTGATTTCCTTGGGCTCGCTTGATTGCTCGGGGCCTGCCCTGACTTCCCTGCTTGTGGCGAGTCTCCTGGACCTTGCTAGTCCAAAACATACACTTTCTTGACTTCCTGCGTGGGTTGCTGCTGCCAAGGCTTGTTGGTGCTCCTGCCGGACACTGACCCCTCAGCTCTCAACATTCTTCGTGGGACAGCTCGTATCCAGCTCCTTGTCGTCCTCTGCATCGCCTGGTCCTTACAGCTGCAGAGTGAAGGTCATCAACATCTATCCTGAAGCACCTGACATCGGTGGGCATTAGTCTACCGAGCCCCTCGTCACTCCCAAGTGACCCAGACTCTGTCCCCTCTGCTTTCAGGTACTCTTCATCAAGAATCCACGTTTGAATGCCTACGGACACTTTCCCCTCTTCCAGCAGCGGCATTTTCCTGAACTCCTCCATTGGTTTCAACAGCGTAGGCTGCAGGGGTGTCCTGTTCGCACACGCACTTCGTGGGGTCCCAGTCTACTCACCTTAGGTAGTTCCTTGGGGTCCCAGCAATTCTACGTCCTCTCGACATTGTCCTGACTAGAGTCGGGGTTCTTATACCACTTTCTTAGTATATGGTTTGGTCTTCACTGTGGCCCACTGTGTACTAGTGCTATTTACTGTGATTTCTTTGCTAAAGTGTTGTGTGCTTTGTGTCTATCTCCGTGTGGGAGATACTGTAATGTACTAGATAGTGTTACATAATAAATACATTTGTATAACTATTGTGTGGTTCTCTTTTCATTTAATCTATACTATAAGATTGCATTCTGGTAAAACAAGCTGCTTTACACTGCTTCAAGACTAAGCCTGAAGGGTGCTCTACACAGCTACCACTTGGATAGCTTTCTAGGGGCGTCTAAGACCTCTTAAATCACCATAAGGGTTGTCTGGACTGGTGCAAGGTGCCCACTTACATTAGTGGACATCATATACCATGCCATATAATGCTAATATTTACTTCCCGGTGTAGTTTTTTTAAATATTATGCTACTTAATTTGATAAAACGGAACAGGCATCGAAGTATTAGTGCATGTTTATCAGTAAAATAAATGTGGAAATATACCATTTTATGACCCCATTTATACTCAAAGCATAAAATAAATATGGATAAATACCAATAAAATGGCCCAAAAATAAATACATACGGAAATGTTAAATTAAATACCATAAAACGAGGAACCCTAATAATAAATTATCAAACTTACAACAGGTATATCAACATTTATTGAGTTATATTACCACACTTAATTGTTGAGACTGGTTGGCCCAAAGAGAAAAGAGCATCATTCTTTTATCGAAGTCTATTGAATGAACTGAAGGATGATATAGAATAAGAGATAGAACCTCTTACCAAGTTTGCAGCGCTTATAGAATGGTGCAGCTAGACCTTTATTTATCTAGACACCACTCAATGAAAACAAAGACACGGATGTACTGGTGGTACAATTCAAGTTAAAAGAGTAGACCTTCAAATTAGGCAGTGTAAAAGGATCCATCACCAGGGCGGAAAGAAGGTGTACATAGAATTTATGTAGGAGGGGTCATTTAATTAAGGAATTTCAAAGTAAACTATTAAGGGGTCCTTTCAGAAGGGAAGGCAGTATTTGTGTCAGAACCGGACTGCTGCCTCTCAGCAAAAGACAAAACGTTACCATCCACCCCCCCCCCCCCACCCCCCACCCCACTCAAACAGGACCCGGCTTGATTAAAAACCATACACCTCAGCTGGGGCAAATGACAAGCCAAACAATCCGATGGGGACGAAACACCCATCCAAATCCTTCATTGTGCAATCCACTAGTGTTTTCAAGTGCCCTATGTGTCTCACTCAAACTCCCCCAACAATATCCAACGCACCAAATGAGGAACAGCTCTCCTTGCCAGGCAAGCCTACGACTACCTACCACAGGATCTTCTACAAAAGCCTTTCAAGAGCCTTCACCATTGTGATATTGTGACGTTTTGTGGGAGTGACTGTGTAGTATTGCAGATATTTATGATCTTATGTAATCTCACAAGAGTTAGGGAAAACATCTAGGATTTGAGGCATGTAAATGTACTGGAGAACATGAATCAGCTTCCAGAGTACCCACAAAGCTGACCGAGCATTACAATGCCTAAAAGGAATTCACGGCAGCTCTGGTTTTCTGCCATCCAGATACAGAACTGCGCTGCATAGTCCTAATTCGCAAATGGTGGTGCTATAACGAAAAGAGACACTCTGAAAGCTGCATATAGTGGCATTCTTTTTTTTAAAAAAACTGAACCAGGCTGAACAAAATTACACTGTCACTGACAAGGAGTTATTAGTCATTTAGATTGCTTTCCAGAAACAAAGACTAGCTTCTAGCCACAAAGCATTGTTTCAACACATACACTGGCCAGAGAAACATTCAATCCCTTCACCAGAACAAAGAATGCTAAGACGCATGCACTGTCCAGACTTCTTTGCCCAGGAAGGGTAGTGACAGCAGAGTGGTACCTCCACCATAGTCTCAGAAAGGTCAGCCTCAGGCGTAACAGCAAAATGGAAAACAGACCAACCCACCTGCCCCGATTTGCTTTTTTTAGTGGTACACAGTTCTAAATAAAAATTAAGTAAATAACACAGAACCAAACAAACTTGACATAACTCATTGGTACATGTTATTGCATCAGTAGTTTTATCAAAATATCGAGCCATTTAATAAAATCGCTTGTATAATATACAAAAATATTTCATGCATACATTTTATAAATATACCAAAAATGAATAAACCCACCCTAACCTAAAGAATATATATCACAAAATGTCAATCATTCATCCCCGTTCAACCACAGACCCACCATGCGCTCTTAAAACTTCAAGGTGTCTGATCAAAAGTAAGTAGTCATTGATCTTAACTAACTTTAGTGATACGTAATATCTTGTTTCCTTATCATGCGAATTATTTTTCATGCATTTATTTCACTTGTTGTTTGCACTTTCTATATTTAGAAGTGTTTCAGTGCACAATGAGGACTCGTTGTTGGAGATGGTTTTAAAACACACTAGGTATTTTCTTCCTTTACGGTATGTGGTGGTGGTTTTATGGAGCACAATTTTCTTTCTGGGATATAGGTACACACATGAACCTATTAGAAATTGTGTATTAGGTATTGTCATATCATTTGATTGTCAGAGCCTCCTTATTGGTACAAACTCATTTCTCTATATGTTTTAGGATTACTGCCCTTTCCCATGCTCAAGTCTTGGCTCAAAGCTTTTGATAGCCTTGGTGTCCTGATGAAGGTGAGCAGCCATGTAACTGCTCTGCATCGTAACGCACACCGATAAATACAGGAAGTGCTATCAACAAGTGCAATATGTGAAAAAATCATTGGCACAATAAGAAAACAACATATTATATAGGACTATAGTAAGACAAGATTAATTACTACTTTCTTTTGATGAGACACCTTTAGGTTTTGCTTTGTTTTATGCGTGTGCGGTGTGTCGGTGGTTGAATGGAGGATGAATGGTTGAAGTTTAATGTTTTATATTATTTTTTGGGTTAGGGTGGGTTTATCTATTCTGGTGTACTTATATAATATATTCATGAAGTATTTTTGTACATCATGTGTAATATTAAATTGCTTGATATTTTGATAAAACTACTGATGCAATAAAATGTACTAATGAGGTATGACATAAGTTTGTGTTTGGTTCTGTGTTATTTACAGGATTATTTATTACTTCGAACTTTGACCCTTAAAAAAAACAATCTATGGTAGGCAGGTTGGTCTGCTTTCTAATTGTGCTACTACCCTGTAACGCCAGCTGGTATTGGTTTACCGGGGTACCTTGTTTTCTTTTGTTTTAACAGCAAAAACAGATTTTCATTCAAATGGCTGTTCTGACACCTCACAGTTGGATTCACAGGTCTGGTTATAAGGCATAGTGTAGTTTTGGAGATGTCCTTTCCCCCAAGATTTTCCCACTATACATTGATGCCACACTTATGCGCTAGCACCTCATCCCACAAAAAGAAAACCTTATTAACGCAAAACCAATTCTGATAGAAATCCTTGTCCACTTGGAAAGGCATATTAGCGCAATCCTGTGCCACGTGTGCACAGAAGTCAACATTCAGTTCCCATCAGATTACTACAAGTCAAGTCAAGTCAAAGACACTTTTATGGCGCAAAACATATCACTCCGAAGAGTCTCATGGCGCTTGCAGCGACTCTGGTCAGATGGAAGGAAGAATTACTGATCAAACAACCACGACTTCTATATCTCTATGCGGCAGTGGCCTCTGGGGTACAGAGCCCTGCTTATAATGTGCAAATGACAAATAAAATCTGTTGTTAAAAAAAAAACAACCACGACTTCAGGGTCTTCCGAAAACAGCTGTGGACAGGGATGGATCGAAGGTATATGGGCATTTTATTCCAGGAGGACGGCACAAGATACGAAAAGGATCTGCCACCTTGTCTCGTACAACAACTTCCAATTCCTCCACAGGTATAGCACAAAGTTATCAGTGGAGTTTGTGGTTGAACTCTCACTACTAAAATACTGGCCCACCATCATGGTAGTGTTAAATCACATATTTATGCTGGCACATTTTATGTAGCTGAATAAGGTTTCCACAGCAATACCACCAGCACAGATATTTTGCCCAGCATACAGCAAGACTCCATGGCCTCCCGTCTGCAGTGATAATTGACGGAGGAACAAATAGGGTCTTGTTTCTGGCAGAAACCTTGCATTACCATAGACATAGATGCCTGTGCTTCCTTTTGTTCGGTCCACAAAATGATAGATAGAGCATGTAAACAAGGAAATGGAATAATATCTCTGCAGTTTTGACACTGGTTATCAGAATTTGGATATACCAGAATGCTGCATTTGGCTACAAGCAGCTCACCAATCTTTAGTCTCACTGGACAACATCCCAAGAGGCCTCCATTCGATGCCCCAGCACATTGTCCATTTTAGACAAGGTGGACCTAAATGCATTGGTGCTGATACAACAAGTTTTCACATTTTCCTACTCAACCAATAACTACCCTAAACTGGACATGAGGAACATCTGCCACCACTTGTCTTGGAAGGACATGTGCAATATGTAGTATGGAGAGTTCTGGACTCCAAGCGGGTCCATGGGAGTCTGTTCTATTTCACTGATTGGAAAGAATTTGATCAAGAGGAATATTTATGGGCAGTCGTCTGACAGGCCCATGCCCTACATTTGGTGTATAGTCAGCACTAACCAGTAAGGGCGTCAGGGGGATGCCATCAATAACTATATACTGCATTTCAGGGACAGGCACAGGAGGCACTCAGCCAGGAATCAAGTCCTCCAGAAACACGTACCCCAGCCATCATCCCCAACAAAACCTCTCTAGGTGCTACTAGTGTCTTTATGAGCCTGCTGTGCCCCAGTATAACCCCCCTTCGTAACACCAGAGTACGAAAACAGGAACTGCCCCTCTTGCTGGCAAGTACCTAGTCACAAATTACCTCCCACTGCGGTCTCATTGCAGCCTCCACCCCTCGAGGGACTGCGTTATCTCTGTCAAGTTTGGGCAACATTGCATAGTCTTGCAGGAATTCAGCTGCCATCTTCAGTTTGCCCATATTTAAAGTGTACCCCGTAGTTGACACCCAGCTTTGCTTTTGGATTCCTCAAGATCTCTCATGCATTTGCGTCTTGCGTGCTCCAAGGTCCAGCTCTCCTATCAACTGTTCCTTGGATCACTGTCACGTTGCTATATCACGGCCACATAATTGCACCTGTAATACTAAGACAGGTCATTATGTAATGAAGCATGTGGATAGCATGGCATAGCAATAGTAGGAATGGATTCTAAAACGTGGTTGAATCTTAAATCTGTATCACTTGATTGATAAGTGCAAACGCCAAATATGCAGCGTCTAGGCAACTTGGATTTACAAGATCAGTAGTAAACTTTGATTGTTATTTATTTGGAAATGTAGATGTGTTCCCAGCTAACTTAGCCAGGGTCCATCATCTACAGAAAAAAAACACACCAACACATGACATTGATCAACTAAGACTTTTCTTATGGTTGGCGTTTAAGAGCTGGTAGTATAACAGTCATGCACATATACGGACATCAATAACTAAACTAAAAAAATAATCTATTTTCTAAAGATTTGATGTGGTGTAATCAACCACACTCATCTAATTTAGCGCAGAAGCGTTAAAGGCTATCTACCCCCTTTGATGCAAACAAGTGACTCACACTTTACATGGAGATCTCAGGAGCAGACCAGTAACGCGCTTAGCTACCTCTCATGCAACTACACCCCAGGGTTAGAATAGCTGAACCACCGCAAGCCGGTTTTTTTTCTCCTCTTTCCAGACCGTCACTAAAATAACTTTGGATGCTGCACTTTTACAGCGTGTCAGCAGAAATAGTATTCTCGTTGTAAATAATATATAGAACACTGCGAGTCACAAACAATTAGGTCTTCTCGGTGACGGAACAAATATTTCCCGATTTTTTGTGGCAAGCCAACAGATGTTTCTCTGCGTGTAGAATGAAAACAAAATAAACACTTTCCCCGCCCGCTTTTTAATGAGACAGCAGAAACGTGATTTGAGTTATCTGATACAAGCATTAAGTTCCAAACATTTGGCTTTTCTTCCCTCTCTCTCTGCTCTCACACTGCCTGTTTCCTGTCATTATGTTTTTCATTTCTCTCTTACTTTTTGGCACAGGCCCCAGAAAAAAAAATCAGATTTAAAGGCTATTGTTGGAGAGTTGTGTTGTCTTGTGCTTTTGCAGTCTTCCTTCCTGCTCGTGTAGCCTGCGGCTTGCTCTGGGAGGCCAGCGTGCGTACTTCGATCGCAGGGGGCTGGCCGGCGTGCCCCCCGGGCCCTGCGTGCGTTCGTCGGCTCCGGGGGTCCGCCGGCGCGTTTGCCGCGATCTGGGGACGCCCTGGGGGCTCGCTGGAGCGTTGGTCCCGGGCACCAGGAGTTCGCCGGGCGGGAGTCGACGAAGTTGCGTGCAGCCCGCTCCGCCCCACGGAAAGCTTGCCATGGCTTAGAGCGTGCAGGGGAGCCATGCCGCTGCAGCTGCCGGGAAGGAGGCCGGCGTCCTCGTCGCGGGCCGGCCTGCAGCCGGTCGTGCTGCTGGCGGTGTCGGGGGCCGCGCTCTTCCTCGCCTCGCTCAGCCTGCTGCTGGCCGCCTCAACCTGGGGACGCAACCTGTGCCTATCCCGAGCCCTGGAGGAAGGCCTATCCAGGCCGCAGCCTCAGGTAAGTGCACCGTCGCCTATGGCAACGGGGTCATGCGTGCTTACGCTAACGCGACGTTGTCTCGGGTGGGAACAGGGCACTGACGTGCTTATGTGAGCGTGCCATGGACCATAGTTACAGGTATTGGAGGAGTTGCCATGTCAACGAGGTCTTGCGTGCCTACGTTAGAGAGACGCACTACAGGTAATGGTACTGTTGCCATGGCAGTGGTGCCTGACGAAGTCAACCCTAGAGTAAAGGAGTCTCAGGTACATCATGTTCCCATGGCAACGAAGCCCAAGCAAGCTTGTGGGCGTGCAGTACGGGCACAGGTAACGACGCGTCGCCCATGGCAACAGCGCTGAGCCACTCAAGCCTGGAGCTCGACGGGTCAAAGTATCAGTGGCCTTTCCAGATCGACTGATGTGCAATGCTGGCATATGTACTGCTTTTCAAATGGACACGGGCTGGTTGGGAGTTGGGTTGGCTAGTGCACCTGTTGTAGAATTATCAGTCGCATGTTTTAGAGTGGTAAACGTCCCGACACCCTGCACAGGCAGATTTCTGTTAATATGCAGTGTCCGGGTTTTCAATGAGTTTCGACTGACCGCTGAGGGAGACATATTTTCATGTGTACCTGTGCAGGGTTAGCTAGTAACAATTCCAATGGAGCAAGTTGAGTGATAGAGAAAACACACTGTGTCATAAATGCATTTCTTTTTGCATGTTTTGTTCGTTTTCCTTTTAGGCACACTTCAAATGTGTAGCTTTACTTTTATGTCCTGTAGCACATCCCAGCGTTTAGCTTTTAAAAATGCAGTCAAAATGCCTGTTTGCATCTCAGTAACATGGACGGGGGAGAAAACGAGTATTGCAGCGACTGGGCTGTAATTTACAAACTCTTGATGACCGGGAGATTCTGTAGATCCCCTCCTGCGCCTTCATGTAATAACCTAATGCATTCTGGGAACCATTTAGTCTTTGATCTCTTCAGTTGAAATCCAGATACCAATTACAATGAGGTCTACAAAAAAAAGTAGTGGGCAGGCTCTTGGCGACCCTAACGTTTCAGATCACATGCTTGAGTGTTTGCAACATGAGCAGTGTGTTAATGTGCCTGCTAAATGCATGGCGGGCGGGGCTACTTTATTTCTCCAATTTGAGAACCTGGGGTCAGATACAACAAATTCTGGTCACCAAATACGTTTCTACCAGTATAGAGTTTTACGAACCAAACTATGTACTAACAGGTTGGTTCAAAAATTTCTAATCTGGGCAGGTTGTAATCTGGTCTACTTCCTGAATATAAATGGGGTAGATTGCACATTGCGATTCAATCCGATTGGCAGTCATCACAGAGATGGTGGCCTAGTAGGGTCAGCAGACCACCATGTCGGTGATTACTTTTAAATAAAGTAGACTTTTTTGTTTTTAATAATCCAGTCTGTTTTCCTTAAAGGATACAGCGCTGCGTTTAAACTAAAAAGAAAGTAAACATTTTAAATTCCTTTGAAAATTAGCAGTGGTCCCTGGACCACTGCCCACTCTCCAACAATTTTTTTTTACATTTATAATGGGGAAAATGGGAAAGGGGACCCCTTTCACTTATGCAAATTGGATTACCACATAAACTCAGGAGTTGGTAAATGTTCAATGTTTTGCGACTGGATTACAGTTCCAAAATTTGGATGAATCACATACCGATTCAGTATTTAGAATGGACGCCCTCAACAGGCCCCTTCCAAATACTGAATGGGGTCACAGTCCCATTTTAAGGAGGCAGCAAAAGCGTACCGACTCCCAAAATGGGACTGGTAGATTAGAAAAATCATTTTTGCTGTCTCATACTCTGAATTGGAGTATGTGCGACCGGAATATTGCTTTATACATCTGGCCCTGGATAATTTTGATAATACCGGATCTCTTATGATGTTTATAAAAATAGCCCCTGAATGCTCTCGAGGGAGTATTGTGTGAGTGTGTGGTACTACGTAAGACTTGCTAGTATTATTTTTTGCTGGGCATCATTATATGGATGTAGCGATCAGCAGGTCCAGTAGCACCAAGACCTAGGGATGTGTATGGGGGGCACTGCACCCCAATTATGGCGGTCTTACTTCCAGACCAGCAGCAGGGGGTATTTTGTTTGCTTGCATTAAAGGGTCCACCTGTTGAATGATGTTACACTACAACTCAACCCCCAGCTGACACATCAAACAAAGCAACATTCTGGAGAGAAAGCAAGGCTGTAGACCATGGGAGAGCTGTGTCGGAACTATGCAGGGGAATGGACAAACTGGACGGCAGAGATGGGCTTGCTAGTCGTGGTTAATCTGCTTTATGGACGAGGCTTTCTAGTTTATTCATACGTTTCAGTCCAGTATAGAGGTCCCTTAGAAAGCCAGAATAAATGGCACTTGTGTTAAGGGAGTTTACATACTGCTTCTTCCGTCATCTCTAACATGTTGCATGTGGAACGAGGGCCCTGTGCAGCTCACATACTGCGACATCTATGCATACAAAGAACACTCCTAACGTGTTATACTTTGATTATTTAGCATTCCTGATTTACGAACTCTAGCTGGCAAGATGGCTCAAGTGCGTGAATGCACCTGCTGTATTGCACAGTCCCAGTTCTAACCCTGATAAAAGGCAATTCAGCCTTTTATCCTTCCTAGGTCGATATATTGTATACTCTGAGGAGTAAAATAAGCCCCATTATTTACTTTTTTATTCATCATCATAATCTTTATTTCGATCACAATGGACCATAAAAGAATACAATAAAGTTGCATAAAAACATTTTTACACGTTAAGAACATTTGTAAGGAATAAAATACGTAAGAGCGATCATGGATTAAAAATGTTTCAGTTTTCCCAAGCGCAACTCTGGTTCCTGAGAGCAGCAGAGTTCTTTCACATGTATAGTTAAAACAGTCAGTCCCTCATAATTGTCGCATTAGAGTGGGGTATTTACCACACATGGTAAATACCATTACCCCAGGGTGATGATCCACACTTTAAACAGGAAAATGAGGCATAATGTGCGATCACTTCTTAACAAATCAAACTTCTCATGTTTTGCCTTTTTCCCGGGCCTTTTCCACCATAGAAATTTATCAGGGGAAAGCTGCGAGGGCGTGATAAATATCACACAGTGCTTAAGAGGTGTGGTGCAGCGGCCAGAGCTGCTGACTCAGGAGCTGGGGATCCGGGTTCGAGTCTTGGCATCAGCGCAAGAACCTGTGATTCTGAAAAATAACTTAATCTCCCGTGCTCTTGGACAGCACCTGGATTCCTTCATGGGTGATAAGCCAGGCTATATAAATCTACACACGTTTAACTTTAACTTTCCAATCCCTGAGCAAACCCGTGTTTGCGGAGCGATCGGAATTTAGCCCTTAACTCGTAATGAGGGCCATAGAGTAAACCTATTCAATACAATTGGACATTAACAATAGGCAGTTTTACAGATTACAAGGGAGACCTACTTAAGAGGAAATAGTTGCCTTAAAATGGCTTTGAAATACGAGATCAGAACTCTCAATTTACCTTTTCAGTGTTTGAGTAGCTCACCAGTTCAGGTTTTTTTTTACATTCTGGAATTTGTAGTCTTACATTTATAGTGGGACAAACTCACATTCAAATTTTCACAATGCTTAGAAAAACATGGACTTGAGCTGCTCATGGATGGAATAGGGAAAACATTTTCATCGCAAACATCAATAATGCATGTGGGTTACAATCTAGTCAAAAATTCAATTAGTAACATACACTGGCAAACACAAAAAGTCTGGCTTGCATTTTGAGTCCTAATAAAATAATTTTAAAAAGCCTACTGCAGTGGGGGGAAAACAAGCATTGGCCATGCTAATCAGTCTCACTTACCCATACATACAGGTAAGACCAACTGGCATTGCCAATGCTTGTTTATAGTATACAACAATGCCTGCCAAGATCAATGTCCTATCTTCCATATTTCTGATTTTCTAGTAACCAGTAGGTGACAGTGATCTGCAGCAAACAGGTGTGTTGTCTAAACATGTTGTTTTTAGGTCTCGCCTAGGCAGCACATGCGCTGTCTCTTCGAGACATGTTGTATCCAGAATATGGGCTTTAAGCTCCACCCATCTTCTGCCCATGTTTTTAATTGGCTCCTTTGACTGTCTTTTGGAAAAGCTTCTTTTTTTTTGGTTAATTTGTTTAATAGTCCCTCCTTTTCTACTGTTGCAACCTCCCATGAGGACTGCCCCTGTTACATGTGACCTTACTGCATACGTTTTATTTACAGTTTGTGAGCACTCTTTTGTGAATTACTTTTTCGTCATAGCTAACGTTGCAGGCATGACAGCTGTGCACTTTTCTCACCACCCTTCCCCGATATGTTGTTTGTATAATTTGAGCTGTGTTTTTATTTTGTTAGGGTTGCTTCGGTAAGAGTGAGTGCAAGCCAAGATTCTATGTTTATTGGGGGATTTTTTTCAGCGTGGCACGCCGCACTTCATCTTTAACAATGGCGGCCACGTGTCTTTCTTTTGTTCTGCATGGCTCAGCCAACTCCACTTTAAAAACATTCTAGGGGTTTTGCAGTGTGCCATGCCTCGCTTCATCTTTAACAATGGTGGCCGCACGACTTTCTTTTGTTCAGAGTGAACAGTCTATGTTGCACCTCCAGGCAAACCAAGATGTGGGTGTGTGTTTGTGAGTATGTGTTTCTGTGTGTGTGTGTGTGTACTTCCGACTGCATGTGCCTTCTTTAAACCTTACATTCATATGTACATACACACATACGTACGTGCACCCATCTCTCACTGCATATGCTTGGCCATTGATGATACTTGCAGTTTTCATGTGAGAGTAGCTGCACTTCCACCTAACCAGATGTTTTTATTTCAGTGGGGAGCTCGGTTCAGTCAGAAAACTCTCTCCCACCAGTTTGCAGACAGACAGCCTGTTGCGCTCTTCCTGCCCGTCCATCTCCTATCTCTTCTCACAGCACTCATCAACTAATTGGCATTCAAGCAGGAGTTGCTGGATGCATTCCCTCTTTGTTCGCTTTTCCTCAGTGGACAAATAGTTTCAGAGCAAACATTTTTAGAAAAAGTACATCAGGATACCTTACTGGTTTGCTAGGGATTTGTATTTCGTTACAAATTATACCTGCAGGGAACTTGGAAGTTACTTACCCTCCCCATGCTGTCCCGCCCACCCTGTCACCCCTCCCACAACACTGCTTGCCCACCCCCACTACTCCTCCAAGTGCAGGAGTGAATGCAGGGGTATGGATTTCCTATAGTGCGATGTCAGGACATATTGTTTGGGGTCAACAAGTTTTCATGTTTGTCTTGTCCTTGGGACAAGTATGCCTAGCACCCTTTGGCAACCAGATTACAGTACCACATTAAGGATCAGGGAAGGGCATTGTCAGCAGTTAAGGTAATATTTGTATCTATAAGTTAATGCTGCTCAAACTTTTATTTATGGTTCATTAATACAAAGCCTTTATTATTAGAGTCAGCGCTCTAAGGAAATTTTGGAAGTGCAGACTGCTCTACTGATAGTGTTTCCAGTAACAAATGTGTACACACATTTGCAAAGTTTAACAATATGAGGCTACGTATAATGCCTCCAGGATGCTCTCTGATTAGATGCAAATATATGCAAAAGCTTGAAAGCAAGATTGATGATTCTTTGCTATCATAATGAAATGTTTATAAAAAAATACAACTAAGAAAAAATGTTTTGCTAGACTACTGTGCAATTTTAGGTAACATTTCTTTGAAGCATCATTTATTAAAATGTTTTAATCCATGCTAGTATTTCCCAAAACTATTTATAATGGAAAATCAGTGTAACCAGTTTCAACAATATTATAGGAAACATGAAGATATACAAGCATTGGCAAGGCCAATAGGTATGACATTGGTGATTACCCTTATGGTTTTGTCAATGTATGTCTTGTTTTGACTTGGTTTTGTTAAACTTTATTGTTGTGCAAGCTGCCAGACCCTCATCACTGAAACAAACATTGGCAAAAGCAAAACATATTTTCGGTCTTAAAAACCACACATTGCTACAGTAGTTCCTGGTACTGAACAAAACTACTATCTGTGCCAATATATCCCTTGTGAAAGAGCAGAATGCTGTCACTCACAGTGAAGCTAGCTGATACATAGAGAGAGAGAATTTTAATAAAAACAAAAGGTCTTGGTTAACGCCAGACCTAAATAGGGGCCCAATTCTTAAAGAAAGTCACAAAAGTGCGCCCATAGCATATTTCCTTGCATTAGTGCATATTTACGGCTTTCATGAATTCACAAAAATCTACAAAAGTAGGACAGGGAATCGTACTCCTCAAATATTTGTGAACTGCATTTTAGCACAGACAAATATGCGTGTGTAGATTTGCTCATTCGAAAATCTGGTTAGCGGTAACAAATTCACTTTCCCACTAACCACTTTTTCCCCCAACTCCAGAAGAAGTTTCCTTCTGCCCTTGTAAGGAGTAAAATGCCAATGTTTTTCTGAATAGTAAAATATGAGACAATGCTAATGAAAACCCGCAAAACATGCAAGTTAGTAGGTTTGCACAGACTCAAACGGCCATTCCAACCATGGGGAATTATTGCTTACCGCTGCTTCCAGCTCCAGTATGTAGATCTGTGGAAAGGTGGCAAAATAAGGGAATTGCTAGTATTCAAACCGTATTATGGTATGAGCTTTGGCTTAATCAGACAGGCTATTATCAGAGAATGTTTGAATGAGATTGCTGCCATAATTTTTCATCGCACTGCATGGCACCAAAGGGACAAGTGGATTTTGTTAAAGGACAAGTAGATTTATGAAGCAACCTGTCCTATGGAGAATTAGCTGTTTTACTAAATTCCACACCCCTGGAATGTTTGGCAACATTCCACATAGGTCATAAGCTACTAAACATTTTAAGTAGCTTGCCCACGCACTAGCAAACACGTGGCCTTTGTTACATCAGCACGCGCGGCTTTTGTTTAATCGTTATGTTACTTTTATTTTATGCAGCAGCATACCTGACTCGGATTCCGGTGCGGCATTTCTCCATCCCCCAAATCTAGGGTGCATACTCTATTTAGAGCAGCACGCGCTATTCACTTCAGCCCTTTCCCCTTGCATTATTTATCAGTATCTAAAGCAGAATGGAGCAGGACATTCCACTCCCGGCCCTTTTCTGCTGTGGCTGCTGCTCATTACCTGCTCTCCAGACTCAGGCTGCAGCCTGACAACAGATTGGGTTCATATCCATCCAAAGAGGCTCTACCAACTCTAGGGGCTTAATTCCTAATCTCTCAAAGGCGTAGCACACTTGCATTTTTAAGGGTGTTCCAGGAGAATAAATGGAGCGCGAAAGAGTTCCGATACCTTATTTTCACTTGAAATCCTTATTCAAAGTACTGAAAGTGGTCATCCTCTTGGGGTGAATAAATGCACTTTTCCAATGCTTCACATAATTGCATGCCTACAACGCCTCAGGTCCCACTTATTCGTATGCACCCTTTAACTCCAATAATTGCACCGCATGAAGAAGAGTCCTCACATGCCCAGGATTGCTTGGGACGCACTCCGTGTATTCCATGCTCCGGCGGCTTCATGACGGTGGCCTATGCTTTTCACATTTCCCAAGCGATGTGCCGTACTCTCCTAGATAGTGGGACTCTCACAACAGCACTCCCACCTACACATTATGAGGTAGATGATGCTATGCTTTGAATGACTCTATATATTGCTAAACTGTGCACTTTACTTAATACAATTCCCATTCCATGTATCAAGCAAGCATGTATCCCTAAATCACACTGCATCCCCCAGTGTATAGTACTTGTATAGCCATTTAATCCCTGACCGCACAGCACCAGGATAATGTGCTGCATAGCTAAATTGCATTGCAAATTGTTGTTCTTGGATGCAATGCGGACTGGAGCAGGATAAATGACACATCTATAGATGGTGAAACCAAAGCTCCTGTGCGCGGGTCACATACAAAAATTGCAAAAAGCAACAAGTAATAGCAAGGTAACTTTAATTGGCACGAAAGCCATCCAGTCGTGAGCAAGGGTTGGCTCTGTGGCGTATTGCGTATATACATAATGCTGTCTGAGGGGAGGCCGCAACAAGTCAGAAAACAATACCTTCCTTTCTGTAATTTTAATGCATATATGAGATGAACAATTTAACCTGTGATTATTCAGTGCACTTTTGAGACGTAAAATAGTCCATCATTTATTAGAACAATGGAGGTGGTGGAATGATACACTAAACAGCCACTAGCATGAGGTGAGAGGGAAATCTTCATGTGGGTTGGGGCCAAAGCCCACTCTATGTATATGTTAAATGATTCGCAACAACAATTTATGCCGACAGCTGCACTGTCAAGCCAGCCCTAAAAACGAAGCACATTGTGGGAGAAGATGGTCTGAGTGCCTGAGAGTATTTACATCTGTATCTTCTTTGAGAGTAATTCCAGACTGTTATACGTGGTATATATGAGTTAAACCCATGAGTTAAACCCCTCTCTACAAGGCAATAGGAAAATAATATAATTTACTACAGGAGAAAAGTTGAGTGCAATAAGAGTAACTATAAGGCTGATGGAAGACCGGTCTCAGAATGACCTGACTGGATGCCGGAGCGATCACACCTCGTATACATCATGGTCTGGAAGAAGATGGGTTGGGTTTAGGGGACTGGAGAGGAGACATAATGTAAACAGCTTGGATCTCATGTCTTCAGCACTTCAGTACACGGGCACAGCTATGATTAGTTCAACAGGTGCAGTGGCACCAAGGGCCATGGGTGTGAGTTGCTGACTGCACCCCCAAATAGGGTTTTGTTTCCCATCTGGGGTGTGGGGGAGGGGGAGAGGCAATTTTCCTATGTTACCTTGGGGCTCCTGGCTACACCACTAAATCACCGTTGCCGCACACACCTGTACTGTTTCCCACATTAATCATGTGAAGTGTTGGAGATTAGTGGAGGCGGGAGAGGAACGCGCAACACCCATGTTCTCCACCTTCCTTTTGAAATCGAGTTTGCACAGCCGTACTAGGAGTCGTGGGTGGTGAAGCGCGGAGGGTTACCGTGGCGGGGTCTGTAATACATATGCTAGGCAGTAGGTAATTGAATAGAGTGAAGACTCATAACCAGACCCAAAAGCACTGGTAAAATGAGAGCAGCAGGTTAGGGAGAGGCGCAATTCTACATACACGTGTAGAGCTGAAAGCGCCTGGCCATGTCCACAAGTTACAGCACCAAGGGATGATTAGAGAAGACCAGGCAGTATTACAAAAAAGATCTCATTAATGAAGGCAAGGGACCACACAGGTGGATTTGAATAATTGTAATAATAGTCTCCAAAAGAAGACCATTGTATTCTTTACTACAGGTAAGTGAAAGCAAATGTGGCAACATTTCTGCTCAATTAGGGGCTGCTCTTGTTTGGTATTTGTACAGGACAACCTCTTAATGTCCACGGTTTCATGGTACTGAGGGCTGTTGTGTTTGTGCTCGTCTTCAATATCCTTTGCTTGTGCTTTGATATACATGTTGCACCTTAGTGTCTGTATCCCTGAGTCTGTACTCTGAGTATCAGTCATTTTGTCAGTGTCATGGTACTTTTCCCAGGGAGTATAACTTGGGGCCCAGTTATGAATGTGGGGCTCTGTGCCACAGTGCATACTTATGTCGGTGAGCCGGTCGCACACTCGAACAATGCTGCATAGCACAACAAATGCACTGTTCCCAGGGCAGGCGCAGTATCGGGGTATCTGATATGAACAGTGCATTAGTGAAAGACAAACCAGCTGTTTGAATGCCAGTCCACCTTTCCCTTTACAGGCAGCAACATGCCTGCATTTCAAATGGAAACACAAGATGATGGACGGAGCGTTAAAACTTTTCAGACACTCACCCCCAGTCACAGATTTGGGTTGAAACCATCATCATTCTTTAGCTCACTTCGCCACCTCACTTCAGACCCAGCTATATGCAAATCAGTCTTGACCCTGTGCCTCAAGGGAACAGTCCAGCCCGAACTGCCAAGCCAGGTCTTCCCTGAACCGGAAACAAGAGTCCTGGAGCCGGTTTTGGGGTAGCACCCCTCATCCGCCAGGCTAGCTTGAATCCAGAGGCAAAGTGAGCAAGGGACCCACGTCTGGGCATATCCTGCCAACGTAGGGCAAACAAAGCAAACAAAAGGAGATGATGGACGGAGCGCTGAAACTTTTCAGACATTCACCCCCAGTCACAGATCTGGGTTGAATCCATCATCATTCTTTAGCTCACTTCGCCACCCCAGGTCAGATCCAGCCATATGCAAATCAGTTTTGACCCTGGGGGCAGAGATCCCCCTGCATACTGGTGGTGCGAGTAACCTTACCCGTATGCATGGGGATGGCTAGGGAGTCCTTGAGATCGCAGTGGTGCACATGTAACACTGGCGCAATTTGTATTACATAAGGGGTTATGAAAGCATCTGCAGCCCATTCTGCAAGACTAAAGTGCCCCGGAGATACAGAAAGCTGTAGGGTACGCCTGTTTGCACCATTGGGCCACCAAGTGTCCATTTACTACTGACTGCATCTCAGTGTTTGTGTGACTGTTTGTGCTATTGTGTCCCCATCTGTGACCTTGTGTCTGCTTTTATGTGGCTTTGTGTTAGCCTAGTGTCTGTGCCAGCGATCTAGGGCCCATGCACATGTTCTAGTGGCCATGTCACAGAGTTCATGCCACTGTCATGGTATTTATTAGTTCTCCAGGGTCTAGGTTTGTCAGTGTCTGGGGCTCCGGGTCCATGCCCCAGGTACACTGTTATTGTCTAGTGTCAGTGTCCCATGCTCAGTGACTGGTACGCAGGGTTGGTGTCTTTGTCAGTTTCCCATATATTCTGTTTCATGGTCCTTGTCCTAGAGTCCTTGTACTTTTGTCCCCTTGGGCCATTTCCACTTTTTTTGCCATTTTTATTTCTTTATTTAATTTATTTCTAAGGGCCTTTAACCTGGCTTCTCTAGCGTCCCAGTGTCCATGGTATTCTCTGTGCCACCACATTGTCTTGTTGCATACTTCTTTTTGTGGGAGTACACCCATTTATGTTTCCCTAGCCTGCTTAGACTTGGGTACTTGCGTTTTTAAGGTCAGCGCACCGGTTTTTAATCGCCACATTCACCACAATACTTTGCTTGGCGCTCCGTTTTCACTTAGCTACACCTTTGGTGAGCTACTCTGCCACGATTGCATTACTAGGAATGCCCCCCCTCCCCTCCTCCTTTCGCATGCTTCGCCCAAGCGCCTCATTAAACTAATCTCCACTGTCGATTTGGGCGCACGCCTCCATCAGTGATCGCTCCGGAGGATCCCCTCCCCTCCCACCTGTGTTCACCTAACCCAAGCGCTTCTTGCAAGATTGTCTCACTAGCATTTCAGCGCTCTGGTGTTTGATGGTTTTGACTTTACCTAATCATCACGTTCACCGCCTTATTCAGTCTGTCGCGCCGGTGTATATCACGCTGTCCAGTAATAACTTAGCTTCAAGGAGTAGGACCATCCCTCGCATGTCACGGCGCAGCGCATCACTCCTGATCCCGGATTTAGTCCACCTCTTACAACGCACCTGTTTCATTTTATTTACAGCCATTCGCCTGCTGACACTAGTGTCATTCAGAGGCACTCACAGCCAGAACCTCGATCCACAATAGGTGAGTGGTCAACGCCTGCCCCCTCTCCTCTCGTCCATCGCCTCTTACAGCACTTTACACGCCTGACAATCATTTACGTCTCTTTCATAGGCTGGTATAAGTTCCCTCCCCCCCCCACACTCAGTCCTGATGAAGACCCGCAGTGATTACCGAAAGGAGCACCTCAAGGGTTGAAACGTCAACGCTACACCTAGGCTCAGACCAACCACGGCCCTACACGAAAAAGCATTATTAGCATCCAGGGTCTATGGTTAGTAGGCTGGCCATTGTATACATTTTCTTGTTCTATCCCCTGTACATAAACCTTGAATCACTTTGTATATATTGCACAAACTGTTCATCGTCTTGAGCACACATGTCCCGATTTTCACCAATTGTTCACAACTATTGACTCTAAACCTTATCAAATAAACATATCTGAATGTATTAATTCCGATATAAATATAAAGTGGATATATTTTCAAGGTCTTTACGTGATTTATTACGATCTTTAGATGCATATATAAGAGGCTTGGGCGTTCTTCATGTCTGATGAATAATTTGCGTTCAAGATACCTTGTACATGTAAGAAATAACTACTTGTATACCCTACAGAACCTCCCTTTTTGTTGATAAACTTTATACCCAGGTTCTGAGGGACACCGGGTCGCCCCTTTTCTTTTGATATAGACTTGGGTATAGGCACGACCCCACAGAGGAAATGAAAACAGACTGGTATCTCACACCCTCCCTGACGGCTATACACATTGGGAAAACAAGTGTTCGAAGAACAGCAGACCTGGCAGAGAACGTTTTTAGGGCACATTAAGGACCTACCTCGTTTCAGATCTACATATATGTATACACATAATAGAAAGATACGATGTTAGGCATTTAGTATTAAAAAACCTACAGAAAATATGTATGAGAATGACCATGATAATAACACAAACACTACCAAAGGCAAATACTATGAGGGTAAAGAGAATGAAAACTCCAGACCTATCACGTTAGCAAAAATCCTATATTATTTCTGTCTCAGATCTACAGAGATAGGCAGTACTGCCTGCATACTATTGTCTGGACCTATAGCTCACTGGGAGGAATGTCTTTGAATGGGCTTACTGCCCTGGAGTGTAGGAAGTCCTTCCCTGTTTACACTGAGAAAGGTGAGGTTATATTGTCTTTTTGAGCTTGATACAGTGGTTGCCTCATAAGGTTGGTATGGCAGCCTGTTGCTAGGTGAGGATAGTTTACTCCTTGCTGGGAAAGAGTGCTTGGGAGCTCATTGTCTGTAGCTGGATTGGTCACTTAGTAACCCATGGCTGGGCAGGGTTGCATCTCAACCAAAATGGCTGAGAGTTCGGACGCAAGCCAAGGGTAGAGACCCTCGGCGAATAGCTCATGTAATTGTAAGCAGAACGCAGGTTTCTTCAACAGGCCCCTATCTGAAAGCAATATATTCAGTAGCAATATGTGCACAACCAAATATGTATAATTAATTCCCAATAGTTAGCACCTTAAGACGTAGATAGGAAAAGCAATTAGGCACAATAGCCTCCAATAGGTGCTATTGTGAATTAATACAGTAAAGACGTGATACGGTCAGAAATTGAGGCTAAAATTGGAAAATAAATCTCTTCAAGGGGTGAAAGCAAACCACAGTCTGTGCTCTGTATTTGTGCCCGTTTCTTAGTGCACATGTCGATATCCCAGTGCTTCCGCCAGTGGAAGTGTCTCTTGCCCAGGGCAGTTTCCCTTCCCTGGTGCCTTTATTAAGTGTCTCTGTCCCTCTCTCACAGTCATATTCTGTTCACTATGGTCCATGTGCCAATATCAATAAGTGTCTTTTCCCCAAAATTAATCACCCTGGATCCATTTCAAAGTCCTGGTGTCCGTATCATGGTCTACTTCCCAGAGTTAGTTTTCCAGTGATGGTGTCTGTTTCCAAATGTCCCTGTCCCAGTGTTCATGTCACTGTCCCATTGTCCTTCCTTGCCTAGTTTGCAGTGTCCCCGTCACAGTGATGGTTTTCCATTGTTAATTTCCCACCTATTCATGGTGTTCATGTTTCAAGTTCTGCGTCTCTATGGCCCTGTCCCAGTAGGCAGTTCCATTGTGGGTTTCGGTTTCCCTGGAGTCAGTGTCTGTATTCTGTGTCCTTTCAGTTTTTGTCCCCATGTCATTTTTAGGTCTCTCCTAGCGATGCAGCGCATGCGTTGCTCGCCTTGGCGAGACCTATTGTCGTCGGTTTCTTGTCCGAAGGGGGACAGGACATGTGCACGCGTACAGACAGGAGATGTGCACTCTGTATGCGTGCATATTTCCTGTCCCCGTGTAGGGCTGGCGTGTCAACACAGCGCGCGCATGGCGCGCTTTCACTTTCCCTCCCTCCCCCCGTCGGCTCCAGATCATATCTGCTGACCCTGCAACGGCGTCAGCAGTAACGCACACCATGGCTGTGCAGCTTGTTTTTTAAGCAGCAGGGCACCCGTGCTTTAGCAATGGTGGACGCACGCCTTTCATTTTCTAAATCACTTTCTTTCCTGTTTCCAGATGTGGTCATGCGTGCATGTAGTTACACCTTCCTGCCTGCATTTCCCCCTTACCTGGAATGGAGATGTGACGCCTCTATGCTGTTTCATGCACCCCAAGAATGTTGTTACAGAACTTTCTAACATCGTCAGCTCGAAGTGAGACTATTTTCACTGAATATTTTAACACAGATCTGAAAAACAACGACTTGTTGACTTGAGTGTCCGATGTCAAAGAAATAGCAAATTAGTAACTCAGGTCCTGGATTGCTGTGTTACTTGATATGGAGAAACCTGTCAGGTTTGTGCTCTCTAAGAATAGAACTATTTCTTGGCGCTTAAACCATAAGTGTTTTCATCAAACATCACTTCAGGAACTGATGTTTGATCCCATAGGCCCCTGCCCCTCATCCCACCGAGGTCGATAAAATTATTTACTTGAGTTGGATAACATTAAACATTGAACAATACCCCTCCCAGATTCGAACAGCGTAGCCGTTTCCCCTCACAGAAACCGTACACACGTTCCAAAACATAGCGCCTACTGATAGCCAACATGCAAGTCTGCTACAGTCCACGCAGGTGTCGTTTTCCATAACAGGAAATAACAAACAAAGCAATGCTGAGAGGAGGAAGAGGAACACAAATACCTATGAACTGCGACACCAAGAAGCTGGCCAGGCATGGACACAACTTTCAGAGCGGCCACTGGCTCAGTACCCTTACCGTCAGTCCAAGCTCACCAGCACAGCCCTGTCCATGGGCAGCAGTAGGCTGCGTACAACCTGTCTGCTTTGCTGTCCAGCTCTCCGCCGGGACGGGTCCCGTGCACTCTACGGCCTGCTGTACAGCTCCCATGCACGCTGCTGCCTGCTGCTTAGCTCTCCTACCGGACAGGTCTCGTGCACACTATTATTTACTGCACAGCTCTTCCCCGGCACAAGTGCAGTGCACTCTGCTGTCTGTTGCACAGGTCTCCTCTGGGACAGGTCCCATGCATATTGCTATCTGCTGCACAGGTCTGGAGAGAGGTCTGGTGCACGCTACAGCTGCCGGAGGGAGAGTGCTGTCAGCGGAGCCCTGGTAGCATTTCTGTGAGCCTGGTTCAACTTTTTAAGTTGTGTTTTTTCCCCCTGTAAATGTTGACTTTTCCACGTCTTGGTGTTATCCTCACTGCAGCATGAAATGCCCTGACGTGTAGTGCTTGGATCCCAACTGCCCGGGTGATGATTGTTAACAAAATGCCCCGAAGTCAAACCAAAGCAGTAACTATTTACTTAGTTAATTAGAATTTCAAGAACACTTCAGCTCCTCTCTTGGGAATTCATTTGAGAATCCAGTGCCTTTTAGGAGCTGTAAACTGTAACCGTGATCCCAAATTAACTAAAGTTTTCAATGTGATGCAAACGGCGAAGCAAATATTTTTTAGGAAGCGACAAAAGGTATTTTTGCGGCAAAGTTGACATGACAACAGCACCAATTGCCTTTGCATCACAGAGTTGCAAACCCCGTATAATCAGGGCCACCAAATTATGCGGCAGTGTAGACCACATTTCGCGTCAAGAAAAGACATACAATGTGGCATAATGCAGCACATTTTTAAAAATATAATTACTTCATTGTTATGTTACTTTTACACATGCGTCTTGACAGAGTTCACCTCATTGGTACCGGTTTAACAACCAAATACAAAAATTAGCAACTGAAAGATGACCAGCTAACCTTTGTGAATGGCATTCCACTGCATGTGAACAGGTGTCGCCACTTTTTTGGTAACTATTGATCCGTTTGAGCTTGAGACAATCGTTTTTTAAAAGCAGCAGATTATGCAGCAAATGATGGATTATGTGGCAAATCCGGCGAATACATAATCTTGTAAACAAAAACCACGGCTGCAGAATCGCATATTTCCAGTGTTCCTGTCCTTGACGTATGCAAAGGGGGGCTAATGGGGCAGGAACAGGCCAAACACTATAAAGTAGTGTTGTGTCCAAAATAATTATTCCAAGGGCCACACTTACCATTGGCCTGCAATATTAGGTAAGAAGGAGCAGTTGGCAACGTGGAAGGTTCAAACGTTTATTAGCCACCACAGAACTCTATATAGAGGAGCCTCGTCGATCCTCACCCATCAGGTGCGCCGAGGAAGACTGCTGGCTCCTTGACAGTAACACACTTTTATACATTATCAGTACAGCATACAAAACCATATATGTGGAAAAGTACCAGTTAGTCCTGGCGCCCCTAATGAGCTCATGCCTATTTCTAGTTTCGGTTACACATACAAAGGGTTACTATCTTTACAGAGAAGGTCGAAAGGGTGACAACCTTCTCGTCCCAGGCCTAGAGGAATTTGCCTGATACTCCCTTTTAGCAGATGTGACCTTGCTTCTCAGTAACTCAGCCTGTCTCCTAATTAAATGCAAGGAAAGGGGAAAGCAGAGGGTGTGCGGAAAAGACCACGTGACTCCCAAGCGAGAGAGAGAGCCGCAATCCAAGATGGAGGCGGTTCGGTTTCTCGGCCCTTTTTGTCGTACCAAACATAATCGGGGATTTCGAACCGTTTAATACACCATAACGAGGTAAACTATTATTAGATATACTGCGCTAATCATATCGTAATATCTTAAATACTTCAGAACGGCCCTTTTAGCGCAGCATAGCTAATAACGGGGTCAGTCTTCGAAAATACCCTCATCAATCTGCATTAAGTCGTGCGTCTCCTTCTGAGCCCGCTGAGTATCTATTCTGGTTTGGACGGGCTCGGGCCTAGGGATGGATCGGCGAACTTGAGCAGCACAATATGCACAGCAAGCAGGCCCGCACTGTAGACAAAGGCAGCAGGTGAAAATGAACCCCACTATTCCCAAAAGAATCATGAATAACTTCCATCCCCAGGTGGTCACCAGATCCCAAAACCACCCGGACAAAGACCAAGTACCAGTCTCGGTGTGAATTTCAGAGGCTAGCCGATGCAGTTTCTGAATGGCTAAATGGACAGAAGGGGCGGAGTCAGGTATATATACACAACAGGAGCTGCCGATGACTCTACAAGCTCCTCCGCGATCAGCTAGGATAACATCTAAAACAAGACGATTTTGGAGGGTCACAAGCCGGGTCGCCTGGAGCTCCACTGTGATATTAGTTAATATTCCTGCAGTAGTATTAACCACCCCTTCCACTACTCTAGATAGCCTCCTGACTTCTTTACTATTGAGGATGGGTCCCCATATAGGCAATGCCCCTTTTATGATATTCAACGAAGTGTTGGGCTGGAGTGTCAGTCTGGTCAGTGGCATCATTACTGGCGGCTTCAGCTTTTAGGCTCCGCCGATTTAAGGAATGCGATTTGTGATAATCAGAAGGAGCTATGTAGACCGGTGGGTAAAGAAAAGATAAGTAACATCGACCTGCCCATCCCCTGGGTAGCCAAGTGTATGCATTTTCACCGCACACGAAATAAACATTGGGAGGGGTGAGTGTTGGGGGACTACTGAAAGTCTGTAGTCTATAAGTGTAATTACATCTACTATAACCTACGGATAGATGTCCAGTACCCTGCACACAGAAGGAGGAGGACGTATTCAATACCGGGACCGGAATTATTTTCTCATCTGAGACATTTCGCTCCTGGAAATACTTGAAATACTCAGTAAAATTAAAGGTCATGAAATCCAACACTTCATCCCTCAACCAGGTATCATTCTCATGATCAGTGTATACGTTCATACAGGCGGTAGGATCAAGGGTACCATCCGCCCCCTCAGCATTAGGAGTAAAACCTTGGTGTGTCTCTATATTAGCTAAGATCAAGGCATAATCCTTCTCTGAGAATCGACGTTCATCTATAGCATAGTGTTCATATAGCATGGATAACATTTTGAACCAGGCTTCGCAACTACCTAAATAAGACAAGGGCATTGATATGAACAAATCTTGCTTATGCATCACTGACGGGAGAAGACCACAGACCCAACAATCAGTAACATTTGTGGAACTATGAGTCTGGTGTAGCATCTCGATGAAAGCATTATGTACATATGTCTGTCGGTGTCTCTCCTTATGAGGGGCAAAAGTCTGGAAATGATGTTCTTTAGGAGCAGGGGTAGACACTATCAAGGTGTGCACAGGATGGCGAAACTCTAGATATATAAACAGACCTAAGCATAGTACAAATGATACAATCAATATAGAAATGAAAACAATTTTAACACGCAAGCTCCATGAGGAGAACATTGGCAAATGCGAGGGAATGGCACGAGGTACTATGGGCCGCCCTTCTTCAGGGACAAAACGAGCAAAAGGGTACATTTTCTCACTAAAAGTCCAATATAATCTCGGGAAGAGGGCTACGAGCAGTCCGACCTGCCGGAGGGTGCTTCTTTCCTGTGTCCGTATAGAGCCTCACAGGCAGACTCCTATTGTTCAGAAAAAAGAAAAAGAAGCAAAAAAACTTCTCGCGTTGGGGTTGCACTTGACGCAACCCTTGTTGAAAGGAAACTCCACCTGGGCCCCCCACTGGTCCAATCAATGTCTCTACCTTCGTTCTGAACAGAGCTTTACTGAAAGTTCCATGCTCTCAACGAGTTCAGTCCAGTGTTCTACCAATCCTCAGGTCTTTGCCGAGGCTTCCAACTTCACTTGCCAAGGCTAGACCTGGGATTCCCTATTTCCGGGGCCGCAGGTGATATCGATCCCGACCAGAGGTTTCAGGATTCACAAACAAAGCAGGCACAGTGGGATCAGACGAGGATCTGGGCTCCCGACCAGACGCCTTACTTGGAGCAATTGAGTGATCGCAAAAAGGGTCTTTCAGGCTCACAGCACTCTCCCCTCGCCCGTCAACTTCTCTGCGGGTGTCCAGGGAAAGTCGTTTTCTAGTGCTGGGTTCGCCCTGGGTTGGCAGGCCTTCTCCCTGGTCAAGCTGCTCCCTTGGCAATGGGAGAGGAACTCGCTTAAGATGGGAGATATGGATCCAGCGCTGCTTACCCTCAACTTTCACCGCCGTTCGCGTTGCCAGGAGCACCTGGTACGGTCGGGACCAGCGCGGATCCAAACTCGATTTTCGTTGGTAGTTTCGAACCAAGACCCACTGTCCAGGTTCCACGCTGTGTCCGGGTCCCTCCGGCAGGGGCTGCAGTACGGCAGATATCTGTTGATGAATGGAATGGAGATCTTTAGTCAAAGCATACAAATAATCAGTCAACATAGGATGGTCGATGTCCCTGAAGGATTTGGGCCGAGGTACTCCCCACACGTTGGCAGGTCTGCCAAAGATTACCTCATAAGGGGAGATACTGCTCCGGGAATGGGGAGTAGTTCTTACGGACAACAGGGCCAGGGGCAGGAGATCAGGCCATTTTAATCCTGTCGTGTCCTGAAGTTTAGCCAGTTTCAATTTCAGAATCCCATTATATTTCTCAACTAGGCCCGCTGATTGAGGATGTCGGGCTGCGTGAAACTTCTGCTGAATGGACAGACCCTTGCATACATGCTTAACTAAGTCAGCATTAAAATGTGTCCCGTTGTCACTCCAAATCACCCGTGGCAACCCATATCGAGGGAAAAACTCCTTTACCAGAGCTTTCGCGGTTGCCAGGGCAGTATTTTCCTTTGTGGGATACGCCTCCACCCATTTACTAAAAGTACAGATCACCACCAGCACGTATTTCAGATTGTTAACTCGTTCTAGCTGTATGTAATCCATTTGAAGTACTTCAAAAGGCAGGGTGGGCGGCGCAAAACTACCCGCCAAGACGGGAATGCTAACCCCAGGATTATGCTGGAGACAAATCATGCAATGCTGAACCAGGTTCCTAGCTGTCTTATGGATATTAACATTATACCAGACAGGATCCAATGTGGCACAGATGCCCTGGACCCCTACATGTGAAGGTCCGTGTGCCATAGCTACTACTGCATTTACAAATGCGTTTGGCAGTAACCATCTACACCTCTCTGACAAGTCAGTCCAACATCCATTCTCATCAAGCCTCCCCACCTGTTCTTGCCAGTATGTCAGTTCTTCCGGGGTCACCTCCTTTTGTAGCTCTTTCACACTGTCTATGGTGTTGTTAAAAACCCCTGCCTCTATCATTTTTGTCACTACAAACATGGAAGTGGTGTCAGACTGGGCTGTTTCCTTGGCGATCCTATCCGCAAAGGAATTTCCCCTCCCCACATCATCCACTACAACCTTGTGTGCGCTACATTTCACTATGGCCAGGGTTTTAGGCAACGTTAATGCAGCCAGCAATCGGTCAACTAATGGCCCATTCTTTATCTTTTCGCCATGAGATGTCAAGAATCCTCTTTCCGCCCATAACCTCCCGAAGCTATGTGCTACACCGAACGCATATTGGCTATCGGTGTAGACATTTAGCTTCAAGCCTTTCCCCAACTCGCAGGCCCTGAATAATGCAACCAATTCGGCCGCCTGGGCCGACCGGTATGGTATCTTGGCTGCCTCGACTACCGTTTGCAGGGTAGTGATCGCATAAGCCGCAGCTGTCGTACCATCCGGTAATCTAAAGCAGGACCCATCAACATACAATTCTCCTTGGGCATCAGATAGTGGGGTGTCAGTTAGATCTATACGGCCCTTGGTTTCTTCTTCAGTTCGAAAAATACAATCATGTATGTCTTGTCCACCATCCCCTGAAGGGAGGGGCAACAGCGTGGCAGGTGATGGTTATATGAGGTGCAAATAGGGTCAATTCGTACCCTGTAAGACGCGCACTAGTTAAGTGCTGCGTCTGTGTCCTGTTTAATAATACGTCCACAGCATGAGGCACCATCACTGTCAGATCTGTATTCAGGACTAGCCCTTCCGATTGTCTGATCGCTACAGCCACTGCCGCTGCAGCCCTCAGACAACTGGGAAGTGCTCTGGCGACGTTATCCAAAACCGCCGAGAAATATGCACAAGGCCTTTGCTTACCACCAAAGTCCTGTGTCAACACTGAAAGAGAACAACCGTCCACCTCATGCACGTAGAGCACAAAAGGTTTCCGGTAGTCAGGGGTGCCAAGCACAGGAGCAGAGCAAAGAGCAGTTTTCAGAGCAGAAAAGGCAGTCTGGCATTCATCAGTCCAAGGTAAGGGTTCATGCACACCCTTCGTAGTTAGATACAAGAAAGGTTTAGTCAAGAGAGAATAGTTAGCAATCCATTGGCGACAGTAGGAGGTTATACCAAGCAAAGCGCGGACATCACGTTGCGTGCGAGGAACAGGCATGTTAGTTATGGTTGCGATGCGCTCAGAAGTCAACCGTCTTCCCTCCTTCGACAGGAGATGACCGAGATAGGTCACCTCCGGTCGACAATATTGAAATTTAGAGAGCGACACCTTGTTACCATGAGTGGCCAAGTGCCGTAGCAGGGTAACCGTAGCATCGCGGCAACCCTGTTCTGTATCAGAGGCCACAAGGAGGTCGTCAACATACTGCAATAGGACATTACCTGGCGGCAATTGTAAGGAATCCAATACTCTTTTTAGGGCTTGGCTGTAGATACTAGGGCTTTCGGTATACCCCTGGGGGGCGCGACAGAATCTAAAGCTGCGGCCCCCCAATGAGAAACTGAACAAATGTCTGCTATCCGGATGTATAGGAATGCTAAAGAAGGCATTCTTCAAATCAATCACCGAGAAAAATGTGGCAGTGGGAGGAATCATGGTCAAAATGGAATTAATGTCTGGTACCACCGGATATTGGGGTACCACAATCTTGTTAATCTCTCGCAAATCAATCACAAATCGGTAGGTATCAGCATAATCAGGGGATTGGGGTACGGGGGCTCGTTTAAGAATCGGAAGAATGGGACTGTTACAGACGTTAGAAGCCGTTTCCTCCACCACCTCTGTTCTAATCAAGTCAGAAATAATGGCCAGTAAAGCGCGTTCCCCTGCGGGCGCTATTTTATACTGTGGGATCCTCGGCAATTTGGCATTCTGTTTCAGGGTGATGGACACCGGGGGAATTTGGAGGAATCCTACGTCAGTGTCCCCCAGGGCCCAAAGATCCTTCGGGAGTTGTGCAAGCTCAGGAGGTAGTGGCGGACACTGCGCTCTCCAATGCCCCTCCTCTTTACAGAAAGCACATTGATTTATGCCCAAATCTGTTCGCCCAGCTGTTTGCGTCGGTCCCGCCCCTCTTGGAGCGAAATTCTGCAACCCTCGTCCTCTTCCTCTACCCCTCTCCACTTGCTGTAGTAACACTCATGTTTTCAATTCTTTCGACTTTCTTTCTGTCTTATCCTTGCTCTCATTCTCCCGATGTTCATAATACTGAGCCATGCTCAGTATCGTGGAGGGCGTGGTGGTCGTCCAGGTATTCTCGGCTGCCTGTAACCGAGCCGATACCTCGGGTAGCAAATTTGTTACAAATCTATTAACAAATAAACGTACACCCCCTTCCGTTGCCAAGTCCTGTCCGCTAAAGTCAATGAACACTCCCTCAAACCTCGGGAAAAACTCTCGTCCTTCTTTTGCTTACAGGCCGTCAACTTGTCCCAATCTACTTTCCTGGGTGGGATCAGTGAATGCATATAAGTTATTATTCTCTCAGGCAAGGCCAGTATCTCAGGTCGGGGCTTGTTCCCTGGTTTACGATCTCTATCCCAGTTTCTCAGTTGATCCCATGTCCCACCAAATTCCGTAACATGGTCCTGGTCATGTACCTGGCGCCAAATGTCCACCGGTACTAATAAGGCAAAGAATAATTCAATATCTGCAAACGTCATTACCGCTGACGAGGCGGCCTCGGTCAGTTCCTTGTAATATGCGGTGGGGTTCTTTCTAGGATCTGGCAACTGGCTTTTTAGGGATAGTACCTCACTCCGCTTCCAGGGGGTATAGACCCATTGTTCCTGGAACCGGGCGTCTACCCCGGGACGGGTAACGACGCCGTGGGCATCTACTACTGCGGCAACTTCTGGATGGAAGATAGGGTGCACTTCCCGCATAGGGAACTGGGAGAATCCGGCGGGAGTGGCAGACTGCAAACGAGTTCTATAAGAGACCAAAGTCTGTACCTTCCCATACACCTCCTCCGGTGTCAACTGAGATTTATGGACCTGATCAAGAATATCATATAATATAGCCGGAGCCTTCCCTTCCTGATGTACCTGTTCCCACACAGAAATAAGACGGTTGGCCATATGCTCCAGAGCATGCTGTTGCATCACCGGTTCATAGTCTCTCATAGTACTCCAAATATCAGCAAGCGTATAAATGGGATGTCGCATCCACTGGGATGCTTGTGTAGCTATAGTTTCCCTTTCTTCCGTTCCCAAAGCCGAACGAGTGAACAACTTCCTACCCTCAGTTAGACTGGCCGGGCGTATCGGAGTAGTTGCAGCTGTTACCGGCGTGGTACTGGCGGAGGAGGAGGGCAGAACAGAAGGGGAAGGCATTGACCCCAGTGACAGCTGAGGGGTCCCGGCTGCAGTCGTCGTCAATAAATTAGGCAGTATGGCCATAACTTCAGACACAGATGTCGGTAACCGGGAGAGGTTCGGCAGGGAGGGAGGGGTAGTGGTGGCCGGGGGAGCCGAAGCCGAGACCCCCAGGGACATATTTGGAGCCGGGGCCGAGGCCCCTGATACCTCCGGATATATCCTCTGTGGCACATAAGGGGGTGGTGGTCTGGTGTCCAGTAAATCCTCTATCTCATCTTCTGCATTCGGGCGGGTCACATAGCTCTTATCCACCTTTAGTCGAAATTCACGATTCATGCAATCCAATCCCCTTTCTACTCTGTCTCGGTCATAGGCCATAGCTTTCTGAGTAACATTCTGTCCTGCCTTGGCTCTGGCTACTTTCTCTTCCCTTATTCGCCGTTGTTTGGCCTCCTTCTGCCATGCAATTAGAGCATCAAACATGGCCTGCCTACTTCGTCTAGAAAACAGCTGTTCCTGTAGGAACGCAATTTTCTTCTCATCAAACGAACCCGTTTTGGGCCATCGTAACTCCCCAGGGCCCAAAGATCCTTCGGGAGTTGTGCAAGCTCAGGAGGTAGTGAGTCCGTTTTCGAAAAACATTGAACGGAGGGGATAGAGGTATTCCGAATGGTCAGATAAACTCCATCGGGGGAGCAATAGATGTGGGCATGCAACCTTTTCAATATATCCATACCCAGGAGATTTTCCCCACACTGGGAGGTGAGGAGGAAAGGCGATTCTATCGTAACCGGTCCCAGAGTAAGGGAAAGTGGCTTAGAAATGGGGCTCACCACCGGAGTTCCAGAGAACCCCACGGACACATTAGTCTGGCCAGACAGAGCGGCCCCCGGGACCAGGGCACGTGAAACAGAACTGTTCATAGCCCCTGTGTCAACCAAAAACTTACCTGATGCATCCAACAATCGTGCATGGACATAAGGTCCAGCTTGATCTATCGGGATTGACACATGCCCCTTACTCTGCCCTTGGCTGTCCTATGCTTGAGTATACCCGGCGTCTTCGTCCGTTACACGTCCATCATTGTAGTACTGTTTACCCTGGTTTTGGTCGAAATAATTCTGACTGTTCTCACCTCGGGCTGCCTGTTCTTGTCTCGTGTGTCCACCACGATGCCCACTCATCCTTCCCCGTCCGCGACCCCTTGAAGCCGTATTCTGTTCATATAGTAACGGACACTGCGCTCTCCAATGCCCCTCCTCTTTACAGAAAGCACATTGATTTATGCCCAAATCTGTTCGCCCAGCTGTTTGCGTCGGTCCCGCCCCTCTTGGAGCGAAATTCTGCAACCCTCGTCCTCTTCCTCTACCCCTCTCCACTTGCTGTAGTAACACTCGTGTTTTCAATTCTTTCGACTTTCTTTCTGTCTTATCCTTGCTCTCATTCTCCCGATGTTCATAATACTGAGCCATGCTCAGTATCGTGGAGGGCGTGGTGGTCGTCCAGGTATTCTCGGCTGCCTGTAACCGAGCCGATACCTCGGGTAGCAAATTTGTTACAAATCTATTAACAAATAAACGTACACCCCCTTCCGTTGCCAAGTCCTGTCCGCTAAAGTCAATGAACACTCCCTCAAACCTCGTGAAAAAATCAGAGACACTCTCGTCCTTCTTTTGCTTACAGGCCGTCAACTTGTCCCAATCTACTTTCCTGGGTGGGATCAGTGAATGCATATAAGTTATTATTCTCTCAGGCAAGGCCAGTATCTCAGGTCGGGGCTTGTTCCCTGGTTTACGATCTCTATCCCAGTTTCTCAGTTGATCCCATGTCCCACCAAATTCCGTAACATGGTCCTGGTCATGTACCTGGCGCCAAATGTCCACCGGTACTAATAAGCCAAAGAATAATTCAATATCTGCAAACGTCATTACCGCTGACGAGGCGGCCTCGGTCAGTTCCTTGTAATATGCGGTGGGGTTCTTTCTAGGATCTGGCAACTGGCTTTTTAGGGATAGTACCTCACTCCGCTTCCAGGGGGTATAGACCCATTGTTCCTGGAACCGGGCGTCTACCCCGGGACGGGTAACGACGCCGTGGGCATCTACTACTGCGGCAACTTCTGGATGGAAGATAGGGTGCACTTCCCGCATAGGGAACTGGGAGAATCCGGCGGGAGTGGCAGACTGCAAACGAGTTCTATAAGAGACCAAAGTCTGTACCTTCCCATACACCTCCTCCGGTGTCAACTGAGATTTATGGACCTGATCAAGAATATCATATAATATAGCCGGAGCCTTCCCTTCCTGATGTACCTGTTCCCACACAGAAATAAGACGGTTGGCCATATGCTCCAGAGCATGCTGTTGCATCACCGGTTCATAGTCTCTCATAGTACTCCAAATATCAGCAAGCGTATAAATGGGATGTCGCATCCACTGGGATGCTTGTGTAGCTATAGTTTCCCTTTCTTCCGTTCCCAAAGCCGAACGAGTGAACAACTTCCTACCCTCAGTTAGACTGGCCGGGCGTATCGGAGTAGTTGCAGCTGTTACCGGCGTGGTACTGGCGGAGGAGGAGGGCAGAACAGAAGGGGAAGGCATTGACCCCAGTGACAGCTGAGGGGTCCCGGCTGCAGTCGTCGTCAATAAATTAGGCAGTATGGCCATAACTTCAGACACAGATGTCGGTAACCGGGAGAGGTTCGGCAGGGAGGGAGGGGTAGTGGTGGCCGGGGGAGCCGAAGCCGAGGCCCCCAGGGACATATTTGGAGCCGGGGCCGAGGCCCCTGATACCTCCGGATATATCCTCTGTGGCACATAAGGGGGTGGTGGTCTGGTGTCCAGTAAATCCTCTATCTCATCTTCTGCATTCGGGCGGGTCACATAGCTCTTATCCACCTTTAGTCGAAATTCACGATTCATGCAATCCAATCCCCTTTCTACTCTGTCTCGGTCATAGGCCATAGCTTTCTGAGTAACATTCTGTCCTGCCTTGGCTCTGGCTACTTTCTCTTCCCTTATTCGCCGTTGTTTGGCCTCCTTCTGCCATGCAATTAGAGCATCAAACATGGCCTGCCTACTTCGTCTAGAAAACAGCTGTTCCTGTAGGAACGCAATTTTCTTCTCATCAAACGAACCCGTTTTGGGCCATCGTAACTCCCCAGGGCCCAAAGATCCTTCGGGAGTTGTGCAAGCTCAGGAGGTAGTGAGTCCGTTTTCGAAAAACATTGAACGGAGGGGATAGAGGTATTCCGAATGGTCAGATAAACTCCATCGGGGGAGCAATAGATGTGGGCATGCAACCTTTTCAATATATCCATACCCAGGAGATTTTCCCCACACTGGGAGGTGAGGAGGAAAGGCGATTCTATCGTAACCGGTCCCAGAGTAAGGGAAAGTGGCTTAGAAATGGGGCTCACCACCGGAGTTCCAGAGAACCCCACGGACACATTAGTCTGGCCAGACAGAGCGGCCCCCGGGACCAGGGCACGTGAAACAGAACTGTTCATAGCCCCTGTGTCAACCAAAAACTTACCTGATGCATCCAACAATCGTGCATGGACATAAGGTCCAGCTTGATCTATCGGGATTGACACATGCCCCTTACTCTGCCCTTGGCTGTCCTATGCTTGAGTATACCCGGCGTCTTCGTCCGTTACACGTCCATCATTGTAGTACTGTTTACCCTGGTTTTGGTCGAAATAATTCTGACTGTTCTCACCTCGGGCTGCCTGTTCTTGTCTCGTGTGTCCACCACGATGCCCACTCATCCTTCCCCGTCCGCGACCCCTTGAAGCCGTATTCTGTTCATATAGTAACGGACACTGCGCTCTCCAATGCCCCTCCTCTTTACAGAAAGCACATTGATTTATGCCCAAATCTGTTCGCCCAGCTGTTTGCGTCGGTCCCGCCCCTCTTGGAGCGAAATTCTGCAACCCTCGTCCTCTTCCTCTACCCCTCTCCACTTGCTGTAGTAACACTCGTGTTTTCAATTCTTTCGACTTTCTTTCTGTCTTATCCTTGCTCTCATTCTCCCGATGTTCATAATACTGAGCCATGCTCAGTATCGTGGAGGGCGTGGTGGTCGTCCAGGTATTCTCGGCTGCCTGTAACCGAGCCGATACCTCGGGTAGCAAATTTGTTACAAATCTATTAACAAATAAACGTACACCCCCTTCCGTTGCCAAGTCCTGTCCGCTAAAGTCAATGAACACTCCCTCAAACCTCGTGAAAAAATCAGAGACACTCTCGTCCTTCTTTTGCTTACAGGCCGTCAACTTGTCCCAATCTACTTTCCTGGGTGGGATCAGTGAATGCATATAAGTTATTATTCTCTCAGGCAAGGCCAGTATCTCAGGTCGGGGCTTGTTCCCTGGTTTACGATCTCTATCCCAGTTTCTCAGTTGATCCCATGTCCCACCAAATTCCGTAACATGGTCCTGGTCATGTACCTGGCGCCAAATGTCCACCGGTACTAATAAGGCAAAGAATAATTCAATATCTGCAAACGTCATTACCGCTGACGAGGCGGCCTCGGTCAGTTCCTTGTAATATGCGGTGGGGTTCTTTCTAGGATCTGGCAACTGGCTTTTTAGGGATAGTACCTCACTCCGCTTCCAGGGGGTATAGACCCATTGTTCCTGGAACCGGGCGTCTACCCCGGGACGGGTAACGACGCCGTGGGCATCTACTACTGCGGCAACTTCTGGATGGAAGATAGGGTGCACTTCCCGCATAGGGAACTGGGAGAATCCGGCGGGAGTGGCAGACTGCAAACGAGTTCTATAAGAGACCAAAGTCTGTACCTTCCCATACACCTCCTCCGGTGTCAACTGAGATTTATGGACCTGATCAAGAATATCATATAATATAGCCGGAGCCTTCCCTTCCTGATGTACCTGTTCCCACACAGAAATAAGACGGTTGGCCATATGCTCCAGAGCATGCTGTTGCATCACCGGTTCATAGTCTCTCATAGTACTCCAAATATCAGCAAGCGTATAAATGGGATGTCGCATCCACTGGGATGCTTGTGTAGCTATAGTTTCCCTTTCTTCCGTTCCCAAAGCCGAATGAGTGAACAACTTCCTACCCTCAGTTAGACTGGCCGGGCGTATCGGAGTAGTTGCAGCTGTTACCGGCGTGGTACTGGCGGAGGAGGAGGGCAGAACAGAAGGGGAAGGCATTGACCCCAGTGACAGCTGAGGGGTCCCGGCTGCAGCCGTCGTCAATAAATTAGGCAGTATGGCCATAACTTCAGACACAGATGTCGGTAACCGGGAGAGGTTCGGCAGGGAGGGAGGGGTAGTGGTGGCCGGGGGAGCCGAAGCCGAGGCCCCCAGGGACATATTTGGAGCCGGGGCCGAGGCCCCTGATACCTCCGGATATATCCTCTGTGGCACATAAGGGGGTGGTGGTCTGGTGTCCAGTAAATCCTCTATCTCATCTTCTGCATTCGGGCGGGTCACATAGCTCTTATCCACCTTTAGTCGAAATTCACGATTCATGCAATCCAATCCCCTTTCTACTCTGTCTCGGTCATAGGCCATAGCTTTCTGAGTAACATTCTGTCCTGCCTTGGCTCTGGCTACTTTCTCTTCCCTTATTCGCCGTTGTTTGGCCTCCTTCTGCCATGCAATTAGAGCATCAAACATGGCCTGCCTACTTCGTCTAGAAAACAGCTGTTCCTGTAGGAACGCAATTTTCTTCTCATCAAACGAACCCGTTTTGGGCCATCGTAACTCCCCAGGGCCCAAAGATCCTTCGGGAGTTGTGCAAGCTCAGGAGGTAGTGAGTCCGTTTTCGAAAAACATTGAACGGAGGGGATAGAGGTATTCCGAATGGTCAGATAAACTCCATCGGGGGAGCAATAGATGTGGGCATGCAACCTTTTCAATATATCCATACCCAGGAGATTTTCCCCACACTGGGAGGTGAGGAGGAAAGGCGATTCTATCGTAACCGGTCCCAGAGTAAGGGAAAGTGGCTTAGAAATGGGGCTCACCACCGGAGTTCCAGAGAACCCCACGGACACATTAGTCTGGCCAGACAGAGCGGCCCCCGGGACCAGGGCACGTGAAACAGAACTGTTCATAGCCCCTGTGTCAACCAAAAACTTACCTGATGCATCCAACAATCGTGCATGGACATAAGGTCCAGCTTGATCTATCGGGATTGACACATGCCCCTTACTCTGCCCTTGGCTGTCCTATGCTTGAGTATACCCGGCGTCTTCGTCCGTTACACGTCCATCATTGTAGTACTGTTTACCCTGGTTTTGGTCGAAATAATTCTGACTGTTCTCACCTCGGGCTGCCTGTTCTTGTCTCGTGTGTCCACCACGATGCCCACTCATCCTTCCCCGTCCGCGACCCCTTGAAGCCGTATTCTGTTCATATAGTAACGGACACTGCGCTCTCCAATGCCCCTCCTCTTTACAGAAAGCACATTGATTTATGCCCAAATCTGTTCGCCCAGCTGTTTGCGTCGGTCCCGCCCCTCTTGGAGCGAAATTCTGCAACCCTCGTCCTCTTCCTCTACCCCTCTCCACTTGCTGTAGTAACACTCGTGTTTTCAATTCTTTCGACTTTCTTTCTGTCTTATCCTTGCTCTCATTCTCCCGATGTTCATAATACTGAGCCATGCTCAGTATCGTGGAGGGCGTGGTGGTCGTCCAGGTATTCTCGGCTGCCTGTAACCGAGCCGATACCTCGGGTAGCAAATTTGTTACAAATCTATTAACAAATAAACGTACACCCCCTTCCGTTGCCAAGTCCTGTCCGCTAAAGTCAATGAACACTCCCTCAAACCTCGTGAAAAAATCAGAGACACTCTCGTCCTTCTTTTGCTTACAGGCCGTCAACTTGTCCCAATCTACTTTCCTGGGTGGGATCAGTGAATGCATATAAGTTATTATTCTCTCAGGCAAGGCCAGTATCTCAGGTCGGGGCTTGTTCCCTGGTTTACGATCTCTATCCCAGTTTCTCAGTTGATCCCATGTCCCACCAAATTCCGTAACATGGTCCTGGTCATGTACCTGGCGCCAAATGTCCACCGGTACTAATAAGGCAAAGAATAATTCAATATCTGCAAACGTCATTACCGCTGACGAGGCGGCCTCGGTCAGTTCCTTGTAATATGCGGTGGGGTTCTTTCTAGGATCTGGCAACTGGCTTTTTAGGGATAGTACCTCACTCCGCTTCCAGGGGGTATAGACCCATTGTTCCTGGAACCGGGCGTCTACCCCGGGACGGGTAACGACGCCGTGGGCATCTACTACTGCGGCAACTTCTGGATGGAAGATAGGGTGCACTTCCCGCATAGGGAACTGGGAGAATCCGGCGGGAGTGGCAGACTGCAAACGAGTTCTATAAGAGACCAAAGTCTGTACCTTCCCATACACCTCCTCCGGTGTCAACTGAGATTTATGGACCTGATCAAGAATATCATATAATATAGCCGGAGCCTTCCCTTCCTGATGTACCTGTTCCCACACAGAAATAAGACGGTTGGCCATATGCTCCAGAGCATGCTGTTGCATCACCGGTTCATAGTCTCTCATAGTACTCCAAATATCAGCAAGCGTATAAATGGGATGTCGCATCCACTGGGATGCTTGTGTAGCTATAGTTTCCCTTTCTTCCGTTCCCAAAGCCGAATGAGTGAACAACTTCCTACCCTCAGTTAGACTGGCCGGGCGTATCGGAGTAGTTGCAGCTGTTACCGGCGTGGTACTGGCGGAGGAGGAGGGCAGAACAGAAGGGGAAGGCATTGACCCCAGTGACAGCTGAGGGGTCCCGGCTGCAGCCGTCGTCAATAAATTAGGCAGTATGGCCATAACTTCAGACACAGATGTCGGTAACCGGGAGAGGTTCGGCAGGGAGGGAGGGGTAGTGGTGGCCGGGGGAGCCGAAGCCGAGGCCCCCAGGGACATATTTGGAGCCGGGGCCGAGGCCCCTGATACCTCCGGATATATCCTCTGTGGCACATAAGGGGGTGGTGGTCTGGTGTCCAGTAAATCCTCTATCTCATCTTCTGCATTCGGGCGGGTCACATAGCTCTTATCCACCTTTAGTCGAAATTCACGATTCATGCAATCCAATCCCCTTTCTACTCTGTCTCGGTCATAGGCCATAGCTTTCTGAGTAACATTCTGTCCTGCCTTGGCTCTGGCTACTTTCTCTTCCCTTATTCGCCGTTGTTTGGCCTCCTTCTGCCATGCAATTAGAGCATCAAACATGGCCTGCCTACTTCGTCTAGAAAACAGCTGTTCCTGTAGGAACGCAATTTTCTTCTCATCAAACGAACCCGTTTTGGGCCATCGTAACTCCTCATTGCCCTTGGTATACTTATGCCACAGAGTGCAGAACAACAACGGAGAGATCCCATGTTTGACATACATAAAATGGCTAGGACTGCCCTCCGGCGGGGCGGGTTGGCTCTCCGCTAGTCTAGAGTCACTTGTTCGACAGCAGCAGCCAAAACAATTCAATTTACTAAAACAGGACATTTTGGTTAGTTTTCAGACATGTATACACAAACAACAATCAACACGAATCATACACAACGTACAATCAGTATCAGAGAACCAAGCCCGTCGACTCTGGTTCACAGTCCAAACACCAAACTACACGCGGGATTCCGGCCACCCTCCTGGCTCACCACTAAGACCAGCCCCCAACGAGGACTTGCCCCGTCAGGAGTATGCCCTGTGGCTACCCAGTCTAGGTCGCGGGTCCTTCCACGTGCAATCCGTTTGTAATCCTTCGGCGCGCCGTTTTTACTCAAATCAAATACAACCTGTACGTACTTCGAGTCAAACCACGGTAATGCTAACCTCGATCAAGCAAGACACCACCCTCCGGTGCGTGTCTTCAAATCAATGCACCGCTGTCCAGCGCGAGCTTCAAACAAATGCAATCCGTGTTCAAAATCAAAAAACGCATCGTTCTCAACGAATGCTCTCAAATCAATCAAATAGCACACCGTCTTCAACGCGTGCCTTAACCAATAATGCACCGTTTACAACGCGTGCGTCAAAATCAAATCAATACTCACCGGGTGCACCCAGATACGAATGTTCGTTCTCCGCTGCCAACTCCTCCCGACCAAATCGATCCAGTTTCTGGGTTAAGCCCGTAGGACCCCGGTGAAGGGTAACTAGCAGCAGGGGACGTACCGAAAAGTCGTGCAGGGTGGGAGAAATCCTCAGGCTCCTCTTCCGCCAACCGGTCAGGACGCCCCCAACCCCACCACCCGAATACGGGGGGGGAGACCCTTTCACGGGGTCCCTTCGTGGTCGCCAACTGTTGTGTCCAAAATAATTATTCCAGGGGCCACACTTACCATTGGCCCGCAATATTAGGTAAGAAAGAGCAGTTGGCAACGTGGAAGGTTCAAACGTTTATTAGCCACCACAGAACTCTATATAGAGGAGCCTCGTCGATCCTCACCCATCAGGTGCGCCGAGGAAGACTGCTGGCTCCTTGACAGTAACACACTTTTATACATTATCAGTACAGCATACAAAACCATATATGTGGAAAAGTACCAGTTAGTCCTGGCGCCCCTAATGAGCTCATGCCTATTTCTAGTTTCGGTTACACATACAAAGGGTTACTATCTTTACAGAGAAGGTCGAAAGGGTGACTCCCTTCTCGTCCCAGGCCTAGAGGAATTTGCCTGATACTCCCTTTTAGCAGATGTGACCTTGCTTCTCAGCAACTCAGCCTGTCTCCTAATTAAATGCAAGGAAAGGGGAAAGCAGAGGGTGTGCGGAAAAGACCATGTGACTCCCAAGCGAGAGAGAGAGCCGCAATCCAAGATGGAGGCGGTTCGGTTTCTCGGCCCTTTTTGTCGTACCAAACATAATCGGGGATTTCGAACCGTTTAATACACCATAACGAGGTAAACTATTATTAGATATACTGCGCTAATCATATCGTAATATCTTGAATACTTCAGTAGAGTGACGTTTGCGTTGAGACCTAGTACAAAATTAAGTCACTTGCAAATAGTGGGAATGCAGACTAGTTTGTCATTCTCAACCTACAGCTGCAAAATGACACATTTTAAGCGACTTAACCTTAGCCGGTGGTGACTGCGTATACATTTTTTTGTACTGGGTCTACCTTGCGTATAAATCTGACAACACTCACTCACCTTTGCACTGTGGTGCAATGCCTAAAATGGAATTTCCTGCAACTAAATCATCAGTGTGCAACTCCCTGTAAAAATGGTGATACATACATTTCCCCATTTGCCCAATGTAGCACTGCAGATAATCCTGCATTAATGCATGATTTTTAATTAATTTGGGCCTAGGTACTCAATTAACATGAGTGACTTAGCAACTACAGTGACTGTGAAAAGCTTCCCCAGGACTCAGTCTTTTTTGGAAATTTCATGATACAACATTTGCAATGCAATAGTTTTGGCATTTACGCGTGTTTTAAGCTATTGGCGTTGTAAATGGCAATGCCTCTTATTTATGTTTCAAAATCTAAAACAAAAGTAAAAGGCATTGTCATTTGCAATGTCAATAGCTCAAACTTGCGTAAATGCGAGACCTATTGCATTACAAATGCTTGTTTTACAAAAAACAATAAACCATTGGCATTGTAATGTCAATGCCTTTTATTTACGTGTTTTGAAAATCTGCAAGCGGTGCGTAAACACCCGCTTTGTAGTCGTTGCTTAAGAGAAGCAAGGCTGGCAGTAACTGCGCCTGTTTTACTGCCAGCCTTGCTTCTCGTAAGCTACGACTATAAGCACAAAGTGCGTGTTTACTCACCGCTTGCAAGTTTTCAACACATAAATTAAAATGCATTGTCATTTACGCTGCCAATAGCTCAAACTCTCGCAAATGCGAGACCTATTGCATTACAAAAGCTTGATGCGTAATGTCATATCATGAAATTGTGTGTGGTCTTTGTCTAAAACATTATAAAGGATCAGCAATCTATGTATTTAGAGTTCAGAGGAAAAATCTGCTCGTAATTTAGAGAGAGCTACTCACTAGACGTTTTTGTATCGCAGCGCTGCACAGTTAGTGGCGCTCCTTGATATTTTGAGAGCGACTGCTCATATTTTGTTTTGGCAGTAGACATTTTGCTTGATTTCTCTTTTATGCACACACATTGTCCTTTTTATAAGGTCTTGTTATTAATTGAACTATTACCATGTTTGGTGTGGCTACTTTATTTCTCCAAGGCACATTGCATTATTGATATTTTTGAATTTATTAATGCATTGGCTTCTAATTCTAACTTTTTACTTTCTATAATAATTCTCTTGACCTTTGAGTACATCTACAAACTGAGACCTGAAAATAGCCCAGCTGTGCACATTATTTGAGCCTAGGATTTTCCCTTTTATCACAAATTGGCCCAACCCAATGTTAACAAGCATTGGCATAGCCAATAGGTCTCGCCTTTGGGACCTTATAAGTGTTTAGCCATGCAACAGTTGCATAACTAAATACTTATAAGGTCCCAAAAGCGAGACCTATTGTCTATGTAAAGCGGCCGTGCAGCCGCGAAAGTGATCGCTATCGTGATCATGATCAAACATTACGTTCGAAAGTGAAAGTAATCGCGGTAAAGCGCGGCGCGCGTGCCCGCGCACATGCACTGTAGCTCTAGGCTGGCCTGGTAACACTTTTTGGAGCCCTCTCAATAAGTCTCGCCAGAGCAGCGCATGCGCTGGGTCAGGCGAGACCTAAAAAGGAATGGAGCATCAACACAAGCATGAGACTCAAAGTGCAAACCTAGCAGTAGAACGACCAAGCACGGTACAAAAATAGCGTCTGCATGCGAGGAGTCATAATTTAGGACAGAAAGCAACATGGAGGCGGGAGGACATTGGCCAGGGTGGTGTACCAGAAGATTGTTGTCAGAATACTGTGCAACATGAATATCATCTACAAAAATATCTCCTTATTGGTCTTAATTAAATCTACACCTAGTGGGACGATATGTCTGTGTTTGCTAATCTGACAGGCAACCCTGGCCAGTAAAGCGTTGACTCAATAGAATGGGACAGGAGCAGAACTTGTAATGCAGTTCTGAAGTCCACCTCAAGGCCTTCATTGTGCAGAGCAGGGGGAGGTGAAACAAGGCCTTTGATGTTGTGTTTGCGATGTGGGTTCTGAAGCGGAGGTCCATGGAGTTGATGCTGTTGATCAGAGTTAATATAAGTTCACTGCGTCACTCATCATATGAGAGGTCCTTACTAGGTTCACACCATGAGAAAGTATACTGGGTTTATCCAAAGGAGAGACCTCGGGTGTGAAACCAACAGGAAGCGCACACAGGGAGTGCCAACTTTTCACCCAGTTTACCATGGAAGTATAGAAGCCAGAAGTCTACAGGTGCATGCCTGAGCGCATTTGAGACGTAAATTGTGGTGTGGTAGTTGCACATGGTCTATCATTCTTGGGGCCCCATGCATGGCAGCCACCAAGAAAGAGAGGTAGGGTACCATCAGTCTTCTCAAGCAAGTACAGTGTCTGGCAGCCCCTCAGGTAGCAAACCAAGGTGGAAGACCGATTAGGTGAAATAGGCGACCATGGGTATCTAAACGGCAGGAGTTGTGATATTGTGAATTTCCTGTGCTGAACGCACATGGAATGTCTCAGTTTCTTTAATAACAACAGAGTCATTGTCTTCATGATCCTATCCGTGTTGACTTCCCAAGCTGTTATTCATGGGTTCATTTCGGGTGTCTGTGTTCCCACATGTGCTTGACAGAGCATGCTTGTGTGGGTTCTTGAGGTCATTTCTCAGGGTTCACATCGGTGTATATTTCCCAGGCTCAGTGTCTGTTAGTCTGTAACCCTTTCTCTGTGTCCTAATGTTACTGTCAAGGTTTCGCCGTCGGTGTTCTCACGTGAGAATCCTATCTTTTGTGAACTCGAATAATCGAGACACATGGAAACATTGCTTCGGATTCTATGTGAACATTTTCAGTGGTTTGTATGTCTAGGTAGATACTCAAGACAGATAAGGCCATTCTTGACTCCTTGTAGCCTTCAGCTCGTTTATTATCATGCAGTATAATTGCATGCAATGTATATATATCTATATAATACATGGGAGGGTTCAATCCCTGTATGAAAGCTGTCCTGTAATTATAAAATGACATAGCTGCAGAACTGCAATAAGTTATTACTGTTAAACTATGACGTCATATTGCCTGAGCTAGAGCGGGTGGGGGTGTGTGTGTGTGTGTGTGTGTGACATATGCACACATACCACTGAAATCCAGCAGTCATAGTTTACTGAGCCAACTATAACTTGCGCCCCACCCCGCAGGGCTTATGGTCTCACATATTACATCACTCATGACATGTTAAATGACATCCCTGAAAACAGCTGAGTGGATTTACTCCAAATAACAATAAGAAACACACTTTCTGAGTAAAGTTCTAACTGTCCGCCAAATATGGTGTAATTCCATTCAACGTTTTTTTCTGTACTGGAGCGGAAAGTTTCCTATGGGAATTATCGTACGAAATCCATGTTCTGGACGCTCCACCCCCTTTTCTCGGCCCCTGCTTGACTGATCAGTGTGAACCTTTTCAAGAAGAAGCCATGGTGAATCAACTTCTTTTGAGAATCGTGCGGGGTGATCAAATGGTGCCAAGGTTATTAGCAAACAAAAAACGTGCAATCCCCACTACTTTCCTGTAAAGCATTTAGGCCCCGATTAGGAGTTAGGTGGAGATTCTCAGCGGTCAGTATAATAATAATAATAATAATCCACATTTGTAAAACGCGAACTCTCACCCGTAAGGGTCTCTAGGAATTGGGGGCCTTCGGGAGGATTAAGCAAGCTATTGCCCAGAGTCACATGGTGCTGGGCTAATCTGCCGCCGGCGCCGGGGATCGAACCGTGATCCCCAGATTCCAGAGTCAGTCGCCCTGGCCGCGGCGCCACACCTCTTCCACTGTTACCAGCTGGTATCTCCACACTGACTTCCACCTATCACCAGCTAGACCCATTCGGTTAATAAGAAAGCGGACACCGAATGACCACGCAGAATTCCCCTATTCCTTGGGGTTTAACGCTCCCATTTACACTTGTTCTGAGCAGGTGTTAAGTAGGAGCAGTGGCTTCTATGAGGTGCAGGGGTGCATGGAGGGGGTGGGAGGGAGGAGAAGGGAGAGTGATGAATACTGCTGTCAGTGGGGCAGACCTGCATACTAGGGTTAGTTTAGGCACTGGGGATGAGGCTTGCCTGCTGCTGCCAAAGCCTCACGCCATTTATTAATCGGAATTACTGGCCAGTAAATTCCGATCCAGCTTTCCTGCACAGCACTGGGCCAGTCTTGAGCAGGCAGAGCACAATTCCAGATGCTAATTCTCCTCTGCCTGACAGGTAATCAGTGCCTTAGTGATTCTCAAGCCTGATGAAAATACTTTTTACTACTTTTTGCATCGTTAAACGCCTGTTTCTTTGCCTATGGTAATACTAGACCATGTCAACTATACCTTTCTGTGTGTCATTTAATTTGCACGAATCTGGGTAACTTGGTTAACATATTTAACATGTTACTGTTTTGTTAATCTTTACTACTTAAAATGTTTTATAGTCCTGTAAACTGGTGTTGCCTTCCCTTTCTGTGTCTGTGGCTGAACCCCCCCCCCTCTCCTGTGCCATCACAAATTACTTTTGACACAAGGTTAAACTGACGTCAGAGGTGAAATATGATCCCATTTGTGGGATGCAAAAGTTGTAATAAACACCCACAAGAAGTAGCTCAGACCACACAAGTCTTCACTAAGTAAAAGGAGCTGCTATTAATGAAAAGAAGACGTACTTTACAGTCAAGGCACAAATAAAGGCGGAAAACATACAACATTTTCATGTGTGGGTTTTCATGTCCAACACTACCCACATCTTCTGTGTAAAGACCATCTCGATATATGGGTATGGAGACAAGGAGACACAGAAATGGGGACAAACATAGACACATGGTGGGGAGACACAGACACTAGGACTAAGAAACATCCTCGCTGTAGAAGCGCTAGCCTGGCGTAGTCCCACATCCATGAAGAAACGCGACTTGGAGGCAGCCAGTACCCCTACATGGCCGTACCGTTGCAGACGTGAGCTTTATATACACCAGGAAACATGTTGCAGCATTGCATGAAATTACATTACTTGGTTTGTGCTTTGCAACACATGTAACCCACTGGTTATCACTTACCAGATATCCTGAGGGGGCGTAGCCAAGATGGCGACCAAAGCAGACATCTGTCTGTGAGCTCCGGCCAGGACCCAGCCTTAATCCTGAGACATCCTGGGTGTATGATTCCCCCCGGCGCCCACTGTGCAGCGATTGTGCACCCCGTTCTCCCGGATGCCAAGGGGGGGCGAGGTCACACAGAGCTGCCGGCCACACATGTGAGTGCGGGTGGAGTGCAGCTGGCGGAGCACGGCGGTGCATAAGCTGCAGGGCTGCTGTTGCCGACGGCTCCCCAGCAATACCCTAACACAAGTTAGGGGGTGCTCCACATCGATCCATCGTCCTCCACCGGCACTCAATGACCTTGGGGGTGGCTGCAAGTGGCCCACATTGGCACTCCGGGGCCCCCTCATTGAGGCGCGGCCTTCCATTGCCAACAGCATCAAGGAACACTGAGGTGAGCCGAAGATCGCTGTGCCCGAGCAGACCCCTCCATTGACTAGATTCCAAAAAGCGGCGCACGATCCTGGGGGTCCTTATCCAACTGGCAAAGCCATGTCGCAGCCGACCCGGCCTAAGCATGGGTAAGCCTGAGGTAAGGATCGCGGGGACGACATCCAGCATCACCTCAGGTTGATGGAAGACCCCTCGTTAAATACTGGGTCCCCGGTGGCAGTCTCACTCGACATTGAAAAGGCCTTTGATACCCTGAGTTGGGAGTTCCTCTTAAAGACCTTAAGGGAGATGTGCTTTGGTCCAGGGTATATTTGATGGCTTCACGCCCTATATGGAAATCCAGTGGCAGCAGTCAAAACGGGGCACCTGATCGTTGATATCCAATGGGACACCCGGCAGGGGTGTCCTCTGTCCCCTTTGTTTTTTGCCCTAGCCATGGAGCCATTGGCTTGTAATTTGCGGTTGCGGCTCACCAGTGGGGAGTTCTGACACCCAGTACCCAACATATGGTCTCCTTGTATGCCAACAATGCACTTGTTTATCCGTGCAGCATCGGGCCTCACTCCCGGGCTTAATGGCCCTGCTGGATGATATCAGGGCAATCTCGAGCACTAGGGTTATTTGGCCCAAATCCTGCCTATCCCCCCTCCGAAGGATTCAAAAACAGGACAAAAGAGGCCTGCCCCCTTTGTGATTCACATAGCAATTCGACACCTTCTGGGGTACAGATTTACCACATTGACCGCAATCCCGTTGCGGGAAACGTAGGCAGAGCACCGAACTCGCTCCAGCATCCCATGCCATCCTGGATATCCCTATCGCTTTTGCCTGTCGGCAGAGTGGTGATTTCTAAGATGCTCATACTTCTGCGACTCTTATACTTTTTTTGCAGCTCTGCCCATGACGCTCCCAGCACATTTCTTTGCAGATCTAAATAAGGCGCTCATAGAATTGATCTGGGGCATGGGCAGACGCCGACTGGCACCCGCCAAACTCTACCGCCCATTGCATGAGGGTGGACTCGGAGCCCCTAACTATGAGTTCTATTATGTGGGGGCCTGTGAGAAGGAGACAGGTTCACCCCGTCACTTACCTTCCGGGGGCCCCCGTATCCCCTGGTCTCGGGGAGCCCGGAGAGCCGACACCCGATGTCACAGGTCCGTCGAACGTATGACGGAAAGGATAACCGCCCCCCCTTGTCCTTCCCCTTCGCAGGGACGAATCAGCGACGTGGAGAGCGTGGTAGGAGGAGGGGCTAACCCCGGAAGCACAACAGACCAGACCGTGAAAAGAGACGAGGGACACAAGATCGGGGAGGAAGCGGTCGAAGGACTAGGAGAAGAGCAAGGCGGAAGCAACGGAGAAGAAGGACGCGAGGACCGAGATCGAGTCGGGAGAAAGACCGAAGAGGACGGAAAAGCCGAAGAAGACGAGACGTGGTGCGAGGAGTGGTGGTGCCCACCGGAGGAGGCTGGAGAGCGGCCGCAACTCAGGGAGAGTTGCGGCGGAGCCTGTGAGTAACCCTGAGCGAGGGCGCAAGAGGAGCGGGTGGAGGTTGGGACCGGGTACATGAAGGGAGGGATTGGCTGACGAGAGGGAGCACTGATTTGAGTAAAGGTCCGCAATTGTCTGCACTGTTTAGAGTAAAAGTCCGCAATTGTCCCCGTAATCGTGGTTTGTCAATAGTTATGATTAGTCAGCCCTAGGACTGCACTTTCCTGAAAACCCTTTTCTCCCATGTTCTGTTTGTCGTTTTGAGTTGCTTAAGGGTCATATACCCGAGTAAGGAAGAGAGTACGAACCCTTTCCCGATCTGTACCTTATCCCCTTCGTTTCCCCCCCCTTTGTTTTACCTCTTCACCGTTCTCGCCCAAAATCACCTGTAAATACAAACACCCTCATAGGAAAGGAGGGAAGCACAATTCTCACGTGGTGTTGCGGTGATGGGATACAACCTTGGCACATACCATATACGTTACTGACAGCCGTCTTTTCCTCTCTCCTATGAGCCTCCCTGGGACGAATGTGGGTCCGGATATACAACTAGGAGAAGAATCTCACAAAGTACTCGGAGCTGTCGGAAGGGGCGGAGAACCATCAGAAGAAGGACCAGTAACAGAAGAAGAACCACTAGGGACTGTTGAGACATTCATACCACCCTCGTGTGGTCCATTACCTGTCATTTCGAATAAAACTCGCAGAGCATCTCACTATATACAGCCTCCTCGTCTGATTATCCGACCCGCCCTCCCACAAGTGGTGTCAGAAGTGGGATGCCGAGGAGACATGGAGGCCGTATTAACCAAAATGGCAGAAAATCAGGAGAGCCTAGGAAAGGCGATGGAGAGGTTCCTCACGGTGGTGGAAGAAGATCGTGGGAAATTACAACAAGTCATCACCAATCAAGGACAGACTCACGATACGACCATGGGGAAAATAGCGGATGCCCTGGGACAACAAAGAGGCCCCAGTACATTACCCTCCGTCATCCTACAAAAATACGTCAGTGGTGAGGATCCGGAGTTCTTTTTCAATAACTTTGAGCGCATAGCATTAGCCGCCGCATGGCCAGCTGATAAATGGGGACAATACCTAGGGCCTTTGCTTTCGGGAGAACTACAAGCCTCTTACCAATCAGCGAACATCACGGGACTGACCCCATATCAGGATATCAAACATTGTATCATGGAAAGACTAGGAGTCAATGACGACACCTACCGATTGAGACTCAGACAGATCAAGGAAGGGCCCCAAGAAACACCCCGAGCCCTTTACTTTAGAGTAAAAGACATGGCCGACCGGTGGCTAAAACCTGCCACAGCTACCAAGGAGGATATTATGGCCAAAGTCTATTTGGAACAATATTTGTCCTCCCTTCATCCTCCCATACAGAAATGGGTGAGACAGCACGCTCACTTGACCCTGGAAACAGCGGTAGAGATCGCTAGTGCCTATAGCCAAGCCCAGGAAGCACAAAAGGGACGAGAAGAACATCCTTGGAGAACAGGAATAAGCGGGACCCTTCGACCCTCTCGTCCGACGTTAAGTCGAAAACCCGATCCTGCTATAATCATCCCAGGACCTCCTCCCTTCAGGCCTCAGGGTCCACCGGTGTTCAGACCTCCCCCCCCTGGGCCCCAATGTTTTCACTGTGGGGGGCTAGGACACATAGCCCGGTTTTGTCCCCAAAAGGAAGAACCCATGGAGATTGGAGTAGCACGGAATTACAGTTGTCACACCTCGACCCGACAAACCCCTCCGTATCACTGCGGGGTCTACGTAAATGGACAGCCCCTGACCGCACTGGCCGATACAGGCTGCCGACAGAGTGTCGTACGACCCCAGGATCTAGGTCCAGCGTGTGGGGATCCAGATGGCACGGTGCACATCCAGTGCGTACACGGAGACACTAAATCGTACCCCACCACTCATGTTCACATACAGCATGCCTCAGATTCCGGCTCAGATCTCAAAGTGGGCCTGATTCCCCGACTCCCGGAACCCATTATACTGGGGAGCGATTATAAATATCTACCCAAGCTACTCACGAAAGCCGTTCCTGAAGAGAAGGATTGGTGGAAGATAGCACCTTTCTCCCAGGACGAGAATCACGAATGGCCACCCTCCAAGAGTAGAAAAACCAGGAATCAAAGAAGGAAAGAAAAGGGTCATCCAGCGTCCGTTTTTCCCGTCAGGACGGAAGAGGGTCCCTGGGAAACCAACCGAGACTTTCGAGCCGCCCAGAGAGAGGACCCTGTATTACAGGAAGCATGGAACCAAGCCAAGGACCAGGTAGACCCCCTTCATGTAGGACCTCAATTCTTCATCCAGAATGGTCTGTTGTATAGACAGGCCAAAGCCACAGCCAATCCCCAGTTGCTAGTGCCTACCCCGTTTAGGGACAAAATACTCTACCTAGCCCATAGTCATTTACTGGGAGGACATTTTGGAGACGAGAAAACCGAACAATTAATCTTAGAACAGTTTTATTGGCCAGGCATATATAAACAGGTAGAAACCTATTGTCGTGAGTGTCCTATCTGCCAAAAAAACAGTAGGTATAGACCTCCAAAAGCCCCATTACAACCCCTCCCAATAATCGATGAGCCGTTTTGTAGGATCGGAATGGATATCATAGGACCTTTACTTCCTTCCCGGAGTGGGTGTCGCTATGTATTGGTACTGGTGGATTATGCGACCCGGTTCCCAGAAGCTGTTGCCTTAAAACATCCCGATGCCACCAGTATCGCCAAAGCAATGATCGCCATATTTGCTAGGGTCGGGTTCCCGAAGGAAATTTTAACTGACCAGGGAACGCCGTTTGTGTCCAAATTAATGAGACAAGTATGTGCCCAATTGGGGATAAAACAGATAAGAACAGCAGCGTATCACCCACAGACCGACGGTCTGGTGGAGCGATACAACGCCACCCTCAAGATCACCCTAAAAAAACTATTGGAACTAGAAACAAGGAAATGGGAGGATATGTTACCCTTAGCCCTATATGCCATCCGCTGCAAAACCCAGAAAAGCACGGGTTACTCCCCCTTCGAGCTCCTGTATGGTCACCAACCTAGGTCCTTAATGGACATGATGCGGGAGACCTGGGAGGCAGAACCCAACCACGCTAAACCGCTAGTAGAATATGTATCCCAACTACGAACCCATCTGGGACAAATAAGAACGATAGTAAGAAACAATCTGGAAAAAGCACAGGAAGCCCAAAAAGTACAATATGATAAAAAGGCGAAGAGTAGAACCTTTGCTGTGGGAGATGCCGTTCTGCTCATGTTGGCCTCCTCTGACCACAAATTATTAGGACAATGGCAGGGTCCCTATATAGTGTTAGAGAGAGTGACCCCCGTTACCTACAAGATCGAATTAGATAAGAAGCGTGGAACCAACCAGGTGTATCATGTGAACCTTTTGAAACGATGGGAAGGACCTCTTCCCTCTTTAGTAGGGGTTGGGAAGGATCTTCCCTTATATGTCCAATGCATTGATGCGGAATTGCCCTCCGACTTACGATCGGAATTAGTCAACTCTCTCTTACCCCTCCAGCCCGTCTTCTCCTTGACCCCTGGACGAACCACTTTGGTGGAACATTCGATAAAAACCCAGGCAGGGAAAACGGTACGCCTTCGTCCGTATCGGATACCGGAGGCCCGTAGGAATACTATACGTGAGGAGGTTCAGCAGATGTTGCAGATGGGCATTATAGAACCTTCCACCAGTGAATGGAACTCCCCAATAGTATTAGTACCGAAACCAGATGGTTCGGTACGCTTTTGTATTGATTTCAGGGAGGTCAATAAAATCTCAGAGTTCGACACCTACCCCTTGCCCCGCGTAGATGAGATGATAGAGCGGATCGGGAAGGCTAAATACATCAGTACCCTAGATTTGTGTAAGGGGTACTGGCAAATACCCCTTCGACCCCAAGATCGAGAAAAGACAGCTTTTTCCACTCCCGATGGGTTGTTCCAATTTGTAGTACTCCCTTTCGGGTTGCACGGGGCTCCGGCTACCTTTCAGAGGGCTATGAACCGGATATTACAACCACATGAAAGGTATGCCGGGGCATACATAGATGACATTGTCATCTACAGTGAAACCTGGGAACAACATTTGACTCATCTCTATGAGGTCATCCAGACCTTGGGCAGTCAGGGACTCAAAATCAACCCGGCCAAAAGCCATCTAGCCGCCCAAACTGTAAGATACCTGGGGTATCTGTTGGGAGAAGGAGTCATACGACCACAAGACAATAAACTAGCGGCTATTACACAAATACCCTTCCCACGTACCGCAAAAGAACTCCGGGCCTTTTTGGGGCTCCTGGGGTATTATAGGAGGTTTATACCCCGGTTCTCCCAGATAGCTGCCCCCCTGACAGATCTATTACATAAATCGGTAAAAACAGAAGTCATGCTAAGGAATCCCAGCCCCACAGTAGTGCAAGCATTTCACACCCTGAAAACCACCCTAACCTCAGACGCTGTATTGGCTAGCCCTGATTATAGCTTACCGTTTATACTCCAAACTGACGCCTCCGATCAAGGGCTGGGGGCAGTCCTGTCGCAAGTCACCCAACAAGGGGAGGAGAAACCCATACTGTATATCAGTATGTGACAGTGCGGGACATGAAGAGGACTATAACGATAAGGAGTGGTGGACTCCCAGACCGGTCTCATCTCCTCTTGTAACCCCTCAGCAGGAGGACTGGTTCCCCTTCATGGACCAACAGCAAGGTTCGAGACCAGAAGGTGCAGGTCCCTTTAAGTGGAGCGAAGGCTACGAGACGCTGTACCCGCCCTCCTATGACGTCACCGAGTGGGAGCAGCCAAAACAGGAAGAACCGCACAGTGAGGGGGACGGCGTTTCCAGGAGGAGTGTTGGAGCGGAGTGAACGAGGACGAGGAGAGGAGCGGAACGAACAAGAACCAGGAGAGGAGCGGCGCGAAGAAAGAGGAAGCGAGACGAACTTCGGACGGCCAGGAGGCCCAGGACACCGCGCTTCGCCCAGCCGCGTTCCCAGGGGAGGAGCGTGGCTCGGTCAGGTACGTGACCGAGTAGCGGGCTGGTTAGGTAAAGAAGGCAGACCGCTGCTGTAGGAGAGGTGTTTCCCGTGTTCCCTTCCCTTAGTCAGCACTTGAATAGGCACAGCGTGAGGGGAAAAGGGGTCAAAGCACTGGTGGTAGTCTTTCCTCACACCCGGTCCCGGAGTTAGGGAACGAACCTAGTAACACGGTCCCCTGACATAGCCTTTTGTCTCTTTGTTTCCTTCCGGCTGGGAGATCGCCTTGCTCTGGGGAGATACTGCGCACGTACCGCCTGCTGTCTGGACGGAATAGGAAAGAAGAGGAGAGAAGAGAGAGTAACAACATCGAGAGCCTAAAGAACTGAAAAGTCATCTCGGACACTGGCTGACCGTGTATCTAGAAAGCATTACTTGGCAATAAAACCCCGTTTAAAACAACGTTGTGTCCCGCCTGTCCCTGACACTCCGTCACACAGTAGAAAACTGTTCCCCAGGGAACAGAACTATGCAGTCATCGAAAAGGAAGCCCTGGCCATCAAGTGGGCCATCGACGCCCTGAAGTATTACCTGGAAGGAAGGGACTTCACCCTGTATACCGATCATGCGCCATTAGAATGGTTGGCGCGGAACAAGGGGAACAACGATAGAGTACTACGGTGGTTTTTATCCCTCCAACCATATCGCTTTCATACCAAACATCGGAAAGGAAGTGAACAAGCCAACGTAGACTTTCTTCCTCGATTTCCTCAAACCCAAACCCCTACGAGAAAGACAGCAAGGGAAAGGGGATGTGAGAAGGAGACAGGTTCACCCCGTCACTTACCTTCCGGGGGCCCCCGTATCCCCTGGTCTCGGGGAGCCCGGAGAGCCGACACCCGATGTCACAGGTCCGTCGAACGTATGACGGAAGGATAACCGCCCCCCCTTGTCCTTCCCCTTCGCAGGGACGAATCAGCGACGTGGAGAGCGTGGTAGGAGGAGGGGCTAACCCCGGAAGCACAACAGACCAGACCGTGAAAAGAGACGAGGGACACAAGATCGGGGAGGAAGCGGTCGAAGGACTAGGAGAAGAGCAAGGCGGAAGCAACGGAGAAGAAGGACGCGAGGACCGAGATCGAGTCGGGAGAAAGACCGAAGAGGACGGAAAAGCCGAAGAAGACGAGACGTGGTGCGAGGAGTGGTGGTGCCCACCGGAGGAGGCTGGAGAGCGGCCGCAACTCAGGGAGAGTTGCGGCGGAGCCTGTGAGTAACCCTGAGCGAGGGCGCAAGAGGAGCGGGTGGAGGTTGGGACCGGGTACATGAAGGGAGGGATTGGCTGACGAGAGGGAGCACTGATTTGAGTAAAGGTCCGCAATTGTCTGCACTGTTTAGAGTAAAAGTCCGCAATTGTCCCCGTAATCGTGGTTTGTCAATAGGAATGATTAGTCAGCCCTAGGACTGCACTTTCCTGAAACCCCTTTTCTCCCATGTTCTGTTTGTCGTTTTGAGTTGCTTAAGGGTCATATACCCGAGTAAGGAAGAGAGTACGAACCCTTTCCCGATCTGTACCTTATTCCCTTCGTTTCCCCCCCCCTTTGTTTTACCTCTTCACCGTTCTCGCCCAAAATCACCTGTAAATACAAACACCCTCATAGGAAAGGAGGGAAGCACAATTCTCACGTGGTGTTGCGGTGATGGGATACAACCTTGGCACATACCATATACGTTACTGACAGCCGTCTTTTCCTCTCTCCTATGAGCCTCCCTGGGACGAATGTGGGTCCGGATATACAACTAGGAGAAGAATCTCACAAAGTACTCGGAGCTGTCGGAAGGGGCGGAGAACCATCAGAAGAAGGACCAGTAACAGAAGAAGAACCACTAGGGACTGTTGAGACATTCATACCACCCTCGTGTGGTCCATTACCTGTCATTTCGAATAAAACTCGCAGAGCATCTCACTATATACAGCCTCCTCGTCTGATTATCCGACCCGCCCTCCCACAGGGCCCAATTACAGTGGCCGGTGAGATCGCTGGGAATGACCCCCAGCCCGGAGCGGGTCGAGGTCTAGAATATTCTTGATAGCTTACATCTATATACTTGGTTATCCTCCCCTAGGTTGCAGTCTCCCTATCTGACACGTCAGATGCTAACTGCACATCACTGATGGCAGAAATACATTTGCGGTAGGGTGACTTAACCCCAATATTCACCACTGATTCCTATTTGGTGCGCGACAGCGCTACAGGAACTCAGGCGGCACCATGAGACATGAAGCTGGCGTGACGCCGATTTAGTACACATGGGGTACCTGTTCGGGGAGGGGACGTTCTGGCCCTTCCAGGAGCTCAGGGACACATACACCATTCCGGGGGGTCACTTCCTGACATATAATTCGATGTATATAGCGATTGCCCAGCACTATGGACGAGGCCTCTCTGAGCCGCCTCTGGTGGACCTGTTGCACGTGGCTTTATCATACGGAGATGTGTACAGGCTCATTTCAGTCCTATACACTACATTGCTGACTTACCAGTGCCAACAGGACACTAGGGCACGTGAGCGCTGGGCATTTGATCTTCATTCACCGCTGACAGACAAACAGTGTGGCCAAGCCCTGCAACAGGTCAAGGGGGTGTATCTGCATCAGGCTTACCGCACGGCATAGTGTGTACCCCGCTGCCTCATTGGCATGCCCCAGATTTGCATCTTCAGAGGCAGGATGCCTCCACATGGTATGGGAGTATTTGTTGTAAGGGTGGGCGTGGGGGACAGAGGCCACCTCCGCAGTGGTCAATGGGGAGGTCTTGACTACTCCAGAATTGTGCCTGCTGGGTGTTCACTCATGGGCTAAGAGTGATAAATACCTGAACAGGTTTATTGAGCTGGCATTAGTGTTATTTAAACACCAGCTTGCTATGTAATGGGATTGACAGGTGGGCCCAGAGATACTGTCCTGACTTTGCACCTTACTGAAGTACATGCGCCCCTGAGGAGGATGTCCTGTGGAGGCCAGGAAACGAGGGGGTTATGGGACAGGGGGAAGGATCAGCAAAGTATATCTTGGGAAGCTTGAGATGAGGGATGCCTTGTGACCACCATAAATGCTCTCCCTCTTTTTAGGCATGGTCCCTGAGCTGCAGTTGAAGCGACAAGCACTGGGCTTGGTCCTGGCAGAGGTGTTGAGGGTTCCCACATTGCCTAGGGATGAGCAATGCGCTGCAGGTCAAGGGCTCCGGCCATCCTGCACGCCCTGCCAGCTGATACAATTTTGTGGGCACCCATGGCCCGACATCTGGACACAAGGTGCCCTGGGCCAGGCACCCTCAGCTGCCCGGTGATGTTTCTACAAGTGTGATGCGCAAATGTGATTCTATCCCCCTCCCACCATAGAACTCCCAAAGTGGACTCTGTGTTATTGATATGCACATTATTGCTGGGTTTTCTGATGGACACACTGACATTATCCATTTTTCATTGATGTATCTCCACTGTATTTGCTCCTGGGCCCGGGTTGGGTCCTGGACGGTTCATTGCTACAGTTGTATGCTTGATGTTTGTGAACACAATAAAGATACGTTGAATGTGCAAAAACACAAAAAGAAAACGGACATCCTGAGAAATATCACAAACTGTTTATACACTGTCCATCAAGATGGGAAATTAAACATACTTCCTCCTGAAACCTCCCCAGCTTACAACCGCTTACAAAACCTGAAAAGAAGCAAAGACCAAACCAAACCACAGGATGTGGTACTGAGGAAACAAAAATGTGATGGGTGGATTGCCTGAATTAATCTCAGCCGCTGATAATTACTCAGAGCTGCAACTCAGTCCATGTTTTTTCTTGCCCACTATGCCTCTCTAGATGGAGTTCTGCAATATGCGAATCAACCTTGTTTCTCTTTCAATATACACAGTTCAGCCCAAACTACAAGGCCAGTTCTCTTCCAGGTAAGAAAACAAGTAACCTCAGACAGTTTTGGCCTATTTATGCCAGACCAGTGAGGTATACTATAGCTTGATTCCTATGGCACGGTGTGCAAGTGATCCACTTGGGTGCACAATAATGGACTGGGATGCAGCCTAAAGTGATTGACAGTGTAAAACATGAATTCACACGTTCCTTCCAGTACCTTCTTGTTTGTTGCAGTAGACTCCTTAAGTGCAAGGGGTATACCCAGATGTGGGTCCTGAGCTCTGTTGGACCTGACACCATTGGCGTGGGTCTACCTTGCATTTTTTGCTTTGCCTCCTGTGTTTTTGCAGTGTGTTGGACTTCGTTTTGCTGGTCTAGATGCTTTGGGCACGTTGCCACTGCTGTTCAGTGCCAAAGTGCAAGTGCTCTCTTTGTAAATTACTGTTATGAATTGGTGTTTCCATGATTGGCCATTTGATTTACTAGTCAGTCCCTAGTACAGAGCACTGTGTGTGTCCAGGGCTTGTAAATCAAATGCTGCTAGTGGGCTTGCAGCACCGATTGTGCCACCCACAGAAGCAGCCTGTAAATGTAACTCTGGCCTGCCATTGCAGAGCCTGTGTGCAGTCTGGTACTGCCATGTCGACTTGGCAAGTGTACCCACTTGCCAGGCCCCAACCTTCCATTTTCTTATATATTAGTCACACCTAAGGTAGGCCCAAAGTACCCCTATGGGCAGGGTGCATTGTATGTGGAAGGTAGGACATGCCCTGATGTGTGTGCCATGTCCTGATAGTGAAATACTGCCAATTTCGTTTTTCACTATTGCAAGGCTAGCTGTTGCCATTGGACAGAATGGGGAGTTTCCCTATAAAATCTTATAAACATAATTACCCCTGGGAACAAGGTACGAAAATAAAGTTTAGTATGCCTGAACTCAGAATGTTAAAATGCATCTTTTAGTGAGGGTGATTTTTACATTCTGTGTTTGAAAATACTACTTTTAGAAAGTAGGTATTTTCTTGCTTAGCCATCCAGTATGCCTCTGCTTGGTTTGTGTATTGCATGTCTGACTTTTGGATGACAGGGGCTGGAGAGGGGCAGTGGCTCCAGAGAGCCTGATGAGTCAGGGCTGAGCTGTACAGACCTGGGCTGCATTTAGAGTAGTGGGAGGAGATTTTCTTTCACCTGAATGGGCTTGGTCTGCCAAGGACAATGCTGTCTCCACCTCCTGTCAGGAAGCTGCACCAGAGAGGACAGAACCGGATTTGACCAAGCACAGGGCTTCCCTGCAACCAAAGAACAAAGGATTTTGGGATATAAATATTGGGGCCCAGACCCCAGACTTTTAGATTACTTCTGGGAAATCAAGAGGAACCTTTGCCAAGGAGAAGAGCCGGAGAAGCTGAGGAGGAATACTGCCCTTGTGCTATTTGCTGTCTGTAGTTGGCCTGCACTGGGTACTTGCTGCCAAGGAAAGGAGAAAAGGACTTTGCTGCTTGCTTTGTCCCCTGCTTGAAGAAAAGATCTCCAAGGACTTGAACTGAGCTTGCCCCCTGTTCTAGTGGTCTCAGGAACAGCAAAGACCTCACTGTGTCTGCGGGCACCGTCTCTGATCGTTCCCGCAGAAGAAAAGGGTAACCGACTCTGTCATCGAGTCCGTCGCAGGATTCCTTGTCCTGAAAGCACCGCCTGAGAGCAACGCCTTGCAACGCAACCCTGGTCTCAACGAGCCACTGCTTGCACCACATCCTGTGGGCACCGCACTCCGCAACGCTTTTGCCACACGCTACAACGACGACACCGACTCCGTTGCTGCCCAACCCGTACATTGACTGGTTCTGTCGCCGCACCATTACCAGCCAGCACCTCAGCGAGCATCGTCTCAACTGTCAACGCAAGCCCTGGTCTCACCGACTCCATCAACGAGCCGCTGCCTGCACCGAATTGTCCGCAGCAATGCTCGGTTTTACAACGCGACTGCGACGTTTGCACCGACCAACTCGCACCGAAGTGTTGGTCGCAACGAGAAAGGTACTGTGACCGAGTCTGTCGACGCTTTAGCTGCCCCGTATCAACGCGGTCGGCTGCAATTGTTAGACTCTGTTGTATTCAGTATTGTGGTAGCCCCAGGAGGAGCTACTGAGTCGGAGGAACTGTGTTTTATTGATTTTCCTGTAATTTAAAGGTTATTTTGCACAGGTACTATTTTTCAAAAGTATTGTAAGATGGATTTTTATCGTATTTGGTCTTGTTGGTTTAGATAAAGATTTACTATTTTTCTAAACTGGCGTGGTGTCCATTTGTAGTGTTTTCATAGTATTACTGTATGTGTTCACAAATGCTTTACACAGTGCCTCTGAGATAAGCCTGTCTGCTCGTGCCAAGCTACCAAGGGGGTGAGCAGGGGTTATTTTAGAAGTGTATCCCCCTTACCCTGACTAGGAAGAAGGGTCTCTACTTGGACAACGGTACCTACCTCTGCCAACTAGAGACCCCCATTTCTAACAAGCTTGCTGTGCCACAGGATTAACACTACATTGCACAGAAGAATCCCAAAGAGGCTGAAACCTGTCTGGGGTTGCCTGTGTTTCGGTCTGTAGGGGTCCTGACCTGGCCTGCCAGTTTGGGCTGGACTGTTCCTATTGGAGCAGGACCAAGACTAGTAAGGCGGGGCCGGCATCGGACCTGCCAATGATATGGCGGTCCTGCCGGCCCCGGCGACACTAGAGGCGGGCCTGTCGCACCCCTTGTGACGCGTCAGGCTCGCCCTCCAATGAGTCTGCAGTAGACATGGCCCGGAAGTGAAAGTTTCACTTCCGGGTCATGAAAGTCGCCAGGGCCCGCCCCTCTTGAGGGGCGAGCACTCGCCACTAATAAAAGGCTGGGGAGCAGAGGAATCTTCCTCTGTTGCCTTCCGCGCTCCCCAGCTTTATTGTACGACCTCCTTAGGAGGTCTTTGGATAATATATAAAGGGCGCAGAACTGCAAGAGCCCCCGATGGAGAGAGTATACAGGGCGTACGGGGGTAACTGGGGGGGGGAAGTACCCTCACGGTGAACGGGCCCTCTGCGCATGCGCACTCAGGCGGGAGGGCGGGGGGTTTAAGGGATAAGGATCAGACACCAGTTATTGACCTTGCCGTACGCTCAAACATGGATACGCAGAAAATGATTGCCATTATGATTATGAATGATGTATGCTTAGATTCGGATAGGAAACAACTTGTATTAGAGTGATGTTAAGGTTAGCCATCTGATATCTGTACATATCAAATGTAATCAAATGTCAATAATATGATTGTCTGCGTAAAGATTGGTTTTGTAAAAAATTAATATTTAATGTTTGATTAATTTTGTTAATAAAAATACGGCCGGAGTTATCTACGACCCCCTTTTCCAACTAAACCCGTGTCCCTGATATTATGTGGGGCTGAACAATGGAGGAGGGGGTATAGGTAGTACCCGGCCATATATGACTGAGCTCTGTCCTTAGTGGCATAAACATCGAAAAGCGTTCGCCAGTGGGGCGACTAATTCATGACCGCCTTCACTCACTCATTAACCACAGGTGTTAGGATAGTGAAAACCCAAAAGACAAATGAATGGAACTACGTCCTCCGTTTTGAATGAAGTGTTCACGTAAATACTGATGTAAAACAGTCTTTGCCCCTGTCCGTATTTATGGGAAAATGGGAAGAGAGATCCTTTTATCAGCTGCCCATGCAGTGACTACCTCTTCCAGACCAATGGCTGTGCAGATATACAGCATGGAAAGAGAAAACATATCTGAACTGCTCTTAGATGGCGCCTGGCTTTGCAGCTGCCCCAGTTCTCTTTCCATTTACTCTTCAGTGCTGGTTAACACCACTCCTCGGACTCTGGCTTATAAAATGAGCACTGGCAGTGGTAACTTAACACAGGGCTCTGCCCAGTTTATGGCTAACCGCTGTCTTAAATAGTCAAAGAGCTCGAGCGGTGGCATTAACCACCTTCAACAATTTAAATCCTAATTTGTCACTCGAACTGCACGCGGCACAGTGACTCGGCAAAATCATTGCGGCACAACACTCAAAACAGAATATAATTCAACTACAGTACAACACAACAATAACACAGTGCAAAAACGACACCGCTCATTCACAACAGCAGAAACAGCATGACCATTATAGCAAAATGCAGCCCTACAAAAATGCAGAAATATTCTTGTCGCACCCGAACACCCACTAATCTGCTTTAATATTATGGGGGTGAAAGGTGTTTGCACCAAGCACTGCCTTACTTAACACCAAGGACATGTAATAGCAGCGCCAGCCAAATTGTCAGGTCTGCTTTGGAGTTTGTAATCAGGGTCCAGCTGGGGCAGTTGCTTCCAAGTAGTCTTTTGTTGTTGCTCCTGCTGATGTCCAATCAAGGGCAGGACGGATCAATAGTTAAACTATATTCTGAACCCCATCTGAAGGTGCTGTGCGGATAGACGGGCAGCACAGCACGTGCGAGCCACAGCACTAATACTCACGGGGCTTGGATACCTTTGGGTTTGAGCACTGTGGATAAATCATGATACATACAATAAAGCCATTTAATATATTACAATAACCCTACTGTTCTCAGAGGATGTGTGTAAATGTGGGAAAATACTACTAATAACTTTCATTTTCATGGAACCAAGCTAAAGGTGGATCAGTACTCATAAACTCATACAGATTGTTAAACACGGATGGAGATATCAAAACAACGAGGCTCATGAAGCCAGGAACCGGAAGTAGAATCTCAGGACACCTTCAGCACATTGACAAGGGGACTGGAGTATCAGCCGAAGCAGTTGCAGCTGTTTTGTGTAATTAAGCACAACGCCCCACTGCTTAAAGTGCAGGAACAAACATCTGGAGCTGGCTGCCTACTGCTAGTGTGACCAGCTGATCACAGCTGGCTTGGCCACTTTGGCTGTTGCTGCTGTCTGTTGCCCAGGAAACAGGCCGTCTTTGCACCCGGGCCTCCAATGCATCCCAGATCCGTTCACACATAACTGACGCCCATGGCTGTGTGTACTCGAGGGTCCCCTGGTCAGAGCCTTCACCTTCTGCTCGAGCTCAGGCGGGTGCTGGACGTCCACTTAAGCATAAAAGCGGGTGCTCTCCCCAGATTCTGATGTCTAATGGCTCAGCTACAGGCGCTGTAGTAAATATATTGGTTGGGGGCGTGAAATCAGATATTGTGCTGTTACCCTTTCATGTGATACCTCCTCTGGCCTTTCATCCTCTCACTGTCACCCTGTGATGTGATACCGCCTCATGCCCTTCGTCCTCTCGCTGTTACCATGTGATGTGATACCACCTCGTGCCCTTCGTCCTCTCGCTGTGACCCTGTGATGTGATACCGCCTCGGGCCCTTCCTCCTCTCACTGTGACCCTGTGATGTGATACCGCCTCGGGCCCTTCCTCCTCTCACTGTGACCCTGTGATGTGATACCGCCTCAGGCCCTTGAATCTCTCACTGTTACCCTTTCATGTGATACCGCCTCAGGCCTTTCATCCTCTCACTGTTACCCTTTCATGTGATACCGCCTCAGGCCCTTCATCCTCTCACTGTTACTCTTTGATGTGATACCGCCTCAGGCCTTTCATCCTCTCAGGCCCTTAATCCTCTCACTGTTACTCTTTGATGTGATACCGCCTCAGGCCTTTCATCCTCTCAGGCCCTTCATCCTCTCACTGTTACCCTTTGATGTGATACCGCCTCAGGCCCTTCATCCTCTCACTGTTACTCTTTGATGTGATACCGCCTCAGGCCTTTCATCCTCTCAGGCTCTTCATCCTCTCACTGTTACCCTTTGATGTGATACTGCCTCAGGCCCTTCATCCTCTCACTGTTACCCTTTGATGTGATACCGCCTCAGGCCCTTCATCCTCTCACTGTTACTCTTTGATGTGATACCGCCTCAGGCCTTTCATCCTCTCAGGCCCTTCATCCTCTCACTGTTACCATTTGATGTGATACTGCCTCAGGTCCTTCATCCTCTCACTGTTACCCTGTGATGTGATACCACCTCAGGCCTTTCGTCCTCTCACTGTTACCCTGTGATGTGATACCGCTTCAGGTCCTTCATCCTCTCACTGTTACCCTGTGATGTGATACTGCCTCAGGCCCTTCGTCCTTTCGCTGTTACCTTGTGATGTGATACCTCCTCAGGCCCTTGATCCTCTCACTGTTACCCTTTGATGTGATACCGCATCAGGCCCTTGATCCTCTCACTGTTACCCTGTGATGTGATACCGCCTCAGGCCCTTGATCCTCTCACTGTTACCCTTTGATGTGATACCGCCTCAGGCCCTTGATCCTCTCACTGTTACCCTTTGATGTGATATCGCCTCAGGCCTTTCATCCTCTCAGGCCCTTGATCCTCTCACTGTTACCCTTTGATGTGATACCGCCTCAGGCCCTTGATCCTCTCACTGTTACCCTTTGTGATACCGTCTCAGGCCCTTCATCCTCTCACTGTTACCCTTTGATGTGATACTGTCTCATGTCCTTCATCCTCTCACTGTTACCCTTTGATGTGATACCGCCTCAGGCCCTTCATCCTCTCATTGTTACCCTTTGATGTGATACCGCCTCAGGTCCTTCATCCTCTCACTGTTACCCTTTGATGTGATACAGCCTCAGGCCCTTCATCCTCTCACTGTTACCCTGTGATGTGATACCGCCTCAGGCCCTTCATTCTCGCTGTGTTACCCTGTGATGTAATACTGCCTTGGTCCCTTCATCCTCTCACTGTTACCCTTTGATGTGATACTGCCTCAAGCCCTTCATTCTCTCACTGTTACCCTGTGATGTAATACTGCCTTGGTCCCTTCATCCTCTCAATGTTACCCTTTGATGTGATACCGCCTCAGGCCCTTGATCCCCTCACTGTTACCCTGTGATGTGATACCGCCTCAGGCCCTTGATCCCCTCACTGTTACCCTGTGATGTGATACTGCCATAGGCCTTTCATCCTATCACTGTTACCCTTTGATGTGATACCGCCTCAGACCCTTCATCCTCTCACTGTTACCCTTTGATGTGATACCGACTCAGGCCCTTCATCCTCTCACTGTCACCCTTTAATGTGATATTGCCTGAGGCCCTTCATCCTCTCACTGTTACCCTGTGATGTGATACTGCCTCAGGCCCTTGATCCCCTCACTGTTACCCTGTGATGTGATACTGCCTCAGTCCCTTCATTCTCTCTCTGTTACCTTGTGATGTAATACTGCCTCAGGCCCTTGATCCCCTGCCTGTTACCCTGTGATGTGATACCGCCTCAGGCCTCTCGCCCTCTCACTGTTACCCTTTGATGTGATACTGCCTCAGGCCCTTGATCCCATCTCTGTTACCCTTTGATGTGATACTGCCTCAGTCCCTTCATTCTCTCTCTGTTACCTTGTGATGTAATACTGCCTCAGGCCCTTGATCCCCTCACTGTTACCCTGTGATGTGATACCGCCTCAGGCCTCTCGCCCTCTCACTGTTACCCTTTGATGTGATACTGCCTCAGGCCCTTGATCCCATCTCTGTTACCCTTTGATGTGATACTGCTTCAGGCCTCTCATCCTCTCGCTGTTACTCTGTGATGTGATACCGCCTCAGGCCCTTCATCCTCTCACTGTTACCCTTTGATGTGATACCGCCTCAGGCCCTTGATCCTCTCACTGTTACCCTTTGATGTGATACCGCCTCAGGCCCTTCATCCTCTCACTGTTACCCTTTGATGTGATACCGCCTCAGGCCCTTCATCCTCTCACTGTTACCCTTTACCATCTAACACACTCTCAGACCATTCTTCCTCTGTTACACTTTCTTGTAACACTTTCTCAGGCCCTTGATCCCAACACTGTTATCCTTTGATTTCTCTCAGGGCCTTCTAATGAGACACCAAACATGCCATTCTTCCTCTCACTAATACCGTTTGACGTAACACTCTCTCTCAATCCCTTGTTGCTCTCCCCGTTACTCTTTGGTGTAACACACTCTCTGGACAATATTCGTTTCACTGTTATCCTCTGCTGTAACACTCTCAGGTCCTTGTTTCTTTCACGGTTACCTTTCGATATAATACTTCCACAGACCCTTGTCCTGTCACTGGTACACTTTCAGGATTACATATCCTTGTTTCTCTCACTGTTACGCTTTGATGTAACACTTTCTCCTGCTTTGTTCCTCTCACCGTTTCCCTTGGATATAAGATGCTCTCTTTCCCTTTCTCTCTCTGTTACGCTTTGATGGATCACTTTCTCAGGCTTTGTTCCTCTTACTGTTTCCCCTTGGATATAACATGCTCTCATTCCTTTGTTTCTTCCACTGTTATGCTTTGATGGAGCACTCTCTCAGGCTTTGTTCCTCTCACCGTTTCCCTTGGATATAACGTGCTCTCATTCCTTTGTTTCTCTCACTGTTATGCTTTGATGGAGCACTCTCTCAGGCTTTGTTCCTCTCACCGTTTCCCTTGGATATAACGTGCTCTCATTCCTTTGTTTCTCTCACTGTTATGCTTTGATGGAGCACTCTCTCAGGCTTTGTTCCTCTCACCGTTTCCCTTGGATATAAGATGCTCTCTTTCCCTTTCTCTCACTGTTCCGCTTTGATGGATCACTTTCTCAGGCTTTGTTCCTCTTACTGTTTCCCTTGGATATAACATGCTCTCATTCCCTTTCTCTCTCTGTTATGCTTTAATGTAACACTTTCTAAGGCTTTGTTCTTCTCACCGTTGCCCTTGTAGGCAACATGCTCTCATTCCCTTGTTTCTCTCACTGTTACACTTTGATGTAACACTTTCTCAGGCTTTGTTCCTCTCATTGTTTCCCTTGGATAGAACATGCTCTCATTCCCTTGTTTCTCTCACTGTTACACTTTGATGTAACACTTTCTCCTGCTTTGTTCCTCTCACCATTTCCCTTGGGGAAAAATGCTCTCATTCCCTTGTTTCTCTGCTGCGCTTTGATGGAGCACTCTCTCAGGATTTGTTCTTCTCACAGTTTCCCTTGGATAGAACATGCTTTCATTCCCTTTCTCTCACTGTTACGCTTTGATGGAACACTTTCTCAGGCTTTCTCCCTCTCACCATTTCCCCTGGAGGTAACATGCTCTCATTTCTTTGTTTCTCCCACTGTTACGCTTTGATGGAACACTTTCTCAGGCTTTCTCCCTCTCACCATTTCCCCTGGAGGTACATGCTCTCATTTCTTTGTTTCTCCCACTGTTACGCTTTGATGGAACACTTTCTCAGGCTTTGTTCCTCTCACCATTTCCCTTGGAGATAACATGCTCTCATTCCTTTGTTTCTCACACTGTTATTCTCTGATGTTATAAACCTTCACAGGCTCAATAACACATTTTTCAGTGACAACAAGATTGTAAGCTGCATCCTGCAAACTACTCTCTCTCTATAATCCGTGCCTAATACTCTGGCCAATCTCACCGGCTTATATTTGATAGCTATTATATAACACACAGCAGCTGCCCGTGTTTCACAGTTTGAGCTCTCAGTGCTTGCATTATGCTGGTGAATTATAGACTAATGTCAATTTTAAGCGGAAGTAACTCACCGTTATGACTAGCAATGTGGCTATTAACGGGCAACTCTGGTACTTATTTTATCACCACAGAATGGCTAACTTTGAGACGGTCCAGCTGGAATTTGATCAACAGGGATGTGGAATTCCTATAGCCCGACGCCCGGGACATATTGTTTGGGGTCAAGGGCAGCAAGTTTTCATGTGTATTTTGTCCTTGGGACAAGTAGGCCCAACCCCCTACAGGACAACCCCTTTGGCTGCCAGTTTACAGTACCACATTCTGTATCCGGAAAGGGCAATGTCTGTAGTTAAGGTAATATTTGTGTACATGTGTTAATGCTGTTCAAGCTTGTATTTATAGGTTCATTAATGTAAAGCCTTTAATATTATGGTGAGCACTAAAAGTAAATGTTGTAAGATCACCCCGCACAACTGACGGTGGTTCCAGTATAAATGTGTACACACGTTTTCAAAGTTTAGTAATATTAGGCTATGTATAATGCTCCCAGAATGCTCTCTGATTATATGCAAATATTTGCAGAAGCCTGAAAGCAAGAGTGATGATTCTTTGCTTGCAAAATAAAATGTTCACAAAACAAGATGCAAGTAGGAAAAAAACATTTTTCTAAACTACTGTAAGATTTTAGGTTCCACATCTTTACAGCATCATTTAGGAACATGTTGATGAATGCTTCTATTTCCCAAAAAGATTCATAATGGAAAATCAGTGTAACCAGTTTAAATACGGTTATGGGAAACACAAATAAACAAGCATTGGCAAATCCAGTGGGTCTGAAATTGGTGGTCAGCCTTTTGGATTTGTCAACGCGTGACTTGCTTAAGCATGGTTTTTGTAAAACCATTGGTGTGGGAGTTGCTGGGCCCTCACCATTCTAACAAGCATTGGCAAAAACAAAAAAATGTTTGGTCTCAAAAAGCAAACATTTCCACAGCAGTTCCGGGGATTGAACAAAACTACATTGTGTGCCAATATCCTCCTTGTAAAAGAGCAGAATACTGTCACTTACGGTGAGGCCAGCTGATAGACCAAGAGAAATAAAGAGACAGAGAGAGAGAGACAGACAGAGTTTTATTAAACACAAAAGGTCATGGTTAACGCCAGGCCTATTTAGAGGCCCAATTATTAAAGAAAGTCTCAAAAGTGCATCCATGGTATATATCCTTGAATTAAGTGCATATATACAGTTTACGTGAATTTTCAAGAATTTACAGAAGTCGGCCAAAAAAATAGTACTCCTAGAAAAGATTTGTGGATTGCATTTTACCATGAGCAAATGTACATGAGTAGATTACCTCATGTGAAAATCTGACTGTTTCAAGTTCACTTTTCCGCCAACCACTTTTTTTCCAACCCTGGAAGAAGTTTTACGTCTGCCACTATCAGGAGTACATTTCCAAACTTTTTCAGTATTGGAAAAGATTAGAAAAGAGTTGGTGAAAACCCTTAAAACACATGCAAGTTAGTAGGTTTGCACAGACTCAGCCCCAGTATGTAGACCTGCAGAAAAGTAGCAACATAAGGGAATTGCTAGTATTCAAACCCTACTATTGTACGAGCCCTGCCATAATTAGAGAGGCTATATCAGAACTCTTATATAAGATTGCTGCCATAATTTGTCGCCGCATTACATGGCACAAAAGGGACAAGTGGATTTTGTTACAAGACAAGTAGATTTATGAAGCAACCTGCCCCATGGACAAGTAGATATTTTATTAAATTCCACACCCCTGACTGACCCTTTAAATTATAAACAGATGTATGGACCTCTGGGTGCTGGGATACAGGACACCGATCACGTCAAGATAGAGGTACACTGTGAGAGCTCTGGGTGCTGGGATACAGGACACAGATCAAGTCAAGATAGAGGTACACTGTGAGAGCTCTGGGTGCTGGGATACAGGACACCGATGAAGTCAAGATAGAGGTACACTGTGAGAGCTCTGTAGATGTCGCATTAATGATATACAAGAACATACAGCAGGCCAGGTTAGAGACCTGCTAAGAGAACTCTGCAGATTATTAGAACTAGGATACCACTACATGCTGCATTTCAGAGTTCCAACAGAAGTACATGCATTGGCAAATGTCTGTCTTTAATTGTAAATAATTTGTATTGATTTTAATTAATCATTTCAAGGAAAGACACATTCATTACAAGATACAATACCAACTCCTGAACTCAAAGGCAGATGGTAAAACCCAATTGTTGTCCCAATCGATTTATTATAATGCAATTCTCTAAACCCCCATACGTTTAAGCCAGTAAAATCTCCGTACAAATCTTTTATTCACCTGGGGCAATATCCCTAAAAATTGATAAATCTGTTGATTTACTGATTATAGCTTCGGACAGGCCAGGTGAGAGAAACTTAGAGCATCTCAGTGGAGTCCCCGCAATAACTCTGGGAATTCTATATTTAGTAAACAATTTATCTTTCAAAAAACAGATTGGGATTAAGGGCTTACTTTTTCAGGTGATTTTGGGATTTGAATGGCCCACCTTAGGTCCTCAGCCTCTAAGCTCTTCAAAATCAGCTGAAGGATGGCATACTCGAGCTTGGGGGATCCGCATGGACTGGTGGCGCAGCTGTAGAAGGAAAGAGGCCAGATAATATTTCTGGGAGTCCCAGAGGGAAGTCTCCTTCACTCTTAGGGTTTGCAAAATTATAGGTCTTACCCACAGGTGGTTCTGTTTTCACAGAAAAGATGAAATTACTTGCTCCATTTTTTTAAAGACTGGAGCCTCGAACTTACAGGGGATTGATAAAAATAGTAACAAACACAAAGGGAAAATTGGCATTTTAATTAATGCAATTCAGCCTATAATTTATAGAGGCAGGCCTTCTCATATTCCAGTATATTAGTAACCTTACTCATCATAGAGTTACAATTGTTAATAAGCTCTTCCTCTGGCTCCTCTGCGTAAAACACTTGTAAATACCTTTTCGGGCCTGCTCTGTCATTTTCCCTCAAAGTTGGGGGGAGAACATCAGCTATAGTGTTAAACAACAGACACTGTTTTCTCCTCATTGATTGTATACCCCCACACTCATAAAGGCTTTTATGGATTGAAGAGCAGCATTAATATTATACGCAGTCGTGGTTAAAAAAAGGGCCATATTATCAGTGTACAGCTTTATTTTGGACACAGAGGGCCAAGAGTAATGCAATGTTTGGATTAATCCAAATATATACCAATAAAGAGGTCAAATAGTAAAGGGGAGAGAGGGCAACCTTGACTAGCGCCGTCATTCAAGCTGATTTGGTCTGCCAGAGAATTATTAATTACTAGCTGGCCTGGGGCTCCCTGGTATAATAGCTGAAATGATCTTGCAAACTGGAGTGGAAACTGGATTTCACCCAGAATTTGGGATAAACACCTCAAGTTTATGAGATCATGGGCCTTTCCGGCATCTGTCAGCGCAATCAGGTCCAGAATACCATCTATCAAATCAATTAATTAATTAATAAAATGCGCATTGGAGTTTAGTTTCCGACTACTAATAAAGCCATTCCGATCCCCTGCTGTAAATGAAGGGGCCAGTTTATCAATCTGGTTGGCTAAATGTTTTGCATAAACTTTATAATCAGAGTTTAGCAGAGTTATTGCTCTAGAAGACCTCGGATCCATTAGTTGGTTGCCTGGCTTTGGAAAATTTACCAGGACCCATCTCCGAAAAGAGTCCAGGACCAGCCCTCCACTTAGCAGATGATGAAAAAGAACGGCCATAGAGGGCCTACGAGTGGTGGCAAAGGTCTTGTGAAATTCTGAGCCAAGCCCATCTTCCCCTGGGGCTTTACCATTAGGAAACTGTCTTATAGTGTCTTCAAACTCCTCCTCCGACAAATACTGTAATAAGAAGGCAAACAGAAGGAGATGATGGACGGAGCGCTGAAACTTTTCAGACACTCACCCCCAGTCACAGATCTGGGTTGAATCCATCATCGTTCTTAAGCTCACTTCTCCACCCCAGTTCAGACATGGCATATGCAAATCAGTCTTGACCCTGTGCCTCATGGGAATAGTCCAGCCTGCACTGCCAAAGCCATGTCTTCCCTGGACCGGAAACAAGCATCCTGGGACCGGAGGTCTGGCTAACAGCCCTCATCAGCCAAGCTAGCTTGAATCCAGTGGCAAAGTGAGCAAGGGACCCACATCTGGACATACCCTGTCTAATTAGGCCGAACAAAGCAAACAGAAGGAGAAGATGGACAGAGCACTGAAACTTTTCAAACACTCACCCCAGTCACAGATCTGGGTTGAATCCATCATCGTTCTTTAGCTCACTTCGCCACCTCAGTTCAGACACAGCTATATGCAAATCAGTCTTGACCCTGTACCTCATGGGAACAGTCCAGACCGAACTGCCAAGCCATGTCTTCCCTGGAGTGGAAACAAGCATCCTGGGGCCGGTTTCTGGGTAACACCCTTCATCAGCCAGGCTAGCTTGAATCCAGTGGCAAAGTGAGCAAGGGACCCACGTCTGCTTCAGTCGTTGAGGCAGGCAACTGCAACTTTTTGAGAAAATCTTCAGTTTGCTGTTCCAGTCCTAATTTCCCAGCCTGTTCAACCCTATTCAACTTCGAATAGTAATTATGAAAAACTTGTTTAATTTCATCTGCCTTTTCTGTGTATTGCTCAGTTTGAGGGTTTCAGACGTAAGTGATCAGATGTTGATTGACCCTCTCTTTAGCCCGCCAAGCCAGAAACCTGCCTATAAATTCCCCTTCCTAATACACTTGTAGCTGAAAAGATCTATCATTAATTATTTCTCTTTGAAGGTAAAAATCCCTTATCTTCACCTTTGCACAGCACTGCCTTTCTGCTAAGTTTTTCGTGTGGTTTGAGCCTAACGCTGATGGGCCCTTACAGCCTCCTCCTGTCAGGAGGACATTTTCTACCTCTGTTTCTTTCCTTGGAATGCGTGCATGGAGATCGACCGCTTCAAGCAGTAAGTGTAAGATCTAGCTCTTTAATTTGTTCTCCTCCAGATATCTCCCACTCCTAAGTGAAAGCAAATATCATTAAAAGTGTTCTTCTCTTTTTTTCTCATCTCTTGTACGTTCCGGGGCTTAGAGCAATCCAAACAAATATTCAGAACAACATATATTTTTTTTTGTGGAGTTTTATATAGACCCGAAGGTATCAGAGCGCTTTACATGAGCACCAGTTGCGTTACAGACGGACGCTTTAATTTTTGTTAGGCACGGGGAGATTACGTGATTTGCCCAGAATCACATGATGTTGAGCGTCCCTGCCGAGACTCAAACCTGGTTCCCCAGCTCCGAGGCCGACCGCTCTAGCCGTTAGTCCACATCCTTTCCCCTACTAATCACCCCCTACTAAAGAATCTCCCTGTACATTACTTAGTTCCCTCCCGAGCTTTTGTAAACAGCTCGGATTATCGCTCACTGGGCTGCAATAAGTGGCAATTTTAATGTTTCGGTTATTTACTTCCATTGGGAGCACTGCCCAAAATGTAGGGAATATTCGACTTGAGTCCCTTTTTTTATAAAAATTGCAAACACCCCTTTGGGATGAATTAGCCATGGAGTAAAAACTATCCCATTGTCTCATAAATTTGACCTTATTAGCCTCTTTTCCCTTTATCCAGTGTGTTTCATGCAGCAGAATTATACTTGGGGTAAAGTTACAACATCAAGCAACTCTAGCATCCCTTTTTATTCAGCCCATTTCCTTTAAGGCTGATCAATGTCAAACCCCTCATACATACAAATACAGATCACACCCTTCCCTCCTTTACCCACAGAACCACACCTTAGTACCCTACCTCTCCCTCTTCCACCCCATCGTACCCCCTGAATCTCCACCCTACCTACCCCCCCCCCCCAAGAAGCCACAAGCTCCTAATGGCAGGGCCCTCTCGTTTGGCACCTAAGGCGTCTTTGTACGGCAGTTCCCTCTACCAATATACCTCCCTCCATTCTAAATACCAGCCAGTCTCAAACACTACCTAAATTCGAGAGAAACACCCTCGCTTCCTGTGTCTTTGAAAAGATCTGAAACCTCCACCTGGAGAATGTTTAACTTTGCTGGTTGAACAAGATAAGGTTTCTACCCCCTTAGCCTTGAATTAATTAATCAACTGTTTGAACTCCCACCTCCGGCGAGAACTTTTGTAAGACAAATCAGGAAAAATTTGTAATGAAAAGTTTTTCTCTACAGTTATTGATTTTTGCTGGATAGCCTTTCGCAGGACCCTCTCAATAATCCTAAACGTGGACCTGTATGGTCCAAGGCCTTTTCCCACCCTTTGGTGCCATTCCAAAAGGTAATCTATCCACACGAGCAATTTATTATAAGTCCGTCAGAGGCTCTTTAAGCACATGAGTAGCTATTAGGCTGGAGACGGCCTTTATCATTTCAGGGTACCTTTCCCATCTTTCAGGGACTCCTACCAGCCACAAGTTGGACCAACGGGAGCGGTTCTTCAGATCTTCTATCTTCGCATTTACACTGCTCATTTCCTTCTGTATGTTCTGAACCAGCTTAATCTAACTGGCGATCGTGTCTTCCAAATCTGGCACTCTTGCTCCATTTCTGTATGACAGTCATTCAGATCTGAGATTTTTGTCTCTATCAACCCTAATCTTGCTTTTAACTTATAAACAAGAGCAGTTTAAGCATCTTTAATTTCGTTGAAAAGGAGCTGAAGCGAGGCTTAGATTTTATTCCCCTGGTTCTTTAGGGTCTACCAACTTGTGGGACAAAATAGACAATATGGGGGGGGACTTCACATGCAGGACCTCCTGAGTCTAATTTAGACTGTCCCACCCATTGACTGAACACTGACGGATTGGGGCGTGTTAGAGTTTCGAACGCTGCTCTGGCTGCCCCCCCAATAATTTTATGTTTTTCAAGGAACGGCTGAGAGGGTGCCTTTTCTCTTTTTCTGAGTTGCCCGTTGGCCAGTTGCCCAGAGACCTATCTATCACCTCTTTTTCTGCATTGGCATCCTGGGCTGATTGAGATCCTACCCTCTTCCCATATTTTTGTAAAACTGGGTACTGTGCTCAACACAAGAGGTCTTCCAGAGCAGCCTTAAGGCCGGCTTTGGTGGAGGGAAGGGGCTGTGCACTACTTAATGCTACGCTCTATTTTCTCGCCAGCAATGGATCATCTCCCTTTTTCACAGTCCCATTATCAGGAAGTGGCAAATTCACTTCCTTGCCTCATGGCTCCCCCACCCACAGCCGCAATGACACCTGGTTCTGTTGCAAGGAGGTAGGATCTCTCATAGCCCTTGGATTCTCCCCACTTTTTACGGGATCTATCCATCTGTCTCCGTTCAGCATAGCCACAGAATCTTTGTGATGGTTTATCAGGGGATTAACTGGGGAGAGGGAGCTCAGTGTATCCATCTGACTGACCTCCAAAAGTTGCTGGCTTTTTATTTTAGAGATAGAGCTGGCTTCTTCATTGAAGATTTCATTTTTAACATGCTGCCGGGCCACTTCCACTCCAGATGTGAGAGAGATTACCGGTATGGCCAGCCACTTATTCCGCAGGGGCTCTTTAAAATGTAAATGTAAATTGATACTTGTATAGCGCACTACTCACCCGCAAGGGTCTCAAGGCACTTGTACGAATACCGCTGTGGTACCCATCCTGGCTTTCCCTGTGAGGCGAGAATTATCAGGTCCGTGGAATTTTTGAGCCCAAGACCTGCCGAGGCGGGGAATTGAACCCTGGTCCCGGGCTAGACCTCTGCATCAGGGTCTGCCGCTCTAATCATTGAGCCACACTTCTCCACATGTAAATGTGTAAAACTGTAGTGGGCCTTGCGTCTGATACCCTAGATCTCAGGATCTCAAGCTGGTGCCCCCTGCCATCCCCTGCTGCCGAAAAAGCTAGCCCACCTACTCACCCACCACAAAGCACTTCTAGAGCACTGGAAACTGCATAGTGCATTACGCTAACAATGCAGAAGCCCAAAGATCTTATCAACAGTCCCAGTACGTCTGTCTTATAACGGAAAGTGCCTCTTCAGTGTCTGGTGAGTTTAGGCACTCAATAATTCATCATATACACACACTGCCAAACATCCTTGCACTCATGCAGTGCATTGAACCAGGCATCCACACACAATAAACATACGCACAAACTCAGTAAGCATACACAAGATAATTAAAAGACTAAAAGCAGAAAAAATTGCAGATTTAACGTGGTAGGCATATGCTTGCAAAAATGTTTTTTAAAAGTTAGCAGTGGAAAGCCATTTTGGTATGGTATTGTGCATGGTGTGTCATTATTTGAAAGTTCAGACATTATTTCTGTAGCGTTTTGGCCATCTTGAAAGAATGTACGTTCTTATGACGCATTCTTTTCCCCCCGCAGGGAATCACATCACGGTCGTTACAACGACCGCGTTGTGATTCCGCATACCATTACTCCGCAAGTCGGAACGACGACTTGCGGAGGGGGGGCGCTGGATGTTGGAATAGTATAATTTACTATTCCAACTCCAGTCTGTGCGGACAATAGGGAAAGTGTTGGATTTTAAATCCAACACCGCCCCCCCCCCCCCTCCGCAAGTCGTTGTTCCGACTTGCGGAGTAATGGCATGTGGAATCACAACGTGGTCGTTGTAACGACCGCATTGTGATTCCCTGCGAGAAAAAGATTTGTGGCAAACGTTGTTTACCATCTTGAAATGGTAAAACAATGGTCCACTATAGGCAATATTATTCTAAGGTGGTGCCCTATTTAAAAGTAGTTGCCATGTGGCTTGCGGTGCACTGCAGATGAAATGAACGCAAACTAGAGGTCCAGTAGCAGTGTCTGTTGAACTGTGAGCGCTCTCAAAAATACAATTTAAAAAAGAGAAGAAAAGATATGAAAGTGGACATACAAAACGACAAAATCTAAACTGGGGGAAAGACCTTCCAGCCCTGCTACTGATGCACACTTATTTTCAGGCAGATGCGAACATATTATAAGGCAAAATGGCGTCACTCACAGGGGAATATAGTGAATGGCTGTAGTAGTCTGACCTACAGCCTCATGTAATATCATGTCATGGGCGGAAGCAAAATGTGAATGACAATCAGATGAATGGCAGAAGAGGACTGACCCCAATTCTTTTGTTGTTGCAGTTTTATATAGCACGAACTCGACCCGAAGGTATCAGAGCGCTTTACATGAGCTCCAGTTGCATTACAGACAGACACATTCATTTTTAGGCACAGTGAGATTAAGGGACTTGCCCAGAATCACAGGATGTTTGAGCATCCCGCCAGACTCAAACCTGATTCTCCAGCTCCAAAGTCAGCCACTCTAACCATTGAGCCACATCCCCTCCCTTCAATGTATATGTTTGTATGCGTTTGTTATTGTTTTTCTAACTACTAGAGCCTGGCAGACAGTTATAGCCACCAGGCCAGATCTAAAAGTAATTTCATACATACACAGCAAATTACTGTGCATTAAATTACAAATATGTTCAAATTTAGAGTAGGTAAACCACATACAGCTGCACCTAAGAGTGCCTAACAAGGATTCTCACAGTGCAAACCTTCTACTTTCTCGGTCTGTCAGTGGGGGCAACCCTCACCAAAACCCTTGCCTGCCAAATTATTCTGTGAGATTCCAGGTATCACAATACCTCTATACCGGCTTTAACACAGTGCAATAACAGTTCATGCTTAAGTCTTAGTCTGCCTTAAGACACATTATTAGATCATTAGCTGCCTGAGCCAGGTCTTGACCTACCTTCAGGTACCCCTAGGTAGTCATCTGATCCCACCAGATACTCCTCAGAAAACCTCAGCCTGCCTTCAGACTTTGGCCTTGGAAGAACCTCGGCCAGCCAGTAGACTTCCTCACTCTCCATTAAGAAATGCGCACAACACTGTCAAAAACCCTGATTAGCTTGCAGAGACTTCTAGCAGGCTGTCAGCCTGCCCACTATTGACCTTCATCTAGCATTTAGACACTCCGAGCTGTCAGTCGTCAGACACCATCAGCATGTCAGAATCTGAGACCGTAGGCCCTCAGCTGTGCTATAGAGACTGTTGGTGGGCACTCTGATAGATCCAGCATGCCTTCAAGTGACTCTGAGCTTCTGTTTTCTTTCACCCTAGCTGGTCTTAACTCCCCCTTAGCCAGGCTTTAGAGATTGCCATTGTGCTATCAGATACCTCCAGCAGCCATCAAAAGACCTTTGGTTTAACTTCGGAAACCTTCAGATGGACCTCATAACTCACATCAAGACACAATTAGTTACTCTTTTAAGAGCGTCAAAAATAACAATTGATGGACAGAATGCAGAGCAATATCATACATTCACCCACTACAGAGATCTTGGCCTAAATCCATCGTTTTTTTGCTCCCCATGCCATTCCAGTTTGGACCCAGCCATATGCAAATCAGTCTTGACCCTGCGACCAATGGGAACAGTCCAGCCCGAACTGCCAGACCAGGTCCCCCTGGACTGGAAACCAGCATCCTAGGACCGGTTTTGGGCTTTCAGCCCTCATCAGCCAGGATAGCTTGACTCCAGTGGCATGGAGAGCACGGGACCCACGTCTGGGCATACCCGCCCCACTTGGGTGACCCATGGGGCACAGGGTCAAGACTGATTTGCATATGGCTGGGTCCAAACTGGGGTGGCGTAGTGGGCAAAAGAACAATGGATTTAACCCAGATCTTTTGACTGGGGAAAAATGTTTGCATTGTCAGCATTCCTTCCATCATTTGTTTGCTGTAACACTTTTTGCCCTAAGTGGGAGGGGTATGCCCAGACGCGGGTCCCTTGCTCACTGTGCCACTGGATTCAAGCTAGCCTGGCTGAAGAAGGGTGATATACCCTGAAGCCGGTCCCAGAATGCTTGTTTCTGGTCTAGGGAGGACCTGGCTTGGCAGTTCGGTCGGGGCTGTTCCCATGGGGCACAGGGTCAAGACTGATTTGCATATGGCTGGATCCAAACTGGGGTGGCGTAGTGGGCAAAAGAACAATGGATTTAACCCAGATCTTTTGACTGTGGGAGAATGTTTGCATTGTCAGCATTCTGTCCATCATTTGTTTGCTGTAACACATTTAAGAGCGTCATCAGCCTTTCTAAACACAATTTTGGTCCTTATACACCCGTTCAATGGGCCTTCACTTATACTCTGGGATCTGGTTTTCAACTGGTGAAAATGTCCTGGTTTTTAGAGACTGGGGATGTGGCAGGTTGCTACCCCTGCCCCTTCAGGCTGTCCACCTGTTCGTAGGCTTAATACATATACTAATGATTCCACCATATATTCACAAAGGTGGCAGCTTACTGTGACCAGATCAGTTTTGTAAGCTGCAAGGAATTCGCACAATGAGAGGAGATGAAGTCTTAATCTTAAAGGCTTACATTTTATTGGTTTAGGGATAGAGGCCAACAGGTAAGATAGAGCTTGACCTAGCCTGTTGCTTTTTCTTGCCGGGGTATCGTGCTCTCTCAAACGATAGCTGCTTATTTTGCTCAGCAACTGCTTTGTAAGGTTCAATAATTTTTTACAGATTAGAACAGTAAGAAAAACATTTACCCTAAAATCTACCCACTCCCCCTCAATGCAACTATATATAATTTGGCCATGTCTCTGTGAACATGGGTCTGTTCCATGTAACATCTCTTTTTACTAATTGAGCTCAAAAGGGTACAACTTGTAGTGCTCTCAACAACCCAGGACAGATCACAGCTCTGTAGTTCTTTGTGAAGTAATTTAACTCTGGACTCATTGTTCTTCTCCTTGAATCATATGGGAGTCTTTTTCTATTTCTAAAATGAACCAGAGCTTCCCACATCAGTCATTTGGTGCCTTCCACCATTTACTAAGTATTGCCTGCTTGGCTGCTAGCATCACCACAGTGAACAGTTTTCAGTTCCCCCAATTGCCTTTTTGGCCCGCTAAAGGTCTCCCCAAGCATAATGATCAACAGGGTTTTAGGAATCGGTGTGTCTAAGATCTCCTCTAGTGCTTTTAAGATATCTACAGAGTAACTCTTTAACAGGACCAACGAATATGTGGTATGGTGGTATGGTGCCTTCCTGGGCACAGTTCTTCCAGCAGTGAACCGATTTATCTGCAACCATGGAGTTTATGCGATGTCATGTAAGGTGTCACCATCTGTTCAGGATTCTGGTAACGATTTTTCTTCCCTGAACATGTGTAAAACCTATATGTGGATTGTGATAAATGTATTCACATTAATCCCAAGTCAGGTCAATTGCTAGTTTCTCCACCCATTTGGTGTGGGCTGTGGTCTTCACTGTTGTCAGGTTTACTAATTACAACTTATACATTTGAGAGATCAAGTGTGTCTCTGCCACGACTCTCTCCTCATCGGTCAGTGGTTGAGTTGCAGCTTCCCTCTGTGTCTTTGTACATGACCCAATGTCTGATTTGAGTAGATCTGAACCTCTCACTTTCCCTTAATCTGTAGTCAGTCTTGATTTAGTCACACATTTTAATTCATTAAAGTCTTTTAATAACCCAAATGAAAAACCTTACTGACCCACTCCAAAGCTATTTCTAAGTATGCCGATCAGGGTTTGACTCGCTAGATTTACACTGCTCCAGCCACATCAGTCTTTTTAATGAACCTTCCGTGCCTCATCTTACTGTGGACCACATATCTAAGAAACTGGGTTTCTAGGGCACACTTAGCTTGATGAAGTTCAGTTCCAAATTAATTTGGGTCAAGCAGCAGTCTATAAGTGTGGCATTGTGTGAAGCCCCCGATTGTTCCATCATATCTGGACCAAAATTAGAGTAGACATGAGCTTTAGTTTTTGCACATGGACTTTAGGGGATAGCAAATGCCCCTAAAAAATTAGGGCTGACACCCTTCTTTTTCAAGTAGCTAACTGCGAAATTACCTGCTTCCTCTATAAGTCAAACTCCCAGATATTCCTTAATGCAGGAAACCATTTCCCAACTTTTGCAATCTTGTACCGAAAATAACAATCTTGGTCTTTTCAAACGTTATGGCAAGTCTTCTAGCTGCTGTTAGGCTTGGCATCTTTTGGCGTATTTCCCCTGAGTTTTTGCTTTCTGACCTCCCGGTTTTGACTCTGTTTTTGCTGGCGTAGTGTTTCTGTGCACTTTTCTCACTGCTGATCAGTGGTAAAGTGCAAGTGCTCCTGTGGTAAATTGTGTTATGGATTGGTGTTTCCAAAATTGGATATTTGATTTGCTTGTTAGTCCCTAGTAAAGTGCACTGAGTGTGCCAGGGCCTGTGACTCAAATACTACTAGTGGGCCTACAGCACTGATTGTGCCACCCACGTGAGTAGCCCTGAGAAGGTAACTCAGACCCGCCATTACGGAGTCTGCGCAGTTTGTAACTGCCATGTCAACTTGGCCAGTGCACATACTTGCCAGTCCCTCACCTTCCCTTTTCTTACATGTCAACCACCCCTAAGGTAGGCCCAAGGTATCCCTATGAGCCGGGTGCAGTGTATGTGAAAGGTAGGACATGCCCTGGTGTGTGAGGCATGTCCTGATAGTGAATTGTGGCCAATTTGATTTTTCGCTATTGCAATGCTACCTGTTCCCCATAGGACAGAATGTGGAGTTTGTTTATAATATCTTATAAACATAACTGGCCCAGGGAATTAGGTGGGAAAATAAAGTTTAGTATGCCTGAACTCAGAATCTACAGATGCATCTTTTAGTGAAGGTGATTTTTACATTCTGTGTTTGAAAATACCACTTTGAGAAAGTAGGTATTTTTTTGCTCAGTCATCCCGTGTGCCTCTGCTGGAATGTGGATTGCCTGTCTGGGTTTGGGGGAGCAGGAGTGGCTCCAAATAGTCTAGGTGGGTCAGGAAAGGGCTGAATAGACCTGGGTTGCAATTGGGGAAGGGGGAGGAGATTTCCATGCACCTCAAAGGGCCTGGTCTGCGTCTGACCATGCCGTCTCCACCTCCTGCCAGGAAGTCACACCAGAGAAGGTAGAACTGGTTCTGGCTGGGCATAGACACTCTCTGCCTAAGAGATCAAAGGATTTTGGGAAATAAATACTGGGGCCCAGACCCCTCAACTTTAGAACTCTTTTGGACCAAGAAGACTGCCAAGAAGAAGAATTGGAGAAGCTGTGAGGAGGAACTACCACTTTGCTGTGTGCTTTGCGGTGTTGACCTGCAGTGGCTGCTTCTGTCTTAGGCAGTGAAAGGACTGGACTGAACTTTCTGCAATCTACTTTTGTGAGTTTCTCCAAGGGCTTGAGGTAGAGCTTGCCCCCTGTTCAAGAAGTCTCAGGAACAACAAAGACTTCAAGCTCTTCTGCCCTCAGCACTGGGGACTGTGTGTTTTGTACTGCAACAGAAGGAAAGCAACCCGACGACGTCTACGACGCCACTGCCGACTCCGTGTCCTGAAGGCACAGAAGAGGGCACTGCCACAACGCTGCACCGCGACCCTGGTCTCACCGATGCCGCCTGCTGACGCCGCCACCGAGCCGCTGCTCGAACCACACTCCGCGCCGCCTTGCTTCACGATGCGGCCTTGGTATCCCCGATGACGATGCTCCACACCAACATTTGCACCGCTGCTTGCACCGTGGTTCGAGGGCACCGCTCGTAAAGTTACACGACACACCGCTATCATCCCACACCGCAGCCCTGGCTTACCGACTCCGGCACCATCGACTCCAGTTCGTCAGCCGATGACAGCGCTTCAACAACGACGACGACGCTGCTTGCACCGCGACCTGCCAGCACCGCGACGAGCACCGCGACCCTGATCTCACCGACGATGCCATCTGACACCGCCACCGAGCCGCTGCTCGCACTGTGACCTGAGGGCACCGCACGCCGCACCGCTACACTTCGCACCGCAGCACCTGACGGGTGCCGACGCCAGCGCTCCTGACTTCAACAGAGAGGAGTTCGATCTGCATCCTGTGCGACATCGAGGGCCCCGACGTCTCCCTCATCGACCTCCAGAACAGACACCTGTGGACACTGTGCTTTCGGAAGCTCAATGAGAGGTCGCCGACGCACTGCATTTCTAAAAGGTACTTTTTGCGGGTCTTCCTGACACCGTAGCTGGCCCGCAACACCGCGGTCAGTCAGAACTGTTTGGATTTGTTTGCTCACGATGCCGTGATAGCCCCGGACGGAGCTATCGACATCAAGGAATTGTTTTTCAAGCATGTTTTGATAACCGAAGATTTTTAAGTACTCTATTGTGAATTTTTATTGTTTTTGGTCTTGTCTTAAGTGTATAAAGATATTGGATATTTTTGTAAACTGGTGTGGTGTCCTTTTGTAGTGCTTACACTGTATTACTGTTGGTTATGTGCAAATGCTTTACACACTGCCTCTAAGATAAGCCTGACTGCTCGTGCCAAGCTACTGAGGGGGTGAGCAGGGGTTATTTTAGGAGTGTAACTCCTTTATCCTGACTAGAGTGGTGGTTTCTGCCTGGCTTTGGCATACGCCCTAGCCTACCAAAAATCCCATTTCTAACAACTGCCCAATAGGTCCTCAGGGCATCACAGCATATTGTAGACCCAATAAACGTCCTTCCAAAAGGACAGTATCAACCGCATAATGAAGGATGGACAACAATTAACCACCTATCATAGAAGGAAACACACTTGCTTTACAAAGAGTACCTGCTAGACCCACTACAAAGAGATTAAAAATTAGAGGTGCTAAAACAGCATTGTTGTAAGCACTGATTGGTGAAGATTTTGTTTGGTACTTAATTTAACAGTAGTATGCACAGAGAGTGCTTCAACAGCACCACATAGTTTGCATTAGCCCCCAACCAGCCAGTTTGCTCTAGAACAACCTCCTGTCCACACCATCGAACGTGGATCTGTGACAAAAAGTATTTAAAGACAATCTCTTGATGTGGACAGTGTGTAGGATAAGTCCTGAAAGGGCTGCAGGGTCATCTTCTGTCCCCCATCGTTGTTGGTCTGGTAAATGGGGGAAATATTATTTGTTTTTACCCAGTCCTCTGTCTCTTCTAGCAGAACCTTTACAAAACATTTACCTTCAATGTCTAATAATGTAATTTACCAGTAGTTGTAGGGACACAAAAAAGATCCCTTCAATGAACTGGGAATGGGACAAAGCCTCTCCACTGTTCGAGATCCTGTAGGTATAGGCAGTGGGTAAACAAAGTACCAACCTATTCGGTTCAGTGTCGCAGGACATCTTTGTAAAGCGAGGCAACAGGCCTGTTCTGGCCCAGAACTCCGTTCATCTTTGAGGTCTTCATCATTTTGACCGCTCCAAGGTTACTGGTATTGGCGGCATTAGGCAATAACCCAGTGACACTCTGTGGGTACGAGTGCACATAATCACCACCATACAGAAGTCTAATACATGTTCCTCAGACATCCGGGGGAACATTATTGCTATAAAGGCTCTTGCTGCATCCATCAATTAGCCTTCATAGGCCCAGAATTAGCAGGAGTCGCTCCCACTGCACACCTCAAAGAGATCAACGTGTTATGGCTCCAATTAATGGCTTTTAGCCCAAGCGAAAATCTGAGATAAAACCGGATTTAAAAGGCACAGAGCGAATCACGCCATCATTCAAATGTGCTTTTGCACACTGACTTTTCAATGTTTATCCTTTAGGGAATATACTCACTTCTTACATTGTTATGATTTTTACAACTCACAGATGTTTCCCTTTTTTACCCAATTATACTTTTCATCCAGTATCAATTCAAACATGGACCTTTTGTAAATGTAGGTAGCTAGGACACATCACCTTTTGCACTATTCTCCAGAAAATTCCATTTGATAGCATAGGTACATAGGTAGTAGGGGAGAGGATGTGGTGTAACAGCCAGAGGTGTCGACTTTGGACCTGGGAAACCAGTTTTAAGTCTTGGCATCGGCTTAACATCCTGCGATTCTGGGCAAATCACTTACAGCCAGATGTACAAAGCATTTTTCAGGTCGCAAATCGGGCTGTTTGCGACCGGCAAAATGCCTTTGCTTATGTACAAAATGCAAAATGCAATTTGATAACTTGTTATCAAATCCCAATTTGCATTTGCAGTTCGGGATTTGGAATAGGTGTGTTTTGGGCCTCCCTTCCAAATACCAAATCAGTATGGTATGCATTACTGTTTGGGACCGAATTCCAGGCACAAAACAGTAATCATTTGCAAATGTTTGGGACCCCTTCCTCTCTGAGAATGTTGAAAAGATATGTTCGAGGCATATGAGCTGTAGATCATATGCATTAGCATAGATCACCATCTGGTGTTGGGCCCGGATGGTTGCACTTTGTTTTTCTTCAAAGAAGTCTTTGTAGTCATGAGGTAGGTGACTCCTCCTTTTGGTGATAGTGCGCATGGGTATCAACTCCATCCTTAGATTGTTTTTTCCCGCCATCGGGTTCGGATGTGTATTGCTGCGCTCCGGTATAGTTTTCGAACCCCTTCGACATGCAATCCTCTACCCTCTACGGTATTGTCTTTCAATCGCCTTTTCCCACTCGACGCGCATCGTAGAATTTGTAAAACCTTTGAAGGGAACTTCGAGGCGGGCCGTCGGGCCTACCCATGTCGACCACGCCAGCAGTCGATGGAACGGATTCCATTTAAACTATGTCCCGGGTGTCGTGCTAAGTTCCCACGCACCAACCTGCATCAGGTCTGCAACCTGTGCTTATCCCCGGAACACAACGAGAAGGACTGCGAAGCCTGTCAATCGTTCCGATAGAAAAAGACTCTTTATGACCCTCGGGCTTGACCCCCCAAAATGCAAGGAGACAGCGGCTCCGTACTTGACATCTTTGGCGAAGATTCAGAGGTTCCCTGTACAGACATAGAGGCCCAAGAATAAGAACTGGTCTCCATTTCCGAAGTCAACTCCTACATGGAGGAAGACCTGAACATCACCCAACGTACCGTGAGTACAAATCCCCATGTAACCACAAACCCCATAAAGACTAAGGCTCCGGCATCACCCCGGTCTCGAGCTCGGGTCGACACGACAAAATGTTTCCAATTCCCCGCTCTCTGGCCCGGCTACGAAACATAAGGACAAGCCTTCTGGCTCGGGCTCGAGCCAGCCCCATTCCAGTACCAAAACACCACCTTCGGCACCGAAACATAAGCCGCCTCATGTGCCACTCCCTACATCGCCGGCACAGAAGACACTTTCGGCACCGAAGGCCTCGGAGCCGAAAAAAGCTTCGGAGACGAAATCGTCCACCCGAAATCCTCGGCATCTAAAAGCTCTGAGCCATCAACCTCCGCACCGAAACACTCGGAGCAGAAACATCCCGCTCCCACAGATTCACAGATTCAAGTTCTAAACACACCAAAAGTAAGCATTCAGAGTCGGAACCTTTGGCGCACAAGGACCCTCTTAAAGCTTCCACGCCGAAAACCATTCCTCAGGGAAAAGACACTCCTTCCAAAGAACTTCTATCCGAAGATACAGTTTTGGACCCAAAACAGAAAAGACTCAGTATTGATCCCAAAACTGGACAACTTACAGCCACTCTTCCAAAAAAAGGGAAGCTAAATCTCCCAGAGGACTGTCCATTCCCTCTGAAAAAGAAGGACATGGGTACTAACCCTTCTCCCCCTTACATACCTCCTTCTCCTCCACCTAACCCACATCTACTAATCACACCATCAAATTCACCACCACCCCCATTTTCACCTGAACCACAGGATGATGATTATGGTGACGGGGATGGGGATGGGGACGAGGATCAGCCACAAGACATTCCACATGGCACTGATCCATGGGAAGATTACAATAAGGACCCGGATCACAATAATGACCCTGACCTGTATCCCTCCAGACTCTTCCCAACTGATGGAAATATAGGCTTTACACAGCTCAGTAACAGGGCTGCTCAATACCATGGGGTGGAGCTACACTCAGACCCCTTAGAGGAGGATTTTCTTGTGGAGACATTCACAGAAATCCACTAATACTTTGCCCATGCTCAAGGGCTTGATAAAACACGTAGACAAGGTGTTTAAGGACCCAGTCAGAGCCAGAATACTGACCCCTAGAGTGGATAAAAAGTACAAGCCTGCTCCTACAGACCCTGTATATATTAGGGGACAGTTGCCCTTTGACTCTCTTGTCGTATCTAACGCCCACAAAAGAGCTAATTCCCAAACTACAGGCGACGCCCCTCCTCCTGATAAGGAGTCTAAATTAATAGATGCATCAGGCAAACGAGTGGCCTCACAGGCTTCTAACCATTGGCGAATCGCCAATGCTCAGCCCGTTAGCACGCTACGACAGAGCTCACTATGATGAGTTAGAAAAACTCATCCAACACTTGCCTGATGAATACAAGACAAAGGCTAACAACCTCATTCAAGAAGGGAAGCTTATCACCAATACTTTCAGAAAATGCGCACTGGACACAGCAGACACAGCATCTTGTGCCATCAACACCAGCATATTACTACGCAGGCACGCTTGGCTTCGAATCTCTGGATTCAAGTAGGAGGTCCAATCCTCCATACTCAATCAGCCCTTTGATAAACAGCATCTTTTTGGGCCAACAGTCGACACTTCACTTGAAAAGATGAAAAAGGAAACTGGGCCTTACAATTACCTTCCAGCAGGGGTTCCTTTCGCCGTTCCTTTTATAGAGGTGGCTCAAAAACTGTGTCATCAGAGACTCCCTCCTCATCTTATAAAAACAACCAATCCACCTCCGCCAGAGGTTATTTTCGAGAAGGCTAAAGGGGAAATAATAACAAGGGACGAGGCAGAGGTAATTCCACCCGCTCTTCCCCTGCCAAAAAACAATCACTTCACTCCACTACCCCGATCATTTAACACCTGTCGCGGGACGACTCTTACAGTTCCTACCTGTCTGGAATTCACAGACAAGTGGGTATTAAAAATTATCCAGTATGATTATTGCCTGGAACCTACATGTACCCCTCCCAACTCTCCTTCCAAAAGAGCGTGCAATGTCACCAGAACACTTCACACTCTTAAAACAAGAGGTTCTCTCCCTGTTACAAAAACGTGCAATAGAACCAGTCCCATTACATTATCAGGGTACGGGGATGTACTCCCTATATTTTTTTTTATTCCACAAAAGGACGGCTCTCTCAGGCCTATATTAGACTTCAGGCAGCTAAACCTCTATATTCAGTCAGATCATTTCCACATGGTAACACTACAACAGGTGCTCCCACTGCTTCAGCAAGGCGACTTCCTTTCCACTCTAGATTTAAAGGACGCCTACTTTCATAGTCCCATTCACCCAGCTCACAGGAAATATCTCAGGTTTGTGGTGGACGGACAACACTACCAATTCAAAGTTCTGCCGTTCGGGGTAACTACAGCACCCAGAGTGTTCACCAAGTGTTCGGCAGTAGTCACAGCACACTTGAGAAGACAACACATTCATGCCTTCCCTTACTTGAACGACTGGCTAATAAAAGCCAACTCACAACACAGCTGCATACAACACACTTACAAAACAGTTCAGCTGCTTCACGACTTGGGATTCACTGTAACCCTCACTAAGTCTCATCTCCAACCCTCCAACACGCAAGCATACCTGGGAGCCACAATAGACACTTGCAAGGCTATAGCATACCCCAACCCTGTCAGAATACGCAACATACAAACTCTGATATCACAATTTCAGCCCCAACTCTCATTACCAGCTCGAGTGTTCATGAAACTCATTGGAATGATGGCATCTTGCATTCTAATCGTTCCTTACGCAAGAACCAAATGCGTCCCCTACAGGAATGCTTAGCACGTCGGTGGAACCAGGCTCAAGGTCAGTTAACCGATCTGGTGTTGGTGGATGGCCGAACTCATCACTCTCTGCAGGGGTGGAATACACAAAACCTTTCCAAAGGGCAGCCATTCATCGACCCAGTTCCACAGATAGTACTCACAGCAGACGCATCCCTCACCGGTTGGGGAGCTCATCTTCAAAAACATATCATTCAGGGCATGGGGACTCTACAGCAAAAACGACTCCACATAGACAATCTGTAACTGCTATCAATTTTTCGAGCACTAAAAGCTTTTCAGATACATCTAGTAGGGAAAGCTGTCCTAGTTCGTACAGACAACATGACAGTGATGTACTACATACAAAAACAGGGAGGGACACACTACAGCTCTCACACCTAGCTCAAAGCATATGGAGATGGGCCATACCTCAGAAAATATATCTCCTTGCAGAACATCTCCCAGGAGTAAACCATCAAATTACAGATCTGCTCAGTCGTGAAGGACAACAGATCCACGAATGGGAACTACACCCTCAAGTTCTTCTCCCATTTTTCCAAATGTGGGGCTTCCCAGAGATAGATCTGTTCACCACACACCTCAACGCAAAATGCCCAAACTTCGCGTCCAGGTATCCACACCCATTGTCCAAAGGCAATGCGCTATGGATCAATTGGTCCGGGATATTTGCTTACGCTTTCCCACCTCTCTAGCTAATTCCATTAGTGGTTCGGAAGCTCAAACAGCATTCCCTCACAATGATCCTAGTTGCTCCCACATGGGCTTGACAACCATGGTTCACAACACTGTTGGAACTATCAGTAGTTCCTCATAAAAAACTACACCTCTCCCCCAAGCTTCTCACTCAGAACCATGGAGAAATAAGGCTTCCAGATCCCAGTCAACGCAACCTTGCCATCTGGCACCTGAAGTCACAGAGTTTGGCTTTCTTAAACTTCCGTCAGACTGCATGAACGTTATTAGAGAGGCTAGATGCCCTACCACAAGAGCATGCTATGCAGCAAAATGGAAACAATTTGTAATTTATTGTAATAACAATCAAATCAGTCCGCTTGATGCTTCAATTTAAAACATCATTTACTATCTGTTACACCTACAACGGGCTAACTTAGCATATATAAATCATTAAGACTGCATCGTGCTGCAACAGCAGCTTACCTACAAAACAGACAACACTTGTCCTTGTTTCGTGTACCTGCTTTCAAAGGCTTTATTGAAGGACTCAAAAGAATCATTCCTCCTAGACTTCCACCTTCCCCCGTGTGGAATCTTAATATAGTCCTTACAAGACTCATGGGCCTGCCATTTGAGCCTCTGCACAAATGCAAACTACAGTTTCTGACTTGGAAGGTTGCCTTCCTTATAGCCATCACATCTCTTAAAAGAGTTGGTGAGCTCCGGGCACTAACCATACAAGAACCATTTTTACAAATTCACCACAATAAAGTGGTTCTTAGGAATAACCCAAAATTTCTACCCAAAGTCGTTTCTGCTTTTCATCTCAACCAGTGTGTTGAGTTACCCGTGTTTTTTCCTCAACCAGACTCAGTAGCAGAACGTGCTCTTCACACATTAGATGTGAAAAGAGCGCTACTTTATTACATTGAAAGAACCAAATCTTTTAGGAAAACTAAAAAACTCTTTGTTGCTTTTTCCCCACCACATATAGGCAATCCCATTTCAAAACCAGGTATTGCAAGGTGGATAGTTAAGTGCATTGAAATATGTTACCTTAAAGCTAAACGCACCTTAACAATTCCCCCTAGAGCGCACTCTATACGCAAGCTAGGGGCTTCTATGGCATTCTTGGGGAACATACCCTTAAATGACTTCTGCAAGGCTGCAACATGGTCTACACCACACACATTCACAAAGCACTATTGTGTAGATGTGTTTGCAGAACAAAAAAGCTAGTGTGAGTTTTAAGAACACTATTTCAAACCACTGCAACAGATATAGGTTAGCCACCGCTGGGAAGATAACTGCTCTATAGTCTATGCTAACGCATATTATCTACAGCTCATATGCCGCAAACTAAAAATGCTACTTACCCAGCATGCATCTGTTCTTGGCATATAGAGCTGTAGATTCATATGCACCCACCCGCCTCCCCGGGTACCTCTATCTGTTGCAGTAATATCTTACTTAGATACATTTTACATGGACATCTCTTTACTACTCTTACTAACTCCATCATCACCCGTTATGGCAAAACAATCTAAAGATGGAGTCGATGGCCATGCGCACTATCTCCAATAGGAGGAGTCACCTACCTCGTGACTACAAAGACTTCTTCGAAGAAAAACAAAGTGCAAACATCCGGGCCCAACACCAGATGGCGATCTATGCTAATGCATATGAATCTACAGCTTTATATGCCAAGAACAGATGCATACTGGGTAAGTAGCATTTTCCTTTTTATCAGCTAGCAGTAGTCCCAACCCAAGGACCACTGTCTACATTAAAAAATGAAACTTAAACGTTAAATTTTTTCTTTTAAATGCATCCTGTTTCCCTTTAAGGAAAACGGGCTGCAGGCCACCATCCCTGTGATGGCAGCGAATACTAGTGGGTCGCAAATTGCGACCTACCACATTAATATGCATTAGGTAGGTTTATTTAAGGCCCATTAGGAATTGCTCATGACACTCAAAAGAGTTGCATACGTTAGCAATTTGCAGGAAATCGCAATTGGGAAATCACTATTCCTAATCTTTGAACATCTGCCTCCCAAAAAATAAATGAATGTGTCCTTGTATAATGTAACTGGTGGTCGTGTACAGTGCCAAAAAAATACCTTCAGGTCGAGTTTGCGCTATATAAAACTGTAAATGTGTCTTGCATATTGATGCCACATATCTTAGGTCCTCCATGTGTCCTGTATGTTTACATCTAATATCACATTTACTCCCTGTGTCTTTTTCCCCAGTTACTTAGTTATTGGCATAAATGTAACAGGTATGCAATGTGACAGCGCTGCATTTTTAATGGCTTCTAGCCGGCTAATATCTAATAAGGATTTTCGTAGTCATGAGCTGGAAAAAGGCTTCATTACAGACACAACCCACATATCATTTCGAAGGAGAGTTGAAGCATCACTATTGTTAGCTGTGCTGGCTCAGCAGGAGAAAAATAGCAACGCACAATCACTAATCACTAAAAGCAACTCAGCACTATTGACCCCCAACTGAAATAGTGCCAAAGAAAAACACAAACTCTTCCAAAAGACTTTGAGAATTACTCCCAGCCAAATATTCAGATCCTGATCCATAGCAGCAATATCATGCAAGGAGAAGCCCCTGCCCTCCAAAGTATAGGTACATGTCCTGGACTTCACCCCCACTGACTTCTGTCAGACTTGGTGCATCATTGAACCATGGTGGGACAAGGAGGTCAAGTGATTTGCTATTAGTCAAGCACGAGTATCAGGAGGCCGGATAAACAGGCAGTGTTATGCAAAGGGAGGAGGTTTCTGGCCAGAAATGGACTAGGATCTGCCATTCTGGACCTGGGGGCTGGCAGTGTTCAAGGAGAGGGCCCAGACAGAATTCCAACCTGTGAACCTGGAGATCATAAACCATGCACTGCAACAGGCACATAAGACCTGCAGCCATCTTATTAGATCTAACCTACGAGAGCACACAGCAAGTCAGGAGAGATGTGCATGACGACAGCTCTGTAGATGTCTCTGTATATGGAGACCGGGATAGACATGCCTTCTGAGACTCTGTGGATGTCTCAGTATATGGAGACCGGGATAGACATGCCTTCTGAGAGCTCTGTGGATGTTTCTGTATATGGAGACCGGGATAGATATGCCTTCTGAGAGCTCTGTGGATGTCTCAGTATATGGAGACCGGAATAGACATGCCTTCTGAGAGCTCTGTGGTTGTCTCTGTATATGGAGACCAGGATACACATGTCTCCTGAGAGCTCTGTAGTTGTCTCAGTATATGGAGACCAGGATAGACATGCCTTCTGAGAGCTCTGTGGATGTCTCAGTATATGGAGACCGGGATAGACATGCCTCCTGAGAGCTTTGTGGATGTCTCAGTATATGGAGACCGGGATAGACATGCCTTCTGAGAGCTCTGTGGATGTCTCAGTATATGGAGACCGGGATAGACATGCCTTCTGAGAGCTCTGTAGATGTCTCTGTATATGGAGACCAGGATACACATGCCTTCTGAGAGCTCTGTAGTTGTCTCAGTATATGGAGACCAGGATAGACATGCCTTCTGAGAGCTCTGTGGATGTCTCAGTATATGGAGACCGGGATAGACATGTCTCCTGAGAGCTTTGTGGATGTCTCAGTATATGGAGACCAGGATAGACATGCTTCTGAGAGCTCTGTGGATGTCTCAGGATATGGAGACCGGGATAGATATGCCTTCTGCGAGCTCTGTGGATGTCTCTGTATATGGAGACCGGGATAGACATGCCTTCTGAGAGCTCTGTGGATGTCTCAGTATATGGAGACCGGGATAGACATGCCTTCTGAGAGCTCTGTAGATGTCTCTGTATATGGAGACCAGGATACACATGCCTTCTGAGAGCTCTGTAGTTGTCTCAGTATATGGAGACCAGGATAGACATGCCTTCTGAGAGCTCTGTGGATGTCTCAGTATATGGAGACCGGGATAGACATGCCTCCTGAGAGCTTTGTGGATGTCTCAGTATATGGAGACCAGGATAGACATGCCTTCTGAGAGCTCTGTGGATGTCTCAGTATATGGAGACCGGGATAGACATGCCTCCTGAGAGCTTTGTGGATGTCTCAGTATATGGAGACCAGGATAGACATGCCTTCTGAGAGCTCTGTGGATGTCTCAGTATATGGAGACCGGGATAGACATGCCTTCTGAGAGCTCTGTAGTTGTCTCAGTATATGGAGACCAGGATAGACATGCCTTCTGAGAGCTCTGTGGATGTCTCAGTATATGGAGACCGGGATAGACATGCCTTCTGAGAGCTCTGCGGATGTCTCAGTATATGGAGACCAGGATAGACATGCCTTCTGCGAGCTCTGTGGATGTCTCTGTATATGGAGATCAGGATAGACATGCCTTGCGAGAAATTTGTGGTTGTCTCAGTATATGGAGACCGGGATAGACATGCCTTCTGAGAGCTCTGTGGATGTCTCTGTGATGGGATGCCAGTGCTCACTGAGAGTCAGGCTACAGGTGTATTGTGATCATTAATGCTGCGATACCATTTGTCCTCAGGTCCAGCTCGAGCACGCGGAGTTGTTTCCTGGTCAATAGCAACCCTCCCGATGTAATTCTTCAGTATTGGGTCGACGTGACTACATTTCTTCAAGCCTTTGATGAGACATGATGGGGGTGTGTAGGATGTCTTTGAAGGTTCAGTTTCATAGGCTGTTGAGCAGAACATTGCCTCCACTCAGGTGCGAGAGGACCAGGGATTGCACTGTTGTTCTGAAGTCTGTTTCTCAAAAGAAAGGTTTCTATATTTTCCTGAGGGAAAGTTACTTTAAAGTTGTCTTAGTTATCTGGTGGTCTTTTCATTGAAGGGGAGTTCTTTGTCAAGGATGGATCCCAGTGATTCTGCACTGACCGTCCGCTGAAGGGTTAAACAGTGCAGGTTCATGTTGGGTAGCCTGGCTTGGATCTGTGGTTGTTTGGAGCTGTTCGCAAATAGAAGGAACATTGTCTTAGCTGGTCTGAGCTCCAGGTAAGCACGTGACATCAAATGTGATTAGTCTGAGGCTGGCTCCGATTTGATTCATGCAATTTATCAAGAAGACTTTAATTTCAAGTTGGTGTATGAATGGATCCTACTGTTGCTGCAAACAAATAAAGTAAAGAGATGTTTTGTGGAGGTGGAAGATGATGGATGGGTAAGAGGAAACCCTGGAATACTCTGCAGAAAGCAGGAAGTTTCTGGGATTTTGTGATTCCCATCTTCACTAACTGATGATGGTTTGGGAGCTAAGAAACGAGCCACTGCAGAATGGTGTTGGAGCTAGCCACACATCTTTCCAGGGTGTGAATCAGTATGAATAGTTTGCTTTATATTGTGTTTTTGGAGGCAAGCCACTTTATCTGCTCAAGCTTCAATTCACAGATTTATAATGTCTGTCTGGGAGCAGTCACAGGATCAAGCACTGGATAAAGATGAACAAATTGACATTGACATGGCTGTGGACCACCTTGTTGTCTGCATAGTGGTATGCGGCTTCATCCATTTAACCTTTCTAAATAGTGCCTGGGCTCTTGTGCACGCACACACTTCTCTTTTTCACAATGGTCACACATGAAGTTGCGTCACCACTGTTTTACGTATGCATGTTGCAAGACTTCCTCACCGCAGACCACATAAATCCTGCTCAGAGCGGCTGCTGGCCTTTCCAGGAAGCAGCCTTATCATGCCCACGTGCATTCACAGTGGTTCTGAAGCATGTGACATGGAATCAGCAGGTTCCTGCATCCACCCTTCTGTCCTGTCCAGCCTCTTAATGGGCCTTACAAGCCCTAAGGACACCGAGAGCCCATCCTAATGTACTTAAGCATTAAATACTGATCGGGAGGGCTATACCAGGGAGGGCGTACCCTGGGTCCCCCTTGGAAGGCAAGTTTAGGCACGAGGAGGGGCCCTTGAACCGACGGGTGCATTATACTCCAAGTACCTCCTTAGCATCAATAATTATTGCTCTTCCAGACTCATCAGCCCCGGATATGTCAATCTCAGAAACACCTGGTTTAAAGTGCTGTGAGTGGAAGCAGTTGTGGCTGCCCAGGTAGCAGTAATTTCCTACCAGATAAAGCCTTGGGTTTATTCGGGCATCTCTTGCCATGTAGACCTAGGCCGTGCCCCTCTGGTTGTCGATGTACTGTACGTATGCATTGGTGTTTATATCGTGCAAACTTTGTGTAGTTGGGAAGCAGCAGAGCACCTGTGGCGTAACGAAAGTTCAAGGGGCCCCCCTGCAATATACATGGAGGGGTCCCCTCTCCGGATTTATTCCGGAGCGCTCAGGCATACGTACTGTGCCGAGGGGGGGCCCCTGCATCCCGGCCCCCCCCCTGCAGGTCGGGCCCCCCCGCACCACAGGGGATGCGGGGGCCTGTGTTACGCCCCTGCAGAGCACTAAACATGGATAGGGGTATTGGGAGTCGATAGAAGATCGTGTACATCAAGTGAGGATTTATACATTTGAATTACAGTGCAATTCACACATTTATCACTACACTGCATTTTTCATCAGTTACACTTTTCATTACAGTTTTAATCCAATTTAATTTGGAATAGCCAATACCTCTGTGATTACTCCCTGAACATACCAGTTCTGATTTACCATAAATTCCCTTCCCGCTGAGAGAGTGAGAGCAGGGGCATTAGGGGTGAGAGGAGGGGCATTAGGGGTGAGAGGAGGGGCATCATGGGTGAGAGGAGGGGCATCATGGGTGAGAGGAGGGGCATCATGGGTGAGAGGAGGGGCATCAAGACCCACATGAGGTTGCGCCTCACGTGAGTTATGACCTTCCCCTCGCTCAGTACTGGGAATAGATAGGACATTACACTCCACACACTTTGGGTATAAACTATGCACACGCATAAACACTTGAAAAAACTAAAGATTCAATGATAATTGAGGATACTCATACAAAGGTCTTGGAATGAAGGACTGTTTATGACCTGAACACTTTGAAGTAGGCCTGGTGATTTATGTATTTTTTATCTGTAGTATTTATGTAGCACAGACCTAACCGCTTGAAGAGGAGAACTTTACGGGTAACCAGAGCAATAATTGAATAAGTTAATAATAATGTAGGATAATATAAACATGGTGAAAGCTAAAAAGGTGGTGAGGGTAATCAGGTATCTAGTTATAGAACATGCGGAAGAAGGAGAGTCTAATCGATGGGCTCGGAATCGGTGGGTCTTCAGATTTCTTGTAAATTAGTGTTATTTTATGTTGAATCTTAGGTCCTTGGGCAGATTGTTCAAAGGTTTGAGCCAGAGAAAGCCTGGTTCCGAGTCTCCGTCTTCTCTACGTTGAGGATTTCTAGTATTAGTCAGGTTCTATTGCTTCTCTTCCCTCCGGTTATTGTGAAGTTTTCCTTTAAGTAGGAGGGCGGTCATGATGTATCGCTTTAGCTGTGATGCAGGCTGGATTAAACCGAATTCTGACATCTAGGGGTAGGCAATGAAGGTATCTCTTGATGGGGTCAGATGGGGGTACTGATAGAACCATAACACTCTCCATTAAAAATGAAAGGCCAAATGCATACCTCGCTAACGTACTTCTTGCTTACACAAAGAGCGATCCCTCCTCCCTTCCGTGCATATATAGACCTAGAGCCGGCCACTTGTACGGTTGACTGCTTACAACTTTGACTTGGGCTCCAAGGACTGGGTTTCTCCTCTAACGTCTTGCTGGTGTGTACTGATACCTGGGTCAAGCTCTGCATTGGACAAGGTAGCATCTGGGCCTCCTGTGTCAATCCTGAGGAGTCAAGCTGGAGTGTCTACTCTCTCATCTCCACTTTACCATCTTCATTGCTGATATAAATCTGGAACGGAGTAACATCAAAAGCTTCCCTCCAAAAGCTGGTTCTGGAAATGTCCACTCGCTGTAGTACATGCATGATATTGTCCGAATGAATCGTTTGCCGGCATGATAACACTTACCAGTAAGATTCAGCAAGTAGTCCATGCCGCACTCTACAAAGTAAATAACCATATCCTGTCTAAGGCCATGATGTTTGGTGGGAATATCATGGTTAAACAATGCTGGCTTAATGCTGTAAGCTAGATGGGAGCTGTGAATGCTGCCACTCAAGCCTCCCGCTTGATAGTCACCAGACACGGAGTCCCTGCTCCCTATCAAAACTTCTCTCCGGTTGGATTAACTCCATTTAATATGTCCTTCTTCAACCGTTTGTTGTATGTAGCCGTTCATTTGAGAGTTTAACATGGAGATTGTCCCTATCTAACCCATGGGGCTCCTTTTTGGTAGCTGGCCTTAGAGAAGGATCTTGGGACTATTGAGGGGTTGTTATGGAAAGCCCCCCTTTGTTTAAGGAGCGCCATCCCCATAACGGCCATTGCGGCAGAACAGTCTCTTGCTCCGTCAGAGCTTGGGCGCTTCAATGAAGCTAAACATGAAGGCAGGACCCTTCTATGCCTGTGGGAGAATGATCTTCTAGCTATGAAAGGCTATAGTCCATGTTTCTTCTCGTCTGGAGAGACTTTCGTTAAGAGACACTTTAGATGATCTTATGCTATCTAAATCCTAATTCAAGCCTGCTCTTAATTTTAAATCAAACAGTGGTCTACTAAATAAGATCTATGTTATCTTTAAGCTCAAAGCTTTTATGTGCCATATATTTAGAAATTACATCTGTGAAGGACTGCAACTTTACTATGTTATAATGTTTGACCCTTATTTTGCATAAAATAATCTTCACTGTTTCACTGTACAGGTGCATGATTGGCCTTCCGCATGAACGCCACCTGGGTATATCATGTGCCCTTACATTGGCATTGGATTGTCCCCTTTATGGTAAATGTGCGCATCCCTACCCTGGCTGACCCAACTGCCGGTGAATCTGGTGACTGGCACGCTAATCTAGTGTGTGTGTGCCCTACACGTGCACATTGTGGAACTAAGCAGCAAAAACTGTTACTTGACATGAGGGGTGGCATCAAGTATGACCTCTAGTGTCCATGTCCTGGGTTGTTAACTTGAAATAGATTTCTGTGGAGTTGTTATACTGAACAGACTCTTTTCTGGTTTAGAAGGAGTGCGTTCTACCAGTTCCACTTAGCTGTGACACCCAGCCCCTGAAGCCGGGATCCTGTGTGCATGATGCGTGTGAGTGTGTGTGGAGCCTGTGTATAAAAGCAAGCCTTGGTGTTGTGATTGCTGGGACCACTTGGATTCATTTTGGATAGATCCTGGCCTGACATGGTACAAGATGGAGGATGGAATCCAGCTTCCCCAGACAGTGGAACTGTAATGCTTGCATTCCTAAAGCTAAAGGGAGGAACCCCAGACACTGAAGTGTGGGTGCAAGGAAACTGGGATAGCCTTAGTAATTCTGTAAAGACCGTTTACGCGAGCACTGCCATTTGGCTGATGGTAGGGAGTGGGAGCGAGTCCGCAGATTCTGTTGTTATGGGCGAGGACGTTTCTAGGTAGGGCCTGCTACTCCAGGAGGTTTGATCAAAATCTCTTCACCCTTCATTGTCCCCATGTTTTGGATACTCCTGCTCGGCGCTAGCAGCATCATTACCTGCTGTGAGAGCCATTACCTTTCACAAAGGCTGCATCTGCACTGAAGCCAGGAAATATCCAAACCCATTCCTGCACTTTAGACGGTGGATCAACAGCTATTAATAACAAGCATTGGCGAAGTCAATAGGTTTCGCCTACGCAAGAGATATTGGCTTTGCCAATGTCTTTTAGCCATGTTGTACAGCAGAGTAGAGGGGAGTGGTGTTGAGCAGAGTGGAGTGCTATAGAGTGGAATGGAGTAAAGTGGCTTGGAGTGGCATAGAGGGGCATACAGTAGAGTGGCGTAGAGTGGAGTAGCGTAGGGTGCAGTGTATTGGCGTAGAGTACAGTGCAGTGGCTTACAGCAGAGTGGTATACAGTAGAGTTGAATAGCGTAGGATGAAGTGGGGCAAACGAGAGTGGTGTGGAGTGGCATACAGTAGAGTGACGTTGGCATGGCGGGGAGTGGAGTAAAGTGGTGGAGAGTTGCTTGGAGTGGCATAGAGTGAAGTGGCATAGAGTAGTGTCACTGTGCGGAGCTGCATTGAGTGGCAATGTGTGGAGTGAAGTGGCGTGGTCCAGAGTGGTGAGGAGTGGCAGAGTGGCATAGAGTAGAGTGGTGCAGAATAGAGTGGAGTGGCATGGCATAGAGTGCAGTGGAGTAGAATGGAGTAGAGTAAAGTGGCGTGGAGTGGAGTAGAGGCTTGGCGTGGCAGAGAAGAGTGGAGTAGCATGAAGTGGGGTAGAGTGAAGTGGCGTAGAGTGGCACTGTGTAGCATATGGTGGGGTAGAGTGGCATACAGTGGAATGGATTGGTGTGGAGTGGCATAGAGTAGAGTACAGTGGCACAGCGTACAGGGGTACAGAGTGCAGTGGCTAGAGTGGTGCAGAGTAGAGTGCAGTGGCAGTGTGATGCATGGTAGAGTGATGCAGTGTGGTGACGTAGAGTCCAGTGGTGCAGAGTAAAGTGACTTAGGGTGCAGTGACTTAGAGTGCAGTGATGTAGAGTAGAGTGGTGCAGAGTAGAGTACAGTTGCGTAGATTGAAGTGGCGTAGAGTACAGTGGTGCAGAATAGAGTGCAGTGGCGTAGAGTACAGTGTTGCTGAGTAGTGTGTCAGAGTGCAGTGGCATAAAGTGCAGTGATGTAGAGTGGCGCAGAGTAGAGCGTCATAGAATGCAGTGGCATATAGTAAAGTGGTGTAGAGTGGAGTTGCTTAGCGTAGAGTGACGGAGTGTGCAGTGACAGAGGGGTGCAGAGAAGAGCAGAGTGGCATACAGTAGAGTGGGGCAGAGTAAAGTAGAGTGACGTAGAGTGCACTAGTGTAGAATAGAGTGGTGTAAAGTGGCATGAAGTGCAGTGGGGTAAGTATAGTGATACAGAGTAAAGTACAGTAAGAGTACAGCGACGTAGAATAGGGGGTGGGAGGAAAAGAAGCAAATTGAAGGAGTGGGTGGGAGGGAATAGAAGCAGCATGGAGAGGGATATGGGAGACGGACGGAAACACAAACACTCATATAGAGTGCATGAACACAAAAAGTAGTTTTAAAAACGGGAGGAGTGGATGGATGCAAATACTTGGTCCATGCTCCAAGGGCAGGCTAAACACAAGAAGAGGACATGACGTCCCCATGCCATGATAAACAGCAGCAAAGCAAATGAGAGTGACGCTGAAGCTAAAAAATGGTAAGCCACGGGCGGACTGTAAGCCCACTATGAGTAAACAAAAGTCTCACAGAGGCAGAGCATTCTCTATCTAGACGAACCCCAGAAAGATACCCATTTAGATCACAGGAAATTGAAATACTACACACATTAAATGGGAATTCTGCTACAGGGCTCTGGCCAACTACGATATTTCTCACACCCTGTGCGGTGACCTAACACAATTCCTATGGTGCGCCCAACATCTACAGCGCCTAGCAGAGATAAAAGGTCATAGGCACAATCAGGCACAGGTGCAAGCTGACTAACAACTACATTGTTTGGTAACCCGTAGCTCAGTTAGTTGAGATCTTGACCTAACTAGTTCACGCTAATAATCGTTACTCCCCTTATCTTTACAAACTTAAGATACAGTCTGCCAGTCTTGAATTTTAGGCCCTGTGCTTGCTGCTCTACTCATGGCTGCAGGATCGGGGACAGTGGCCGTGCCTGGCAGATTATGCCCCTGGGTACAAACAGCATGGCAGGCCTTGGCAGCGGTTTTCCATCTCCAGCAGTTGCAGCCTCCTGGCTGGTGCTCGGGACTGCCCTCTGGTGGTAGCGCGCATCATTGCAGGTCGCACAGCACATTGGGGCTCTAGCTGAAAAAGACGCTCTGGTCACACTTCAGGGGTGCCCCTGCTGTTTGGAGTTATGGGTACTGCACCCAGGGTGCCACATGAACCATGTAGGGATGCCCGGTGACCCCTCACTGTTTAGGTCAGTGGTTGTTAGTCTCCCGGTACAATGTATTGGTCGCTGCCATTCATGTTCTGATTAGCTAGCATTACTTGGTGCTCACCATCGCTGTGAACTGTTAACCAATCAGAATTGTGATTTGCACATTCCAGTTTTTCCAGTAAAATGGACATGTAAATAATGCTCATAAGGGCATTGGACAGTGACATATTCCCATGTATACCATATTGTCTATTTGCAGCTTTGTGTTGCTAATCGTCTCTCACAAACCAGTATCTTTCATGTGGACTCTGGTTTATATTCTCAAACACTACATGTCATGCTGTGCACTGCATATGCACGTATGCATGACGTGCGTGCTTAAAATGTCAGGGTGCTATTGTCAAATTGATGAATCTCTAATGCTGCCAGATGAAAATGAACCGAATCACAACCGTGCCTGCTAATAGTGTGTATTTTCCTTATTCTGTTATTGAACAATTTTTGGCTAAAAGTCCATAAGGGTTTTCCCCTGTAAAACAGTGAGCTTGAAACATCCTATCCTCATAAGGCGTGACGTCTGGCAAAAACTAAGCAGGGCCTGGAACAGACCCAGGTTATGCTCCGCTCTCATTACCAATACATTCCTTGCCTGTCATGCAGTGCTAACAGCCTCTGCATGTTGTTATCTTTGTAACTTCATTGTAATTAGATGTGAGTGTTCGTGCTAACTGATGTTTGGCACTTGGATAGACAAGTCTGCCTATATTTGACATAGCGATACCAAACGGACGGAGCGTTTGAGCAAATCAAACACCCACCCCCAGTCACAGATCTGGGTTTAATCCATCCTTATTTTGCTCACCACGCCACCCCAGTTCAGACATGGCCATATGCAAATCAGTCTGACCCTGTGCCTCATGGGAACAGTCCAGCCCGAACTGCCAAACCATGTCTTCCCTGGACCGGAAACACGCATCCTGGGACCGGTTTCGGGTTCATAACCCTCATCAGCCAGGCTATCTTGAATCCAGTGTCAAAGTGAGCAAGGGACCCACGTCTGGGCATACCCTGCCAACTTAGGGCAAACAAAGCGATACCAAAGGGGATGATGGACGGAGCGTTTGAGCAAATCAAACACCCACCCCCAGTCAACTGATCTGGGTTTAATCCATCATCATTCTTCAGCTCACTCCACCACCCCAGTTCAGACATGGCCATATGCAAATCAGTCTGACCCTGTGCCTCATGGGAACAGTCCAGCCCGAACTGCCAAGCCATGTCTTCCCTGAACCGGAAACAAGCATCCTGGGACCGGTTTCGGGTTCATAAGCCTCATCAGCCAGGCTATCTTGAATCCAGTGGCAAAGTGAGCAAGGGACCCACGTCTTGGCATACCCTGCCAATTTAGGGCGAACAAAGCGATACCAAAGGGGATGATGGACGAAGCGTTTGAGCAAATCAAGCGCTCACCCCCAGTCAACTGATCTGGGTTGAATCCATCATCATTCTTTAGCTCACTCCACCACCCCAGTTCAGACATGGCCATGTGCAAATCAGTCTCACCCTGTGCCTCACTTTTCCACTGGATTCAAGACAGCCTTAGGGCCACGTCTGAACTGGGGTGGTGGAGTGAGCTAAAGAATGATGATGGATTAAACCCAGATCAGTTGAATGGGGGTGAGTGTTTGATTTGCTCTAACACTCCGTCCATCATCCCCTTTGGTATCACTATATTTGACATAGTCTGATCAAAAGAAAAAGTTATTTCTGTAACTTTTTTTTTTTTAAACAGATTTTTTATTGTCAGTTGCACAATAAACGCAGGGGTCTGTACCCCAGAGGCCACTGCAGCATCAAGTTATACATTGACATGACCGGAAAATGACTTTTTTTTTTTTTTTTAAAGAAAAATAAACACAATCTTTGACGTAAAGTGCCATTCCAGATATCCACTTCAAACATCCCAACTCCCCCCCCCCCCCTGAGTTGAATGTCTGTAACTTTTAAACCATTTACACAGTAAACACATTTCCTGTTGAAATCTGTAATATATCTGACAAAAGTTGTGTCTTCCTAGATCCTTCCTAGAGGAAGAGGTGTGGCGCCGCGGCCAGGACAACTGACTCCGTAATCTGGGGATCACGGTTTGATCCTTGGCGCCGGCGACAGATTGGCCCAGCACCATGTGACTCTGGGCAATAGCTTGCTTAATCTTCCCGATGGCCCCAGCGCCTAGAGACCCTTACGGGTGATTGTTTGCGCTTTACAAATGTGGATTATTATTATTATTATCTGTTAACGCCACCATAAAATGAAGGATTGCAGGAGCTGTGCACATGTTATATTTATTTTGAATTGTTTTCTAGCACATCGTCATGCGGAGGCGTAGGAGTGCTGCACACATACATGAATATAGGGCTCAGGGTAGACCCAGCTCTGGAAAGCTTTTTCACAAGACGACTAACGTCTTGCAGACATGTGGAAACTGTGTGGCGGAGCAGGACAGACAGACAAATTTAGCAGACGATGCCATAACACTGCATTGAGCATTAGCTAACTAATGCATGCTATGTTATGCGTGTTTCTAAAGTCCCGTATCACCCGCGAGCGTATCCTGGCGCTGAGCGGGTGTGTGCCTAGCCCTGCCTATGGCAGGGTGGTTATTTGAAAACCCAGGTCTTCAGCTTCTTGCGGAATTTAAGAAGAGACTCTGATGTGGAGTGTGAAGCCGTTCCAAGCTTTAGGAGCGATGGAAGAGAAGACTCGCATCAGTATTGCCTCCATGAAGAGTGAACCAAACCTGAACATCCCACTGCAGGGGGGGCTCCTTGTTCATGGACATTACGAAGAGCTGCTTGGAAACAGGTTATGTCTTCAGACAAATGTGCTTCTTAACATAGCAATGTGCGAGAATTATGCTTTTAAGTATCATATAGTTATTAGCCACATTAAAACTGATTTTCTGGTAACTATAATGATTTTTAACCTCACATATCTTCTCACGGGCCCCCACTCTTTAGCTTAGAAGTGCATCCCTGTCGTCAGGTGTATGCCCGCCCTCTATCAAACGAAGGTTTTAGAGGGCGAGGACTGGCCGATGATGAAGCATGACACCTGGTGGCGTGTGAGACCAGTCCGTCACTTTTTGTGAGATGCCCCCACTCACAATGCTTTTGTAACTGTATTAGGGTCATTCTTCACTAGGAGCAGCTTTCTGTGGTAAACAAAACACAGAATTCTGGGGAAACCTTGTGATCCTGGGAACCTAGGCAGATATCAGACATACAAAACAAGGCCACGGTTCTCCGTGATAGCGGCCTGGTCTTCCCCCATCCTGTGATGGTGTATGTCACACCTGGTGATTCGATGAACTTTTGTTTCCAACACCCCTGCCTCTCTTCAGGACTCAGCCCAGCCATGGTGCTGCCTCGGCTGCTACCACGCTGGTCATCATGATGACCCCGTAATAACCGCATTGGGGCGAAACCTCGACAGCGTCGCTGGTTGACTGATATTGATGGAAACAGTGCACACGTTGTATTGTAACTTTGAGTCTTGTCGTTGAAGTTGGATGTGATATCAGCCCCTAGATTGTATATATTGTAAATAGCACTTGCGCACCTTATTCGCCAGTGTCATCACTCACTGCGCCATCTCTGTTGTGGCTCCTACATTTGAGAACCAAGTCTGAGTCAATCACTGAAGGGTTTGTTGCAATGATGCTTAATGAGTGAATGAATGGTGTCTGCAAACTGTAATAATGATTCTTCTTACATATTTCTCTAGCCAAGGGGGGTGGGGGGGGGGGGGGCAGGCCTATTCCTCTCCCCGAGGGACTCACGGTTTTGTGTTAACACAGCAAAGCATGCCTGCTCTAAAGACCCGCCTTCTTAAGAGCCGAAGCGAACATTTTTTTAAAAAAATCCTACAGATAATGCAGTATTTAACCTACTGTGTTCAGTGTACGGCCCTCTAGCATAGGAGTTGTAAGTGTACTCTGTGATTGAAATGAAAAAATAGAAGTGCAGGTACTCTGTACCAGAGTACCTGCTTGTTTCTGAGAAGTGCCGTTACTCTCCAATTAAAAGTATAGCATTTCTCTTGAGAAGTGCCGGTACTGTCCCTCTCGAAATAAAAAAGTGCCGGTACTCCGTACCGTACCGGACAGCACCGGCCCATTTAAAGTGTACTACATAAACATGTAATATAGAAATACATAAGTGATATGTAGAATGCATGCAGACGCACAGAGTGTAATATGTTATTTATCCCATTGGTGAGTGTGGGAGGGGCCACAATCCACCCAAAGCCTCGAGTGGCTCATCACACCCCTTCCCACCCTCAACCATGGTAATAAACAGCATGTTACGCTCAGCGGAGCTGCACGTATGGTTTATGCTACGCTAATTGCTCATGCGCAGTAGTTTATAAACAATCGTGCTTAACCAGAACATAAGGGCCTTATCCTCGCGCAGGGAGCTAAAAACACAATACTCAGGCCTGTTGAGCTGGGCCCCACGTGTTCTGTTCCGTAAAGTGGTCCTGGAACGGAATCTGAGACGTGAATCAGTCAGTCGTGCGCCACTTAAACATGAACAGGGCGCTTTTGCACTGTAGCAATGAATGTCCGAATGTGTGTTTATTAGTACATTTGTTGCAAATAGTGTGTGGTTTTGGGCAGCGTTTATTTCACACACATATGTGGTTTAACAAAGCAGCCTTGGAGTTGGAGTGACATTTACACACCACGTGTGAGCTACTGGTTCATGATACATGTATGCAACACACGGGAGCGCGGGATTTCCACAAAGAGCTCTTTCTTTCATTCTCTGGGTAATATTTGAGAAATGCCTCTCTCTTACTTTCTTGCCCGCGGCCATAGCTCGCTTGTAATAACAGAAGGAAATTATAAGGGATAATGATGTATTTCAGCTGAGTAGAGCGGTCCCAGGGCCCTCCCGCGCCGCGCCAGCACACAGCTGGGTCCTGGCTTCTGTTCGCCTATTAACTGAAAGTGAGATGGCAGGAGGGGTGGCGCTCTGCCATCCACTCTTTATATATTCATTTACCCCCGGAGATCACAAACGGGGTTTAGGCTAAAACAAACTTGCAAAAACCGCTTCAAAAGAGGTGACCACATCGACGTGCTGCACGAAAATGTAATGTCGCGCGTGACATCAACTCCTGCGCAAAGCAATGCGGCGCGAGCCCGCCCGGACTGGGGCCCAAATGTGGCTACCATTTGACAGCTCTGCAGCCTTAAACGGTGGAGGTGGACGGAATGCTGAAACAGTGTCAAACATTCACCCCAGTACAGAGATCTGGGCCTAAATCCATCGTTTTTTGCTCACCATGCCATTACAGTTTGGACCCAGCCATATGCGAATCAGTCTTGACCCTGCGCCCAATGGGAACAGTCCAGCCCGAACTGCCAGGCCACATCCTCCCTGGACTGCAAACAAGCATCCTAGGACCAGTTTTGGGGTTTCACCCCTCATCAGTCAGGCTAGCTTGACTCCAGTGGCATGGTGAGCACGAGACCCATATCTGGATATACCCTTCCTACATAGGGCGACAAATGCAAAAAGAATAATTGATGGACGGAATGATGAAACAATGCCAAAAATTCACCCCCGTACAGAGATCTGGGCCTAAATCCATCGTTTTTTTGCTCCCCATGCCATTCCAGTTTGGACTCAGCCATATGTACATCAGTCTTGACCCTGCTCCCCATGGGAACAGTCCAGCCCGAACTGCTAAGCTAGGTACTCCCTGAACCAGAAACAAGCATCCTGGCACCGGTTTCAGGGTATCATATATCAGGGAATAATGTACTTACTTAAAAATGGGAAGCGTACTGCTTAGCACTGACTCAGTGAATGCCCATCACTGATTCAGTGGTACCAAAAAATTATGGAATATACTTGCCATGAAACGACTAACTAGCAACATGAATGGGACACAGATAAAGTTCAGTCTTAGGTGGAAGCCCCTCTTCGGCCACTTAAGTAGCGGACTTGCAAACACAACTCTGGCACCACGCTGGAGAGCACTGGGCCTCTTGGACTTACACTTTAGGAGTGGTCACTTCAGGACTTATTGATTACCCAAGTCATGTACAAGGTGAACTGTAACGCACTAGCGATGGCCCCACCCTGGGAAGGGACGTGGTGGTTTACGTTTCAGGGTGGACTATACAGGGTGGCGCTGCCCTCTGCAGTTGGGGTTAACAGAGGGTGGGGTAGAGGGTCTTCTAGGTTTGACAGGTTAGAAGTGTGTCCTAGAAAAACCCGCATTGGCCTTTCCCTTCTGCTTTGCTCGGTCCACTTCGAAATACTCGCTGATAGCATATCAACTGTGTTGAAACCCGCCCCATGCAAGGGGTTGGGCTGGTCATTTTTTCCAACGTACCGAAAAGTTAATAAAAACATTTGAACTAAAAAAATGCATGGAAAAACACTCCCACTCTGAAAGGGTGGTGGTGGTCTTCCGGACACACTGTGGTAGCTTGGCTCGAGTGGTCAGGAATCAGGCTCCGTGCTAAGCATACGACATACCCAAACAATAACCATGCGTGCATCCGTTCCAAAAACGACTCTACACCGTAAAAATTATGAAAATATCTTTCTTTATCTTCTTTTTCTCTTAGTTGCTGATTGGATAAATAAATAACAATCACAATATACAAACTTTTTAAATAGTGCAGGTCAAATAAATACTGGCTTACTGATTCAATAAATAGGGGTGATCATAAATAATGAAGGCATAAATATAAGTGCAATACCTACAGGCAATTAAATATTCTGAGGCAATAAATACTGTAAACCAATAAATATTGTGCATCAATAAATACTGTGGACCAATAAATACAGTGAAGCAATAAATAGGTTAAATACAATAAATACAGTGCCCCTAATAAATACTTAAAAGCTGACAGTGACACTCATAGAATCAGATCACTTTTGAATTCCTAAGGGCTGATTTGGCCCAGGCACAGCTTGTGGGGATGTGGAAGGCTTGAGGGTGTCTACTCCCTGGCTTGGACAAGGCTGAGGCCTAAACTGAGGTAGATCAAGGGGGGAATACCAGAGACCTGGCTCTCTCTCTCCACACAACCTCTCTGGATTAGTCCCAGTTCACCCCTGGCACCGTCAGGTTGGTTCCAGCACCTCCCTAGCCCCTTAGAGCAGTCTCTCAGGTCTCCACAGGGCCTTAGGCGCCCTCTACTCCACTTACTGCCCTTTTTCTGATGCTCCGACGCCGCTGGAGTCGTGTCGACGCCGTGAGGCGGTTCCGGTTCGATGTCGGCGGCCTCGGCACAATGTCAGTTCTTGACGACGCCGGTAGGCGGTTCCGGTTCCGATGTCGGCGGCCTCGGTTCGATCTCGACCTCCGATTCGATGGCGTCGGGCAGTCTTTACTCGATGTCGACTTCGGGCGGCTCCGGTCCGATGGCGACCTCAACTTCGATGACGTCGGCCGGCCTTGACTCGATGTCGACTTCCGGCGGCTCCGGAGTGCGATCCTCACTCCCGACCTCCGGTGCTCCTCTCCTTAGGTTTCCGGCGACTCCGGAGTGCGACCTCCACTCCCGACCTCCGGCACGATTCTCACAGGTTCCAGCGACTCCGGAGTGCGATCCTCACTCCCGACCTCCGGTACACCTCACCTCGGTCTCCGACGACTCCGGAGGGCGGACTCCACTCCTCCGATGACGCCGCTCACTCGACCTCGGGTGACTTCCTCCTCGACCTCTGGTACTCCTCACGACCTCTGACGGCGCCCTCTCTCGACCTCTGGCGGCTCCGGGTACGACGTCTGCTTTTCCAGTCAGCGCCGCTTCTCCACCTCGGGCTCCAGGTCTCAGGCTACTCGACGTCGGACTCCAGGGAAACCAGTTTTCAGGTCAGGATCTTGCTGTTCTCTGTTTCTAAGGCCTGTTCCTGCTGTCCAGGTCCTTAGGATGGTGTTTCTGACTTCTTCCCACACAGGGCTCCAGGCTGGGCTCAGTCAGTAGGGACTAGTATCAAGGGTGGGTTTATGGACCCCACTCCAGGCACAAGTTTCCACCCCTGCTGCCTCACTCCTTCCTCCTTCAGGTTTCTGCTGCTCACTCTTCACCAGTCAGGTGCCAACTGCCAGCTCCAACTGCCAACTCTCTGTCTTAGCTTCCCAACATTCTAAACCGCCTCCAACTGTCACAGGGCTCTGGAATGTTCTGGAAGGTGCTAGTAGGTTCCAGTGGATGTTGGTGATGTCACAGGTGGCCACCATTTTGTGCTCCAGGCCCTCAGACAGAAGTTTCAGGGTAGCTAAAATGGCTCCCTGAATCTGCAGCAACACGAAAAAGTCTGGTGGTTCCCAAAAAGGAAAAATTCAAACAGGGTTTGAGGCAAAAGTGGGACAAAATAAATAATGATGAGGAGGGACCACCCAAAGGGCTGACAGGTCTAACACGCGTCCCCCCCAGCTGAAAGTGGGGAGAGCTACCCAACCCCTTGGGAGTTCTCATCACTAAGGCGGAAATACCTTGAGAGACCGTCTGCATTGGCGTGGTCCACTCCAGGCCGATGTTCCACCTGAAAGTCCATTCCCTGTAGGGAAATAGACCACCTCAACAACTTGGGATTCTCCCCCTTCATTTGCATCAGCCAGCGAAGGGGTCTGTGGTCGGTCTGAACTAGGAAGTGCGAGCCAAACAGGTATGGCCGCAACTTCTTCAGAGCCCATACCACGGCAAAGGCTTCACGCTCTATTGCACTCCACTTCTGTTCCCTGGGAAGTAGTCTCCGGGATAGGAAGACCACGGGTTGATCCAGACCCTCTTCGTTGAGTTGCGATAACACTGCCCCAATGCCATGTTCTGATGCATCTGTCTGGACAATGAACTCCTTGGAAAAGTCTGGGGCCCTTAAGACCGGGGCCTCGCACATGGCTTTCTTCAATCTCACAAAGGCTTGCTGACAAGCCTCCGTCCAGACTACCCGTCGAGGTTGTTTCTTGGACGTGAGCTCCGTGAGGGGGGCTACGATGGTACCGTATCCCTTCACGAAGCGGCGGTAGTATCCCGTGAGGCCCAAAAATGCTCGGACCTCAGTCTGTGTCTTGGGGGGTTCCCAGGCCATGATGGCCTCGATCTTCGCCTGGAGGGGTTGCACCGCTCCCCTACCCACCAAGTGTCCAAGGTACACTACCGACCCCTGCCCGATCTGGCACTTGCTGGCCTTGATCGTCAATCCAGCTTGTCTCAGGGCCTGGAGAACAGCTTGCAGGTGACGCAAGTGATCCTCCCAGCTGTTACTGAAGACGGCTATGTCATCCAGATAAGCAGCAGAGAAACTCTCCATTCCGGTGAGGATCTGGTTTACCAGGCGCTGAAACGTGGCAGGTGCGTTCTTGAGCCCAAAGGGCATCACACAGAACTGGTAGTGGCCATTGGGCGTGGAGAAGGCTGACCTTTCCCTTGCTCCATCAGTCAAAGAGATCTGCCAGTACCCTGAAGTAAGGTCAAAGGTACTTAGATATTGGGCAGCTCCCAGCCGGTCAATCAATTCATCCGCCCTAGGGATCGGATGAGCATCAGTTTTGGTCACTGAATTCAGTCCCCGATAGTCCACACAGAACCTCAGTTCTGGTTGGGCACCCGGTGGTGCAGCTTTTGGTACTAACACCACCGGACTGGACCAGGGGCTGCTAGAAGGTTCGATCACTCCTAGCTCCAGCATCTTAGTGACTTCACTATGAATGCTGGCCTTCACCTTGTCTGACATCCGGTAGATCTTGGACTTCACAGGTGGGCTGTCTCCTGTGTCCACGTCATGGACGCACAGGTGAGTCCTACCCGGGACAAGGGAGAACAACGAAGAGTACTGCCCCAGGACCTGGCGACAGTCCTCCTGCTGTTCAGGAGTTAGAGATGGGGAGAGAATCACTCCCTCCACCGACCCATCCTTTTCTTGAGACGCAAACAAATCAGGGAGAGGCTCGCTTTCCACGTCCTCTCCTCCGTCAGTCACCATCATCAAGATGACTTCGGGCCTCTCGTGGCGGGGTTTGAGGCGGTTGGCATGCAGCACCCGCAGGGGCTGACGAGGGGTCTTCAGGTCCACCAAGTAGGTAGCCTTACCCTTCTTCTCCAACACCTCAAAGGGTCCTGACCAGCGATCCTGGAGGGCGCTAAGCTCTCCCGGTTCGATCACCCACACCTTCTGGCCAGGCTCCAACTCCACCGGGTGAGCGTTGTGGTCATACCACGCCTTCATCACTGCTTGGCTGGCTTCCAAGTTGTCAGAAGCTTGCTTCCACAACTTAGCCATTTGGCTCCGGAAGGCCAGCATGTAGCTCACCACATCCTGGGGAAGCTTTCTGGGAGTTCTTTCCCATCCGTCTCTCACCAGGTTGAGAGGTCCACGTACAGGGTGCCCATACAGAAGCTCGAAGGGGCTGAAGCCCACTCCCTTCTGTGGCACTTCCCTGTAGGAAAAAAGTAAACAGGGTAGGAGGACGTCCCATTTCCTCCGCAGGCTTTCAGGCAGACTTCTGATCATGCCCTTCAAGGTTTTGTTAAACCTCTCCACCAGACCATTTGTCTGGGGGTGGTAAGGAGTGGTGAACCGGTATGTCACTCCACACTCCTTCCACATGGCCCGCATGTACGCTGACATGAAGTTGGTCCCCCTGTCGGACACAACTTCCTTGGGAAAACCCACTCGGGTAAAGATTCCCATCAGGGCCCTAGCCACAACAGGTGCTGTTATGGTCCTCAGAGGTATTGCCTCTGGGTACCGTGTGGCATGATCCACCAGAACCAGGATAAACCTGTGACCAGCTGTAGTCGGTGGATCTAACGGACCCACAATGTCGATGCCCACCCTTTCAAAGGGGGTGCTAACGACAGGAAGTGGTTCCAGGGGAGCTTTCAGCTTCACCCCTGTTTTCCCACTGGCTTGGCAAGACACACATGTCCGGCAGTAGGTATCGGACGACACTTTCATCTGAGGCCAATAAAAGTGTGGGACAAGACGGGCGAAGGTCTTGTCTTGCCCCAGGTGTCCTGCCAATGGTATCTCGTGAGCCAACTCCAGAAGGAAGGCTCGATAACGTTGAGGGACTACCAAGGCTCGTGACGATCCGTGTAGGGGTGCCTTGGGTTCACTGTAGAGGAGGCCATCCTCCCAGTAAACACTGTAGTTCCCTTCAACGTTCCCTGCTGCCTGGGCTGCGGCCTGTCGCCTCAGCCCCTCAAGGGTAGGGCACTCCCTCTGGCCCTGGCAGAATTCCTCCCTGGACGGGCCTCCCTCCACGTGCCACTCGGCCGGGATGGGTAGGTCCTCCAGGTTGGTAACGTCCCCCACCGCAGACTCCTGGTCCACCACCTCCGGTGGCCTATCCGTCCTACGGGGTGTGGACGCCGAGGCAGGCTCCTCCTGTCCTCGGTTCTTCCCTTGACTGGCAGCTGGCTGGGCCTTTGTTCCAGGCTCCAGCCGAAATGAACTCCGTCTTCGGGTAGTCGCGGACCTTGTGCTAACACAGGCCCAGTCAGGTGTACCCAGCATCTCGGTGTGAGTCCGGTATTCCACCTCCTTCCAAGCGTTGTGCTCCATGTCATTCCCCAGCAGACAATCGACTGGCACGGCAGGGCTTACGGCAACTCGAAGTGAACCTGCAACCCCCCCATTCAAAGGGAACCTCGGCCACTGGATAATGGCCTGTTCTGCCGTCAGCCATCGCGGCTGGGTGGAGTACATCGGGAATTACCTGCTCTGGAGACACCAGTTGGCTACGCACCATAGTCATACTGGCTCCTGTGTCTCTCAGAGCCTCCCCTCTTTGGCCGTTGATGGTGACCCACTGCCCATACTTTGCGGTATTTGCGGGCACCTGGATCTTGGGAACCATCTCCCGTTCTCCCAGGGACACTAAAGTGACACCCGCCCACTCCCTTCCCTTAGTTAAGGGCATCTCCTCCCCGAGCACTACACTAGCTACTCCGGGGGTCTTTCCTCCAATGGGAGGGGGTGGTCGTTTCAGACACTTCGGATCTCCTTTATAGTGTCCAACGCCACCGCACTCGTAGCAATGGACAACCCTTGGCTGCTGACTCTGGCCAGGATTAGGGTTTCTGGGTGGGTTAGCCCTAGGGGTGAATCCTGTTCCCTTTCCTTGGAAGTTATTTTGGGGGCCTTTGGAGAACTCCTTTTTCTTTTCCCCTCCCTCTTTCTTCTGGGGGGCGCCCTGTCCGGCCTTTTGAGTATCCCCTCCAATCCCCCTTGTGGACACCCGGGTACTAGCCCAAATGTCCGCCTCCTCAGCAAGCTTCTGGGGACTGGTCAGCTTGCTATCCACCAGGTGTTGCCGCAGTTCAGGGAAACATTTCTCAAGCAGGTGTTCCTTCAGTACTAGGTCAAACAACCCCTCGTAGTTCCTCACTTCACTGCCCTGAATCCAACCCTCTAGTGCCTTCTTTGCATAGTCCAGGAAGTCCACCCAATTCTGTGTGCCCAGTTTGTGACTACCCCTGAACTTCTGTCTGTACTTTTCGGGTGTTAGTCCAAACTTTCTTATGAGCGCCAGTTTCATGGTGGGGTAGTGGGTCTGCTCATCCTCTTCGAGGGCCAATAAAGCATCCCTACCAGCTGGAGGCATGTACTTGTACAATCCCCCTCCCCAGTACTTCTCTGGAACCCCATGGGCCCTCAACGAGACCTCATAGGCCGCTAGCCACTTGGCGATATCGTCACCCGCCCCATAGCTAGCTACTATGTCCTTTGGCAGGTAGGGTTTGGGTTCCCTGGTGAACTCTCTTTCTTGGTCTTTGCTGCCACCGTTAGGTACAGGGTGTGCCCCGATTCTCAGGATCTGAAGATCTATTTCTTTCAGCCTTATCTCATGAGCCATCCTCTGTTCCTCCTTCTCCTTCTCCAGCCTTGCTAAGTCCCATGTGAGCTGTCTTTTCTCCCTCCGGTCCGTTAACTCCACTTCAGACAAGCCACCGCTAGAGGCACTGCTGCCCTTCCTGGAAAGTGTCCTGGGCCCCGCTGACAGGTTCCCCACCTCCGGTTGGTACAAACCAGCTCCCTCACTGTCGGGCTCTCTATCCCTGTCCTCCTCCTCAGCCTTGCTTTCACGGCGTGCCTCCCCCCAAGCCCTTAAGCTGGTTTGGAGTGCACCCTTCTTTGCTGCTGGGGGACAATACACCCCCTCCCGCTGACAGAACTCCCTGAGTTGGGCCACAGTGTACGTTTCTAGATCTTCCAGTACAAATTCCATCTTGCCCACTCAGGTCAGAGGACAGTTATTTGCAGTAACAATGCAGGGGGGTACCTTTAATAATACCTCCTCCCACCACCAGAGTAAATTTGGAAAAAACAAAAACCCACAATTAGGAAGGCCGCTTTGAGAAAACTCCCGGTGTAGGCCTATGGATTACCCACAGTTATTGTTGAGTATACGTAGGCACAGCTCTATCCCACCACTGAACACCAATTTATGTTGGAAAAACACTCCCACTCTGAAAGGGTGGTGGTGGTCTTCCGGACACACTGTGGTAGCTTGGCTCGAGTGGTCAGGAATCAGGCTCCGTGCTAAGCATACGACATACCCAAACAATAACCATGCGTGCATCCGTTCCAAAAACGACTCTACACCGTAAAAATTATGAAAATTTCTTTCTTTATCTTCTTTTTCTCTTAGTTGCTGATTGGATAAATAAATAACAATCACAATATACAAACTTTTTAAATAGTGCAGGTCAAATAAATACTGGCTTACTGATTCAATAAATAGGGGTGATCATAAATAATGAAGGCATAAATATAAGTGCAATACCTACAGGCAATTAAATATTCTGAGGCAATAAATACTGTAAACCAATAAATATTGTGCATCAATAAATACTGTGGACCAATAAATACAGTGAAGCAATAAATAGGTTAAATACAATAAATACAGTGCCCCTAATAAATACTTAAAAGCTGACAGTGACACTCATAGAATCAGATCACTTTTGAATTCCTAAGGGCTGATTTGGCCCAGGCACAGCTTGTGGGGATGTGGAAGGCTTGAGGGTGTCTACTCCCTGGCTTGGACAAGGCTGAGGCCTAAACTGAGGTAGATCAAGGGGGGAATACCAGAGACCTGGCTCTCTCTCTCCACACAACCTCTCTGGATTAGTCCCAGTTCACCCCTGGCACCGTCAGGTTGGTTCCAGCACCTCCCTAGCCCCTTAGAGCAGTCTCTCAGGTCTCCACAGGGCCTTAGGCGCCCTCTACTCCACTTACTGCCCTTTTTCTGATGCTCCGACGCCGCTGGAGTCGTGTCGACGCCGTGAGGCGGTTCCGGTTCGATGTCGGCGGCCTCGGCACAATGTCAGTTCTTGACGACGCCGGTAGGCGGTTCCGGTTCCGATGCCGGCGGCCTCGGTTCGATCTCGACCTCCGATTCGATGGCGTCGGGCAGTCTTTACTCGATGTCGACTTCGGGCGGCTCCGGTCCGATGGCGACCTCAACTTCGATGACGTCGGCCGGCCTTGACTCGATGTCGACTTCCGGCGGCTCCGGAGTGCGATCCTCACTCCCGACCTCCGGTGCTCCTCTCCTTAGGTTTCCGGCGACTCCGGAGTGCGACCTCCACTCCCGACCTCCGGCACGATTCTCACAGGTTCCGGCGACTCCGGAGTGCGATCCTCACTCCCGACCTCCGGTACACCTCACCTCGGTCTCCGACGACTCCGGAGGGCGGACTCCACTCCTCCGATGACGCCGCTCACTCGACCTCGGGTGACTTCCTCCTCGACCTCTGGTACTCCTCACGACCTCTGACGGCGCCCTCTCTCGACCTCTGGCGGCTTCGGGTACGACGTCTGCTTTTCCAGTCAGCGCCGCTTCTCCACCTCGGGCTCCAGGTCTCAGGCTACTCGACGTCGGACTCCAGGGAAACCAGTTTTCAGGTCAGGATCTTGCTGTTCTCTGTTTCTAAGGCCTGTTCCTGCTGTCCAGGTCCTTAGGATGGTGTTTCTGACTTCTTCCCACACAGGGCTCCAGGCTGGGCTCAGTCAGTAGGGACTAGTATCAAGGGTGGGTTTATGGACCCCACTCCAGGCACAAGTTTCCACCCCTGCTGCCTCACTCCTTCCTCCTTCAGGTTTCTGCTGCTCACTCTTCACCAGTCAGGTGCCAACTGCCAACTCTCTGTCTTAGCTTCCCAACATTCTAAACCGCCTCCAACTGTCACAGGGCTCTGGAATGTTCTGGAAGGTGCTAGTAGGTTCCAGTGGATGCTGGTGATGTCACAGGTGGCCACCATTTTGTGCTCCAGGCCCTCAGACAGAAGTTTCAGGGGTAGCTAAAATGGCTCCCTGAATCTGCAGCAACACGAAAAAGACTGGTGGTTCCCAAAAAGGAAAAATTCAAACAGGGTTTGAGGCAAAAGTGGGACAAAATAAATAATGATGAGGAGGGACCACCCAAAGGGCTGACAGGTCTAACAGTGGGGTAGAGGGTCTTCTAGGTTTGACAGGTTAGAAGTGTGTCCTAGAAAAACCCGCATTGGCCTTTCCCTTCTGCTTTGCTCGGTCCACTTCGAAATACTCGCTGATAGCATATCAACTGTGTTGAAACCCGCCCCATGCAAGGGGTTGGGCTGGTCATTTTTTCCAACGTACCGAAAAGTTAATAAAAACATTTGAACTAAAAAAATATATATATATATATTTAAATGGGACACAGCCTAAATTTTAGAAACAGCCCAATAAATGGCTAATTGATGATTAAAAAAAATATGTGTATAGATAAAAAGCATGCCAGTTTAGGCTCTGTCTGGTCAACAGGTCTACGCAGATGGAAAGCTGTGCTGCTTAAGACCTCAGATTGTGTTTTGTGTGTTTTATTCTAGTTCATTAGCATAACCTACCATAACTATGGCATCACTGCACTTTTCAGTAGCTGGTGTGGACCCAAAAAGAGTGTTGTCGTTCTACCTGGTCAGTCAGTATGTGAGTTTTAATGAGTTGTGCATTTTTTGGTGGGTGAGACCGGAGAGGTGTACCGAACTGCGTAGGTATTGGCTTGGTTTATACTGGGGCTCATTGCCAGTCCAATGTGGTAAGTGGTGGACTGTAGAAAGTGCTGCGGTATGTCTTATTGGCGAGTTCATTGCATATCTGGGCTGTGCTGGGAGTGTGTTCACACTTTGCGGTAGTGTGTGCTGCTGTAAGGAGGGTTGTTGGGCAGTGATGGTGTGAGCATGTTGGCACCATACCAGATGGTAGGTGTATGCTGTGGTGTTTGCTTGTACAGTGTTCTGTCTGAATTGTTCTGCAGGGGGTTGTCGTATTTTTGAAGTGTAGTTGGGGCCCCATAACATCCATTTAAGACACCTCTGTACTATGATGGTGGCGCGGGGTGTGTTCTGTTCGGCTAACCTGTGAAGCATCTCAAGAAAAGACAGACTCATTCTTTAGAATCACAGACACTGGAGATGGGGCTTTCTTTGATTGACAGTGAAAGCAATGAAACCGCGGCATGCATGACCAACCTATTGGGCAGGGGTGCCCTTCTCTCACCATCCCAATCTCCATTCCAGCCTGAATCTGCTGAGCATCCATGAAGGTTGGTGCTTGAAGGGCCTGTAGGAGCCATTTGCCTCTATGGTACTCCACGGATCACCCAGACCTAACCCTACAGACTCCTGGGCCCCTCTGCAGGACAGCCCTTCCATCGCCTGTATCGGTCCTGCTTTCAGTCAAATGTTGCGTGTTCGCACCAGGCCCTTGTGGTTCCACTTTTAATAATGTTATGTGACTGATACCTGGAAGGTGCAGATTGGAGCATGAAAAGAAGCAGAAGGTACAAGGGAAAAGGAAGCTTTATGCATTTTGAAAAATGACAGAAAGCCATGTCCTACTGCCTATATGTATTATTTGAAATGATGAACTGACCATTTACCCTTTGGCTTTTTATGCAATGATTTTGGGAAACTGTGCTTTAAAATGCATATTGCATTCTTTTTAATAAGATCTTGACGGGCGTACTATTTAAAAGTTCCTGATGAGTGGATGGGTCAATTAAATGGCCAATTAAATTATTATTATAATATTATCATGTAGCAAAAACGAAATCCGTGGATATATTTTCATCTAGACATCCAAAAAATAACTTAATGTATATAAATGGCATTATCTTAATCCATTCGTTAAAGGACTTCCAAGTACCATAATATTTCCTTAATCTGCTGCTAGCCTTGAAAACAGCAGATACTAAAGCGTAGCAGATGCTGAAATTTAAATCACCGTATTCTAAGATCACGGAGGACAATCTCACTATACAGTATACAATAGCAATATTAATACTCAGCCTAAACCCGCCAAGAGTAGAGATTCATCCAGTCCCAAAATTACTTTCTACCCAATGATTCAATACTTAGACCAATCCAGGTCAGCCTCTGCTCTTCAAGGATACAGACTCATCCAGTCCCAAAATTACTATTCTACCCAACGATTCGCTATCTAGTTCAGCCTCTACTCTCAAAAGGTATAGATTAACGCAGTCCCAAAACCACCCTTCTAACCAACGATTCGGTATCTAGACCAGTCCTGGTCAGCCTGCACTGTCCAAGGGCATAGATTAACACAGTCTCAAAATCATAATTTATCTAACAATTCGTTATCTAGACCAGTCCTGTTCAGCCTCTACTCTCCAAGGGTATAGATTAACGCAGTCCCAAAACCACCCTCCTACCAACAATTCGCTATCTAGTTCAGCCTCTACTCTCCAAGGGTATAGATTAACCCAGTCCCAAAATCACCCTTCTAACCAACGATTCGGTATCTAGACCAGTCCTGGTCAGCCTGCACTGTCCAAGGGCATAGATTAACCCAGTCCCAAAATCACCCTTCTAACCAACGATTCGGTATCTAGACCAGTCCTGGTCAGCCTGCACTGTCCAAGGGCATAGATTAACCCAGTCCCAAAATCACCCTTCTAACCAACGATTCGGTATCTAGACCAGTCCTGTTCAGCCTGCACTGTCCAAGGGCATAGATTAACACAGTCTCAAAATCATCATTTATCTAACAATTCGTTATCTAGACCAGTCCTGTTCAGCCTCTACTCTCCAAGGGTATAGATTAACGCAGTCCCAAAACCACCCTCCTACCAACAATTCGCTATCTAGTTCAGCCTCTACTCTCAAAGTGTATGGATTAACCCAGTCCCAAAATCACCCTTCTAACCAACGATTCGGTATCTAGACCAGTCCTGTTCAGCCTGCACTGTCCAAGGGCATAGATTAACACAGTCTCAAAATCATCATTCTATCTAACAATTCGTTATCTAGACCAGTCCTGTTCAGCCTCTACTCTCCAAGGGTATAGATTAACCCAGTCCCAAAATTACTATTCTACCCAAAGATTTGCTATCTAGTTCAGCCTGTACTCTCCAAGGGTATAGATTAACCCAGTCCCAAAATTACTATTCTACCCAAAGATTTGCTATCTAGTTCAGCCTGTACTCTCCAAGGGTATAGATTAATCCAAGGGTATAGATTAACCCAGTCCCAAAATTACTATTCTACCCAAAGATTTGCTATCTAGTTCAGCCTGTACTCTCCAAGGGTATAGATTAACCCAGTCCCAAAATTACTATTCTACCCAAAGATTTGCTATCTAGTTCAGCCTGTACTCTCCAAGGGTATAGATTAACCCAGTCCCAAAATTACTATTCTACCCAAAGATTTGCTATCTAGTTCAGCCTGTACTCTCCAAGGGTATAGATTAACCCATTAACCCAGTCCCAAAATCACCCTTCTACCAACGATTCGGTATCTAGACCAGTCCTGTTCTTCCTGCACTGTCCAAGGGCTTAGATTAACACAGTCTCAAAATCATAATTTATCTAACAATTCATTATCAAGACCAGTCCTGTTCAGCCTTTACTCTCCAAGGGTATAGATTAACCCAGTCCCAAAATGACTATTCTACCCAAAGATTCGCTATCTAGTTCAGCCTGTACTCTCCTAGGGTATAGATTAACCCAGTCCCAAAATCACCCTTCTACCAACGATTCACTATCTAGTTCAGCATCTACTCTCCAAGGGTATTGATTAACCCAGTAACAAAATCATCATTTTATCCAACAATTCGCTATCTAGACCTCTCTCGTTCAGCTTCTGCTCTCCAAGGGTATAGATTAACCCAGTCCCAAAATCACCCTTCTACCAACGATTCGCTATCTAGGCCAATCCAGTTCAGCCTCCACTCTCCAAGGGTACATATTATTAATATACAATCTCTAAAGTACCATTCCATCTAGTGGTTCAGTACCTAGACCAATCCAGTTCAGCCTCTACTCTCCAAGGGTACAGATTAACCCAGGCCCAAAATTACCATTCTACCCAACAATTCAATATCTATCCCTATCCCGGCCTTCAATTTCCATGTATTCGGACTAAAATCTGCAAAATGCAATTATATTTAGATCTTCTGCCCACCCTCCAACACCCGTTTGGTACACAGTGATCAGGAACTGCACTTTTATTAGCATTCAGTAGAAATCCGACTGCGCAATGATGGTGAATTTTATTTTTACTTGTTCCTTATTGAATAGCGTATTGATGGACTCAGTATATTCCTTGTGAACAGTTCACCAAGGATGCTGAACTATCTTTGGGAGCTATCACAGGAGACTCTTCCGAACTCTTTGGCTGTTCATCCATTTTTAGGGAATTAGTACAATGGAATACACCATTTGGCACCAGTGGTTTTCAAAAGTATCCTTCAGTGGAGGGGTTAACGCAATGGGACCTGCTTCCCAATCCAAGGGTAGAAGCCAATCGGTTCCCTTTTTGTGCCATGTGGAATTTGATTCCAAGTGTAAGAAGAGTTTTGTTGATAATGAAAGAATCAATAAGAGAACTGTTAAAGAATCAGACTACCTTTGAGTGGAAGGGAATGTGTCAGAATATCTTTGAAACATTTTACACGCTCATTTGGCAAGAAAAGCAGCATGGCTTGTGCCTCCTGCACATTCAAAGCTGCTGCACGAACTGCTCATTTGTGGAAGGGGAGGCGTTGGAGTTCACTTCAGGTCACTCCTGTGGGGAGCACAATCTCACATCAGGACGAACCACAAACCACTGGTGAGTGCATTTTTGGCAGGCCAGTGTATGAACTTAGCTGCTAAGTATATGTCCCTTGCTGTTAAGTTGCAGGCATACTCATTTTAAAGTGATTACATTCCAGACAAATGGAATGTGCAGGCCAATATTCTATCAAGCCTGCTAGTGTTGGTGAACGAAGGCAAAGATGGTGTGTGTTGCAAGTGTTTTGTGGCAGAGCTGCAAGAAGTTTAGATGGGGGTGAGTTCTGCGCCACAGAAAGTGGATTGGCCGTGAAAGTAGGCAAGCTAATGAGAGCATTAAGGGTCTCCCCTGAACTAATGACCTGTTTAATTTGTTTTATTTAGAGCTGCATTCTGTGCTTTTATGCCATTTCTAAGCATTGTGGGTAACTGGTATCAGTGTAACCCAATTTGAGAGTCCTCAATTGACCAACTTTGGAAGGATGGAAGGGTGAGTTAGCTTTACCGAATTTAAATTTGGGGCATGCAAATTGCTGCATGTTTCAGCAGCGAGCGTATAACTCACTGAGCCATTCTGCTGACCTTAATAGTGCTGGAGCCAAGGTTATTCACTGGTGTGCATTTCAGCCACGCTTCGGTGTCCTGCACCAAATAGACAAAACATGATCCTTTCTGGAGGACACTGAGAGATGAAGATTTTGAAGAGATGATTAAGGAATGTTTGACTTGCTCACCAGTTAAAAAGAATTATCAGTGGAGTGCAGAGTATATCATTTTATGGCACTGCCTGAGGGTCTGTGGCAAAAACGAGCGAGTGACATATGGGTGGTATTGTGAACCCTCACTTTTTGGGGGAAACATCTGGTAGCTCTCCTTAGCCCCACATGGCGTCTTATGCCTCAGTGGAGACCAGGAAAATGGAGAGTCATTTTAGGCATTCAGGGATGTTATCCTTGCAGGCTGTAGATAAGGACCCCACCCCGCCCCCCTAGACTCAGCACACTCAGAAATCTTGTTCTTTTATAATATTTAGTATGCGGTAATCATCTGTAAATTATGTGAATACGACTTATTGTAATAATTATCTCAGTGATAGTGAATATTATGAGATATAATAAAATCCAGACCGATTCATCACACATACCTAACAGATAGCCTAAAAACACCTATTTTTTGTTTTATGGCACCACAGTATGGTTTAGTTTGTTGCCAAGCTATGTAATATCCATGCATATATGCAGATCAGAGGGCACTCCTTTATGTGCCCTGACAGAAAGCATACATCTCAGAAACTTGTCTCTCCACCCCACCCCTCCCTGATTACGGACAGTTTCCCTGTCTAGTATTTCTATGGAGCAGGAGGGGGGCTACTCACATGAAACCTTGGGTTTCCCACACCTACCAGAAAACTATGCTTTGATCTGAAGCATTTTCGAAGCCTGCAAGCATCAGTTCTTGTCACTTGTTGCACCTTATTACTGTTAGCATGGCACTGAAGCCTAATACAAGGCCAGCTTCTAGAGAAGCATGACTGTGAAAACCGCATCCACTGTTAAGACTCCATCCTGAAAATGGAAATTTTCCATTAGGGGACCCAATGTGGAACAGAAACAAATTGGCAATTTTGCACCCCAACACATCGTATCAGCCTGCACAAAATACAGCAAGAAAACAACCACCTGTTGAGCCCTGTTGTTCAGGCGTAGTGCACTTAGGCACTTAATACAGCACTCAGTGGCAGTGCACACACATAGACCCTGATAACATTTATCAAGGCCTGTAATGCATACTAATACTATCAAACAAATAGAAAAAGGTGCAACGCATGACTGGGCAGTTTAAGGCTCTACTGGTGAATCAGTGTTGGTCATTTACAAGCCAGTTCTTCTTCCAAATGGCCGAGATAGTGATTTGTTGCGTAGTAAATAGAGCTACTGACATTGTCTTCCTCGAAGATGTCTTCTCTTGTGAGGAATGCCCTATTGAAATCTAGCCCTACGACGGTATGTAGTGTGGGTCTAGTGATGATGCACGTGTGGATTGGCATCACATTATAGAGACTACTTGGAAGCGAGCCTGTAAGTCATGTGTGCGCAGAATAAAATGGAAAGCATTTCTCTACCGGTCTCCTTTAGAGATTCTGCAAGGCACACATGAAAGTAGGCCATGTGTGCTTTGAGTAAGATGAGAATCACTCCCATGCAAGCAGTTCTTCATGAGAGCTTCTGCAAGGAGGCGAGCGTCTGAGTAGGCCTTGTGGGCGTTGAGTAAGATGAGAAGCGCTCCCGTGCAAGCAGTTCTTAATGAGAGCTTCTGCAAGGAGGCGATCGTCTGAGTAGGCCTTGTAGGCGTTGAGTAAGATGAGAAGCGCCCCGTGCAAGCAGTTCTTCATGAGAGCTTCAGCAAGGAGGCAAGCATCTGAGTAGGCCTTGTGTGCGTTGAGTAAGATGAGAAGCGCCCCCGTGCAAGCAGTTCTTCATTAGAACTTCTGCAAGGAGGCGAGCGTCTGAGTAGGCCTTGTGGGCGTTGAGTAAGATGAGACGCGCTCCCGTTCAAGCAGTTCCTCATGAGAGCTTCTGCAAGGAGGTGAGCGTCTGAGTAGGCCTTGTGGGCGTTGAGTAAGATGAGACGCGCTCCCGTGCAAGCAGTTCTTCATTGGAGCTTCTGCAAGGAGGTGAGCGTCTGAGTAGGTCTTGTAGGCGTTGAGTAAGATGAGAAGCGCCCCCGTGCAAGCAGTTCTTCATTAGAGCTTCTGCAAGGAGGCGATCGTCTGAGTAGGCCTTGTAGGCGTTGAGTAAGATTAAAAGCAACCCCGTGCAAGCAGTTCTTCATTAGAGATTCTGCAAGGAGGCGAGCATCTGAGTTGGCCTTGTGTGCGTTGAGTAAGATGATAAGCGCCCCCGTGCAAGCAGTTCTTCATTAGAGCTTCTGCAAGGAGGCGATCGTCTGAGTAGGCCTTGTAGGCGTTGAGTAAGATGAGAAGCACCCCCGTGCAAGCAGTTCTTCATTAGAGCTTCTGCAAGGAGGCGAGCGTCTGAGTAGGCCTTGTGGGCGTTGAGTAAGATGAGAAGCGCTCCCGTGCAAGCAGTTCTTCATGAGAGCTTCTGCAAGGAGGCGATCGTCTGAGTAGGCCTTGTAGGCGTTGAGTAAGATGAGAAGCACCCCCGTGCAAGCAGTTCTTCATGAGAGCTTCTGCAAGGAGGCGATCGTCTGAGTAGGCCTTGTGTGCGTTGAGTAAGATGAGAAGCACCCCCGTGCAAGCAGTTCTTCATTAGAGCTTCTGCAAGGAGGCGAGCGTCCGAGTAGGCCCTGTGGGCGTTGAGTAAGATGAGACGCGCTCCAGTGCAAGTAGTTCTTCATTAGAGCTTCTGCAAGGAGACGAGCGTCTGAGTAGGCCTTGTGGGCGTTGAGTAAGATGAGAAACGCTCTCATGCAAGCAGTTCTTCATTAGAGCTTCTGCAAGGAGGCGAGCGTCTGAGTAGGCCTTGTGGGCGTTGAGTAAGATGAGACGCGCTCCAGTGCAAGTAGTTCTTTATTAGAGCTTCTGCAAGGAGGCGAGCGTCTGAGTAGGCCTTGTGGGCATTGAGTAAGATGAGAAGCACCCCCGTGCAAGCAGTTCTTAATTAGAGCTTCTGCAAGGAGGCGAGCGTCTGAGTAGGCCTTGTGGGCATTGAGTAAGATGAGAAGCGCTCCCGTGCAAGCAGTTCTTCATGAGAGCTTCTGCAAGGAGGTGAGCGTCTGAGTAGGCCTTGTGGGCGTTGAGTAAGATGAGACGCACTCCCATGTAAGCAGTTCTTCATTAGAGCTTCTGCAAGGAGGCGAGCGTCTGAGTAGGCCTTGTGGGTGTTGAGTAAGATGAGAAGCACTCCTGTGCAAGCAGTTCTTCATTAGAGCTTCTGCAAGGAGGCGAGCGTCTGAGTAGGCCTTGTGGGCGTTGAGTAAGATGAGACGCGCTCCAGTGCAAGTAGTTCTTCATTAGAGCTTCTGCAAGGAGGCGAGCGTCTGAGTAGGCCTTGTGGGCGTTGAGTAAGATGAGAAGCACTCCCGTGCAAACAGTTCTTCATTAGAGCTCCTGCAAGGAGGCGAGCGTCTGAGTAGGTCTTGTAGGCGTTGAGTAAGATGAGAAGCGCTCCCGTGCAAGCAGTTCCTCATGAGAGCTTCTGCAAGGAGGCGAGCGTCTGAGTAGGCCTTGTGGGCGTTGAGTAAGATGAGAAGCACTCCCGTGCAAACAGTTCTTCATTAGAGCTCCTGCAAGGAGGCGAGCGTCTGAGTAGGTCTTGTAGGCGTTGAGTAAGATGAGAAGCGCTCCCGTGCAAGCAGTTCCTCATGAGAGCTTCTGCAAGGAGGCGAGCGTCTGAGTAGGCCTTTGGGGCGTTGAGTAAGATGAGAAGCACTCCTGTGCAAGCAGTTCTTCATTAGAGCTTCTGCAAGGAGGCGAGCGTCTGAGTAGGTCTTGTAGGCGTTGAGTAAGATGAGAAGCGCTCCCGTGCAAGCAGTTCCTCATGAGAGCTTCTGCAAGGAGGCGAGCGTCTGAGTAGGCCTTGTGGGCGTTGAGTAAGATGAGAAGCACTCCAGTGCAAACAGTTCTTCATTAGAGCTCCTGCAAGGAGGTGAGCGTCTGAGTAGGTCTTGTGGGCGTTGAGTAAGATGAGAAGCACTCCCGTGCAAACAGTTCTTCATTAGAGCTCCTGCAAGGAGGCGAGCGTCTGAGTAGGTCTTGTAGGCGTTGAGTAAGATGAGAAGCGCTCCCGTGCAAGCAGTTCCTCATGAGAGCTTCTGCAAGGAGGCGAGCGTCTGAGTAGGCCTTTGGGGCGTTGAGTAAGATGAGAAGCACTCCTGTGCAAGCAGTTCTTCATTAGAGCTTCTGCAAGGAGGCGAGCGTCTGAGTAGGTCTTGTAGGCGTTGAGTAAGATGAGAAGCGCTCCCGTGCAAGCAGTTCCTCATGAGAGCTTCTGCAAGGAGGCGAGCGTCTGAGTAGGCCTTGTGGGCGTTGAGTAAGATGAGAAGCACTCCAGTGCAAACAGTTCTTCATTAGAGCTCCTGCAAGGAGGTGAGCGTCTGAGTAGGTCTTGTAGGCGTTGAGTAAGATGAGAAGCGCTCCCGTGCAAGCAGTTCTTCATTAGAGCTTCTGCAAGGAGGTGAGCGTCGGAGTAGGCCTTGTGGGCGTTGAGTAAGATGAGAAGCACTCCCGTGCAAGCAGTTCCTCATGAGAGCTTCTGCAAGGAGGTGAGCGTCTGAGTTAGAGATTCTGCATGGAAGTGAACCAGTGAGCAGGCCATGTGGGCGATGAATAATATGAGAAGCACTGCAGTCCAAGCAGGTTTCCATTAGAGATTCAGTTAGGAGGCACCAAGTGCGTAAGTCGTGTGGGCATTGAATAAGATGGAATACACTCCACTGCAATCAGGTCTCCAATAGAGATTCTGCATGGAGGCGGGCCTGCTAGTAGGCCATGCAGGCACTAAATAAGATGGAATGTACTCCTCTGCAATCAGGTCTCCGTTAGATATGCTGCACGGAGGCAGGCCTGCTTGTAGGCCATGTGTACACTAACTAAGATGGAATACACTCCACTGCAATCAGGTCTCCAAGAGAGATTCTGCATGGAGGCGGGCCTGCTAGTAGGCCATGCAGGCACTAAATAAAATGGAATGTACTCCTCTGCAATCAGGTCTCCGTTAGATATGCTGCACGGAGGCAGGCCTGCTTGTAGGCCATGTGTACACTAACTAAGATGGAATACACTCCACTGCAATCAGGTCTCCAAGAGAGATTCTGCATGGAGGTGGGCCTGTGTGTAGTGTGGACATTAAATAAGATGGAATACACTCCTCTGCAATCAGGTCTCCATTAGAGATTCTGCATGAAGGCGGGCCTGTTTGTAGTGTGGACACTAAATAAGATGGAATACACTCCTCTGCAATCAGGTCTCCATTAGAGATTCTGCATGAAGGCGGGCCTGTTTGTAGTGTGGACACTAAATAAGATGGAATACACTCCTCTGCAATCAGGCATCCATTAGAGATTGTGCTTGGAGGCGGGTCTGCAAGTAGGCCATGTGGGTCCTAAGTAAGATGGGAAGCACTCCTCTACAAGCAGCTATCTTAGACATTCTGCAAGAAATTGAGCCTGTGAGTAGGCCATGTAGGCATTGAATAAGATAGAAAACACTCCTCTAGTATGAGGTATTCCAGGGTCTGAAGTTCAACCAATGGATATCACAAGGTCTGCAGTACATCTAATGGATATTTCAAGACTTGCAGTTCATCTGACGGATATTGCAAGGTCTCCAGTTCATCTAATGGATATTGCATGGTTTTTGTCTCCAGTTCACCTAACAAATACTGTGAGGTCTCCGGTTCATCTGACAGATATTGCAAGATCTGCAGTTTTGCTAATAGCGCTAAGTGGACTGTTAGTTCTGCAGGCCACTTAGGATATGCACGAGTGGGTGCATACCCTAAGTACAGCAACTGGTATGACTTGTGGTGTATGACTCGTGGTCAGTGTCTCTTGGTGAAAGTGGAGCAGGCAGATAACCTAATGGATGTCAAGCTAGTGGTAATGTAATGCTGATGTAAATGCTTACTAACCCACAGTCACTATGAACATGTGGAGATCGTTAGTAGTAGTACCCCAAAGACGACATACAAGCCAGGTAGGAAAAAGAGTGATGACAAATATCTTACTAGAGATCCCAAGTCTGGAGTGGACAGCGTGATTTACCATAACCTCCTGGAGCATGATGTACATTGTGTTTGTTGCTCCTTTGTTTTGCTAACTTGGTCTGTGAAGTGTGGAGGAAAGACTTTGGATTGGACTGGACTCGAATGGCATGGAAGTGATGTACGGTGGAGTGACTCATGAAGGGTGTCACAAAGGAGTTATATGGTGAATATGTTAGGGATAAATGGGCCCTACATCCTTGTCTAATCATCCTCGGCTCAAGTGTCAGCAGTTTGTCATGTACCAACTCAAAAGGGGGAACTGTAAACTAGTGCCTGAATTGCTGCTTGCAGATGTTATGTTATGTTATGTTAACTAAGTTTATAAAGCGCGCAGCTGCCTCAGCAAAGAGGCGTCCCGGCGCTAGCAGTAGAGGGATAGAAACAAAAAAACTGGATGGAAAGGCAAAGGAAAAAGTGGGCAAAAAGATGCAAAATTAAATTCCAGGAAAAAGAAAGGTCTTCATGGCTTTACGGAAGGTCAGCAGGCTATCCATGCTGCGCATATGAAGAGGCAGCGAGTTCCATAGCTTAGCTGCCAAACAACGAAAGGACCGCCCCCCAGTACGGAGACACTTCACGCGGGGAATCGCGACCAAATGTTACCCCAGGGAGCGCAGCTGGCGTCCAGGAACATAAGGTGTCAGCAAATTGGCCAAAAGCCCAGGAGACACGAATTTAAGAATTTTAAAAGATAGACAAAGAACCTTAAATTCAATTCGCTTAGCTATGGGCAACCAGTGTAGCTGTCGAATAGCACCAGCTGTAGCGCACCTAAGCGGGAGCCCCAACAGGACTCTGGCAGCTGCGTTTTGGACTCGCTGCAAGCGCACCACCTCAGCCTGATTAGCTTCGAGAAGGAGAGAGCTGGCGTAATCAAGTCTCGATAAAATCGCCGCCTGGACAATCAGCTGACGAGTAGGTGGGTCGAAAAACCCCAACAGGGGTCTAAGTCCGCGAAGAAGACCGAAACAGGTACCAGCTATCTTCTTGGTGTGGTCTTGAAAGCTGAGGAAGGAGTCCATCCAAACCCCCAAGTTTTTAACCACTGTCTTGGGGATAGGCATGCTGCCAAGAGTAGAAGGCCACCATTGCTCACTCCACAGGCTCCTATCTTTCCCCACCAACAACACCTCAGTTTTATTAGCATTAAGCTGGAGGCAGTTGGAATTCATCCACTCCGCGACTGCCACCAGACCACTTCTAAACTTGGAAGCGTCCAGCATAGAGTCGTCGGAGAGGGCCACCACCAGCTGCGTGTCGTCGGCGTAGGAGACCATAGTAAGGCCATTGTCCCCAGCCACCGCCGCAAGGGGTTGAACGTACAGATTAAAAAGTACAGGACTCAGAGTGGAACCCTGAGGCACCCCCTGCCCGATGCACTGGACACATAAGAGAAATGGCGGGGCGGTCACTTGGAAAGTTCTCCCTGACAGGAAAGATCTAAACCATTCCAAGGCTAAGCCAACAACACCTGCCTCCTCTAAACGGCGTAAAAGAATGTTATGGGAAACCGTATCAAATGTGGCACTGAGATCTAACAATATCAGTGCCGACGTGTGCCCTGTGTCCAGAACGGTCCGCAGATGTTCGGGCACAGCCAAGAGAGCCGTCTCCGTGCTGTGGCCAGGACGGAAACCATTCTGGGAGGGATCCAGGGTGCCATTACTATTGAGAAACCCAGTTAAGATGTTATTAACATGAGCCTCAACAATCTTAGCTACCCATGGTATGAGACAGATAGGGCGAAAGTTTTCCAACTTAGCAGGATCCAGCGACAGTTTTTTCAATAATGGGACCACCATGGCCTGCTTCCACATCTCAGGAACCACCGGAGTAGCAAAAGATGAGTTGGCGACCTGGCATAAAGGAGCCAAGAGCACAGAGAGGGAGTCTCTGAACTGGGCGGGCTTCAAAGGATCAACCGGGGAACCCGACTTAACTTTACCGCACAGCAGAAGAAACTCTTTCTGAGAGATGGAAGAGATGACCTCCAAAAGATGTACAGGAGGTGACCCATAAGGTGCAGGGGGAGAGGGGGGCAGCAAAGGGAACGACTTATAGATAGTTTCTACTTTGTTCACAAAAAAAGTCGTCAGGTCTTCACAATGTTGCTTAGAGCTAATCACAGAGGTAGTGGAGTTTTTTCTGACTCTAAGATCCTTAATTGTTTTAAAGATATATTTAGCCGGATTTTGACTAACTTTGATTTCCTTAGCAAAATAAGCTGCCCGGACAGACTGTATAGTCCTGTGATAAGTTTTAATTGCAGCCTGGTAACAGGCTTTGGCCCCGGGATCGTAGTCCTTTCACCAGATACGCTCCAACCTTTTACAAGATTTGCTAATCTCAGCCAGAGATTCGTTAAACCAAGGATTGGAATCTAAGTTGCGACCCTTTGACCATTTAGCAGAGATGAGAGAATCAAGAGCTTTAAAAATCCAATTGCAAAGTGATCTATAGGATGCATCAGGATCACTGTGCAGTTGAGGAAGGTGAGCAGAGAGAAGAGCATGAAAATCCTCAAGCTGCAGTTTGCGCCAAGGGCGTTTAAAGGAGGGCAGCTGGAAAGCTCTATGTGGGGGTTCGAAAATCGGGAAAGACATTAGGACCAGATAATGGTCCGACCAACATACAGGACTAGGGGTCTCCACAGAAGGATGGGGAATGTTCGAAAAGACAGGGTCCAGTAGATGGCCGGCAGTATGGGTAGCGCCAAAAACCAATTGCATTAATTGGCAGGCCGCCAGGTCTGCAAGCAAACTGTTAATATCACTGTCATGATTGAGGTCAAAATGCAGATTAAGGTCGCCCAGAATGTTAAAATTAGCTGTGCTCATGGCCAGAGTGCTAGTAGCATCAGTAAGGGCTAATTTAAACTCCTTAGCGGGACCGGGGGGGCGATAAACCAACAGCCCTGACATAGTGAAATTGGCACTAAAAGTAATGCTGAAACGGGCACACTTGCAGCCCTTCACCAGTTCCTCTACAAACGAGCAAGAGTAATAGGATTTAAAAATAACCGCGATGCCGCCCCCTCTAGATTCCCTATTCAGGGTCAGAATACTATATCCTAGAGGAAGCGCAAGACCCGGCTCTGCCACCATATCATCACTGAGCCAAGTTTCAGTAAGAAAAAAGGCATCAGGGGTTTTGTTCTGAATCAGATCATAGATGTCCAGATAATGTTTAACCAATGAACGGACATTCAGATGCAAAATTGTATAGGCGACCTGGAAGGAAGGGGAGAGGGTGGAGCGGGTAAGACTGGATGAGAGTCTGACCTTTAAACCCGGGGGGCAGGAAGTGAGGAGGCTAATGGGAGGAGTCGCGTCCCTCCGTACAACCGGCACTGCAAGCCGCGACGAACCGGGGACCGCGAGGAAAGCAACACAAACACAGGTAAGTAGGTACAGTGTGAAGAAAATCTACAAATTTAAAAGCACGTAGGTTTAAAAACACATTCGTTTTAAGAAAATGCCACAAAAGAAATACGACCAGCTTAATAGCAAGCCAGGCGATAAGTGTAACTCACAACATTACTTCTAATCCTGGTGCCCTCATTTCTCCAAAGTGTGTGAACCTGTACAGGTCACTAGTTTCTCATGTAACTCCTTCCCTGACCCACCAACACTGAAAGTGCCTAGAAACTGGCTGACACCCAGTATACACAATAAAAACATTATCTAAATATCATCAGGCCCTCAGACCGACACAGAAGTCACATTTTACGTAACGTGAACATGGGTCATAAATGTTGGTGCTGGATAATAATGTTGAAGGGTGTAAATAAAGTGACTCTCTCTTCCCTTTCTGTCAGCCCTAGATTTCAATCCGGGTTAGAAGCTGCTACCTCAGGTTTGCCCTTCTGTTCCTGTGGCCCAGCCCTTACTATCACCGATCTCTGTACTTAGTTACAGTACAGACCCACAGGCAGTAGAACTTAAAAAAATAACCTGTACGTAGAGCTAGAGAAACGCCTTATCTGGCAATGCCCACCACAGACGACAGTGCACAGTAGATTGCTCCAAACCTTCCACACCAAAGAGGTGAATCCACTGTGGAGCCCTATGAGCTCTCCATAACCAGCCCTCAATACCAAAGGTACGAGGCTACAGTGGATCTCTGCAAACCCTCCACACTGAAGATGTGAGCCCACAGTGGATCTCCGCAAACCTCCACCCCGAAGACGCAAGGCTACAGTGGATCTCTGCAAACTCGCAACACTGAAGATGTGAGCCCACAGTTGATCTCCGTAAATCTCCACACTGAAGATGCGAGGCTACAGTGGATCTCTGCAAACCCTCCACACTGAAGATGTGAGCCCACAGTGGATCTCTGCGAACCTCCCCCCCGAAGACGCAAGGCTACAGTGGATCTCTGCAAACCCTCCACACTGAAGATGTGAGCCCACAGTGGATCTCCGCGAACCTCCACCCCGAAGACGCAAGGCTATAGTGGATCTCTGCAAACCCTCCACACTGAAGATGTGAGCCCACAGTCGATCTCCGTAAACCTCCACACCGAAGACGCGAGGATACAGTGGATCTCTACAAACCCTCCACACTGAAGATGTGAGCCCACAGTGGATCTCTGCGAAACTCCACCCCGAAGACGCAAGGCTACAGTGGATCTCTGCAAACCCTCCACACTGAAGATGTGAGCCCACAGTCAATCTCCATAAACCTCCACACTGAAGACGCAAGGCTACAGTGGATCTCTGAAAACCCTCCACACTGAAGATGTGAGCCCACAGTGGATCTCTGCGAACCTCCCCCCCGAAGACGCAAGGCTACAGTGGATCTCTGCAAACCCTCCACACTGAAGATGTGAGCCCACAGTGGATCTCTGCGAACCTCCCCCCCGAAGACGCAAGGCTACAGTGGATCTCTGCAAACCCTCCACACTGAAGATGTGAGCCTACAGTCGATCTCAATAAACCTCCACCCCGAAGACGCAAGGCTACAGTGGATCTCTGCAAACCCTCCACACTGAAGATGTGAGCCCACAGTCGATCTCTGTAAACCTCCACCCCGAAGACGCAAAGCTACAGTGGATCTCTGCAAACCCTCCACACTGAAGAGGTGAGCCCACAGTCGATCTCTGCGAACCTCCACCCCGAAGACGCAAGGCTACAGTGGATCTCTGCAATCCCTCCACACTGAAGATGTGAGCCCACAGTCGATCTCCGTAAATCTCCATACTGAAGACGCGAGGCTACAGTGGATCTCTGCAAACCCTCCACACTGAAGATGTAAGCCCACAGTGGATCTCTGCGAACCTCCACCCTGAATACACATGGCTACAGTGGATCTCTGCAAACCCTCCACACTGAAGATGTAAGCCCACAGTGGATCTCTGCGAACCTCCACCCCGAATACACATGGCTACAGTGGATCTCTGCAAACCCTCCACACTGAAGATGTGAGCCCACAGTCGATCTCCGTAAATCTCCACACTGAAGACGCGAGGCTACAGTGGACCTCTGGCAATCCTCAACACTGAAGATGTGAGCCCACAGTCGATCTCCGTAAATCTCCACACTGAAGACGCGAGGCTACAGTGGATCTCTGCAAATCCTCCACACTGAAGATGTGAGCCCACAGTCGATCTCCGTAAATCTCCACACTGAAGACGCGAGGCTACAGTGGATCTCTGCAAACCCTCCACACTGAAGATGTGAGCCCACAGTCGATCTCCGTAAATCTCCACACTGAAGACGCGAGGCTACAGTGGATCTCTGCAAACCCTCCACACTGAAGATGTGAGCCCACAGTGGATCTCTGCGAACCTCCACCCCGAAGACGCCAGGCTACAGTGGATCTCTGCAAACCCTTAACACTGAAGATGTGAGCCCACAGTCGATCTCCACAAACTTCCCACTGAATACGCGAGGATGCAGTGGATTTCTGCACACCCTCCACACCAAAGATGTGATCCTCCGGTTGACCTCTGCACACCCTTCACATCTGTGGTGGCCACCTGCCATAGAGGCATATTGTGGGTAGGGACTGTAAAAATTCAGGGCAAAGAGTAAAAATTCAGGACAAAAATTCACAACTAAAGGTCAATTTTATGGACCAATCTATGTAAGCCAAGAAATAATATATAACAGTTAGTAATAGACTGCCAACAGAAGCACAAGCCAAAGTAGTAATACATATGAGTATGGAAATTCGTATGGAACTGGACTTATTTACAGATTAAAAACTGGCAACAACATAAAGGACATTTACCACACAATTCTGCCCCCTTAACCTGAATGACAGTACACGCAGCAGTGACCTGCTGATAAACATGGATTTCCAGCCCACAGGCAGTAACAGTCCAGAGACAGAGAGGGAGAGGAATGTAAAGTAAGTGGTTACGGCACATTTGAGGGAGATAGTGTGTGTGGGTATCTGTGCCCAAAGCCCCATTGGTCAAGTGTAGAATACTGTATGTTTTCCAAGAATTATGCAAGAACAATTACACTGTGAAACTTTAAAAACAAGAATGGGAGATATAAAAGGAGCACAGACAACAATTTAAAAAATCTCACACATACAATCCTTGATTTTCATACAAGATATACGCTCTCTGGACAGAGTACCATTAGCCCCAACAAAGCGGACCACCAGCAACGGCATTGTCACCACAACATGTAGCATAGGTCCTACGACTTACAGAACAGTGCCCCACCACCACTCACAGCACATCCAACTATAGCCTGAGGCAGACTGCACCATCACCCTCAGAACAGTGCTCCAAGACCCGCTGCAAGTGCACCATCACCCACTGAGTAATGTACACCGCGAATGGAATATTGCGCCAACATACACAGCTCAGTGCACTACCAACACTCACAGCACATCCAACTATAGCCTGAGGCAGACTGCACCATCACCCTCAGAACAGTGCACCAAGACCCGCTGCAAGTGCACCATCACCCACTGAGTAATGTATACCGCGAATGGAATATTGCACCAACATACACAGCTCAGTGCACTACTACCACGAAACAGTGGACACTTGGCTCTATTTATAGATAGTCTGTGTAATTAGTGGAAAGGTGGTCACCTGCCAGGGAGCCACACTGACTGCCAGAACATAATTCTGGCAGCCAGTGCTTTAAGCACAATGCAGTCTGTGATAATACTACACTTCTCTTTGATTTGAGATTTTTCTTAAACATGTTTTAGGACCGAAAACGCTGACAGTGTTAACTAAAGTCTGCCCTCTTATCCAATGCAGCTGTAAAGGCTGCTGAGCTAAGTAGAGGAGCACTATACAGGTAAAGGAAGTCATCATTCTATATGGCTTGTGTACCCAGTACTTAATTTGAGCCCAAAGTCCAAGCCAGAACCCCTTTACGTCTGGCAAATTCAGCGCACAGTAGCTCATGTAATACTGACGATCAGCACAGAGGTTAACACTACATTGTTCAGAATGTGGACAGTATGCATCAAGACTGAACTGAATTTGATTGGACTGCTGTATTCTGAATTTGTGGCGAACCCTCTTGGTTTTTAATCTTTTATTGCGCACACATTGCACTTTCAGCTTGTTGGGAGACGCCATTTTGGTTAGAGCTCCAGTGTTCCACGGGCTCCTCCTCTAATGGGACCACCTGTGCAGACGTGCGGTTAGCGTCGCACAGACCTTTTTGCGGCTGGGGGCAAGTTACTGAACTGAATTTGATTGTACTGCAGAACCCAGAGAGTCCAACTCCCACCCTTCCTATCCGAAGCCACCGACATCATCTGCGGCGTACCCCAGGGATCATCACTCAGCCCGACGCTGTTCAACATCTACATGGCCCCCTTCGCACAAGTAGCCCGTCAGCACAACCTCAACATCATCTCCTACGCCGACGACACCCAGCTCATCCTCTCCCTCACCAAGGACCCGCGCACCGCAAAAACGAACCTCCACGAGGGAATGAAGGCCGTCGCCGAATGGATGCAGAGCAGCCGTCTGAAACTGAACTCGGACAAGACGGAGGTCCTCATCCTCGGATCCACCCCCTCGGCCTGGGATGACTCATGGTGGCCTACAATGCTGGGAATGGCACCCACGCCTAACGACCACGCACGCAACCTCGGATTTGTCCTCGACTCCTCCCTCTCCATGTCGAAGCAGATCAACGCCGTCTCCTCCTCCTGCTACAACACCCTCCGCATGCTCCGCAGGATCTACAAGTGGATCCCGGCCGAAACAAGGAGAACTGTTACACAGGCCCTCGTCAGCAGCATGCTGGACTACGGCAACGCACTCTATGCAGGAATCCCAGCCAAACACCTGCATCGACTACAACGCATCCAAAACGCCTTCGCACGTCTGATCCTCGACGTACCCTGACGCAGCCACATCACCCCCACCTGAAAGACCTGCACTGGCTCCCCGTCGACAAGAGGATCACCTTCAAACTCCTCACCCACGCACACAAAGCACTTCACAACACCGGACCAGCCTACCTGAACGACAGACTCAACTTCTACACCCCCACCCGCCACCTCCGCTCAGCAAACCTCGCTCTCGCGGCCATCCCCCGCATCCAACGAAAGACCACCGGCGGCAGATCATTCTCCTACCTCGCCGCAAAGACCTGGAAGACCCTCCCCACCCACCTACGGCAGACCCAGGACCTGCTCACCTTCAGAAGACATCTCAAGACCTGGCTCTTCGAGCAGTAGCGGTTCCCCCCTCCTTTCAGCGCCTTGAGACCCTCACGGGTAAGTAGTGCGCTTTACAAATTCCTTGATTGATTGATTGATTGATTCCTAATTTGTGGGAAACCCTCTTGGTTTTTTATCTTTTACCGCACACACTGCACTTTCAGCTCATTGTGACACCAGGAGACGCCATTTTGATTAGCGCTCCAGTGTTCCACGGGCTCCTTCTCTATTTAATGGGGCCAGCTGTGCAGATGTGCGCAGCGGGCGCACCGCTGGCAAGCCCGTCTGTGCCCGTCCGCATCCGACCTGAACCCCTGCCTGTTCTCCTGTAAGTAAAATGATATACTCCTCCAGCCAACTTTTAATGTTGGAGATCTTGCAATGAAAAGTGCCTACATTCTATTTGTTTAACCAACGATGATTCCCTTTGTATTAATGATCCTTTAATCTTTGTTGAGTTTCTAAGACCCGGCCAGTATCTCAGACCCTTCGATCCAACAAAATATTTTTACTAAATTGTAGATCTTTACCAAAACACTCTTCTGAACTCCACATACTTCTAGAAGAGGACCAAGCAGACGTTTTGTTTTTAACAGAAATATGGCTTCACAAGGAGTCTGAACCTGACCTTGTGCAAACCCTCCCTCCTGGTTATTATATTCAGCGGAAAGACCACCAAAAAGGGAAAGTTGGAGGTATTGCCCTCAAAAAGTTTCTTTTAAATACTGCATTGAACCTGATATCATACCTGACTGCAAAAACTTTTCCTTCGCAATCACATTCTCTGCCACTCATACCTTTTTGGGCATTCGAATTTATCGTCCCCCGGGAGCTTATCGACAATTTCTAAATCACGACCCGAAACTGAAGCTAATCTGGCTAGCTCCTCCTCTAACTTCCCGCTCCTAGGGGATGTATTTTGCATTTGGATGACTTTTCAAGGTCCGAAGCCTCTGAACTTGTCCAAGACCGACTAGCTATTCAGTCAAATCAAAAAGTCAACGGTCCCACTCATAGTACATTTATTAGACCCCATTTTTACTAACAACGATAATCTTCAAGTGGGCGATCCTATTCTAGAGCCCTGGTCAGATCATTTTTTATCCCTTTTTCCTGGAACACACTGAGACAATCCTCCTCTAGTAGAACTACCAGTAGATGGAAACGCACCTGTTCTAAACTACCTATAGAACCTGGATCTCAGCGCTTAAAGATACTAAGCCTACGCTAGACTGAAACCCCAGGTTATCCAACAAAAAATGTAATCAGTGGATAGAGTCTTCTTTGGATCTAGTTATACTAAGAAACTCAGCTATAAAAGAGTTCGAGAGAAAACATCTCCTTGGTATTCACCTAAGCTTCGGGAATATAAACAAACCTGCAAAAAGATTGAAGATTGGAAAGGAAATGGAGAAAGGACTATGATGAATTAAGTAAACAGAAATACAGAGATTCTATAAAACTCTATCAAACCGAAGTACAAAAAAAGCACAAGCACTTTATTACGAAGAAAAAATTAATCTAGCAACTAATTCTTCTTGGAAAAGTTATCGTATTGCGAAGGATGTTACATCAGCTCGCTGCAATGAGCTTGCAGAATTCTTTTACAAAAAAATCCAGGATATTTACAATACAATTTCTCACTTGTCCTGGCCCAGTAACCATCTTTTTAGGGACAATTCTCCTCTTCATACTGAGCACTTATTGGAGGAAATTCCAATTATGAATATGGACACTTTACTAGTAATGTTCTCCCAAGTAAAATCGGGTTCTTCTCTTGACCCGGCATCTCCGTATTTTTTTAAGCAAGGCTGCGGGAGTAGTTTTCCCAGCCATACTCGAGTTGATAAATGTATCTATCGTCACCGGCCAAGTTGTGCCACCCTGGAAACGTGCCATGGTGAAGGCACTGCTAAAGAAGCCAAATTTAAACCCTGGCAACAACCTGCTATGGCATTCTTAGGATGCTCTGCAAAGTCTCACCTCTCCTTCCCATTCTGGCAAGGAGACTTATGGTCCAGGCCCTAATTCTCTCCCGCCTGGACTATGGAAATGCCCTTTATTCAAGGGCCTCTAAGGCAACCACAAGGCATCTCCAAGTCATACAGAACTGTGCAGCTCGAATGCTGCTTAAAATCCCCAACACCCCGTCTGCCTTGTCTGCATTGAATACCTTACATTGGCTGCCAATCACTGAGAGAATAAAGTTTAAGTCTCTGTGTATAGCTCACAAGTCTCTCTGGGGAAATGGGTCCCCAATCTATCACTCTCTCATCTCTTTTTATCATCCTAGTAAAGGCCTACGATAGACAAACCTTTGCCTAGCCTCAGTCTCCAGAATAAAAAGGGTAAGATGTGGAGGCCATTCCTTTTCATACAATATTACTAGACTGTGAAACACCCCTCCTCCTCATCTTCACTCAGTGACTCATCATTTTTGTTTCCAGAAGCTCCTCAAAACCTGGTTGTTCCAAAATGCTGCCGGTTAAACCATCTAGTCCGCCTGTCTGTTGATGCTGCTAGCGCTAGGATGCCTTCGGGTAGCTCTACGCTCTATAAGTGTTTGTAAAAAATAAAACAAATAAAAAATAGGTAACGTGACTCCATGGCATGTATAACACCTTCATACGGTTCTGATACTTTTCTCAGCATCACTTTGCAATCTCAGGTTTTGAATCCATAATGAAAGTGATAAAAGCAAAACTATTAGCCGCACAATGCAACACACTGTTGGCTGAAAAGCCAAGGATGGAGGATCATACCTTATGTCATAGTGCCACTTAGCAGACTTGTGTAATGCAAAACAAAATGCAGTTCCTGAGTTTATTAGGTTGAAACTATCAGACAACACAAGCTGTCTGTTTACGAAAGACATATTGGGGGCTTACCAAGAACACACTGGGGCCTGCAGCCCACCGACTGCTAACCTTTGGATAATTTAACTGTCATCCTTATTTGTGTGCTTTCTATTAGATGGCTTTCCTTGTTTTAGCCTGTCCATCTTGTATTTGTCCCTCCCGTGGAGCATAGCCTCTTTACCATCTCTTTAACCAGCTGGCTTCTGTGCTTCCTCAGCTTGCATTTAGGGTACTACTTTTTTCTTTTTATTCAAGCACTCCATGAGAGGGCATGCATTTTCCAGCCTCCTCCCTTGTGTGCTTTTCTCCCCCCTTGCTCTCGCTCACCCATGTTCTTCTCTTCATCACTCACACTTGTGCCCATGTGCTTCTGCCTCCGCTTCCTTGCCCCATGGCACGCCATGTTGCTATCTTTCACCCGTGTTCTCTCCCTCTTGTTGCTTCATCACTGCCCACAACGCTGTTTCTATCCCCGTCCCCCGTATTGCTTCACCCCGTCCCCATGTTGCTTTGCCCCATCCCCTACCCTCTCTCTAACCCACTCATGCAACCCGCTAGCTCTTTAACATTATGTCTTAAAACAGTACTTACACGCTGCTTTTTTTTCAATTTACAGATTAGTCTCTGAGATATAAATAAAAATGCCTGTTCCTTTTTGTAGGTGGCTGTTAGACCTGGCACCATTGGCGTGGGTCTCCTTTCCATTTTTTGCTGTCGCCTATATTTTTGCTATGTGCTTTGCTGGTCTAGATGCTTTGGGCACTTTGCCACTGCTATTCAGTGCCAAAGTGCAAGTGCTCCCTAGTGTAAATTGTTGTAATGGATTAGTGACTCTGTGATTGGCTTATTTGGTTTACTTGTCAGACCCTAGTCCAGTACACCATGTGTGCCCCGGGCCTGTAAATCAAATACTGCTGGTGGGCATGCAGCACTGGTTGTGCCACCCACAGAAGCAGCTTGTAAAGTGTGTCTCAGGCCTGCCATTGCAAAGCCTGTGTGCAGTCCAGAACTGCCATGTTGACTTGGTAAGTGCACCCACTTAACAGTCCCTAAACCTTCCCTTTTCTACATGGTGGTCAGTCACCCCTAAGGTAGGCCCAAGATCCCCTATGGGCAGGGTGCATTGTATGTAAAAGTTAGGACAGGTCCTGATGTGTGTGGCATGTTCTGATAGTAAATTACAGCCAATTTCGGTTTTTCACTATTGCAAGGCTTCCTGTTCCCATAGGCCAGAATGGGCAGTTTGATTATAACATCTTATAATCCTAACTGACCCAGGGACCATGGTAGAAAAACAAATTTAGTATGCCTGCACTCAGAATGATAAAACACATCTTTTAGTGACGTTGGTTTTAACATTCTGTGTTTGAAAATACCACTTTTAGAAAGTAGGTATTTTTTTGCCTAACCATCCAGCCTGCCTCTTCTAGGTTTGTGTATTTCATGTCTGGTTTGTGAGTGACAGGGGCTGGGGTGGCTCCAGGAGACAGGGTGAGTCAGCACTAGGCTGAATAGACCTATCTGCATTGGGAGTGGTGGGAGGAGCCTGAATATGGCTGTGCCTGCCTTCCACAATGCTGGCTCCACCTCCTGTGGTGCGTCTGATGACCCTGGCCCACACTGACCAAGGAAGAAGTTGTGCACTGGTAGAATGCCCCCAGAACTGGTTTGGACTAGGTAAAGACACTATCTGCCTTCAGAGACAAAGGATTTGTGTGTATAAAAAGGGGGACCCAGACCCCAGAACTTTAGATCACTTCTGGGAATCAAGACAACCCTTTGCCAAGGAGAAGAACCAAGGAAACTGAAGGAGGAGACTGCCCTTGTGCTGTGCTGTCGGGGTTGGCCTGCAGGGGTTACTTTTGCCAAGAAAAGGAGAAAAGGAACTTTGTGTGTACTTTTGCAATCTTGCAGAAGAATCTCCAAGGGCTTGATGTGCGCTTGCCTCCTGCCTGAAGTCTCAGGGATACAAGACTTCACCACCCGCTCCCCTGAATTCCATTGCTGGGAATTCTACCTACAGAGAGGTGCCTACTGTTGTTTGGGCCGTCTGAGAAGACTGCACGTCACTGGCAGCTGGAAGCGTGATGCAACGAGGAGAAGCGTGTCGCCGCCGCGGCAGTTGCCGTCGCACCGCCGAAGAAGCGTGCAGCAGCTGTTCTCCGTCGCATCACCAACGAAGCGTGTGGCATCACCGGAGAAGCGTGTTGCTGCCGCAGAGGTCGCCGTCGCATCACCGGAGAAGCGTGTCACAGGGCCTGTCGCGGCTCAGAAGTTACCGCGTTCGCCGTCGGGCGTGCACGCATCGCATCCAACGGTGTCGCATCACATCAAGACGGCATTTTTTCGCATCGCACCGGATCGTCCTGTCGCATCGACGCGTTATCTTGTTGCATCGTTCCCCGGCCCGCAGTAAGAAACGACACATCAACCACCCACACAGTAAGGAAGCGAGCCTCAACTCCTCTGCGCAGCAGTAAGGAACCGACGCATCCACTCCCCTGAGTGTAAGGAACGGCGCATCAACTTCCCTGCGACACTTTTGTTTGTTTGCGTGACGCATCTAAGGTACTTTGAGAGTAAAGTGTTGCATTTACCATCTACATTGAACTAAGCTATTTTCTACCATTTTAAAGTCTATTTTTGATTACAGTACTGTGGATTTTTGTTGTTTGGTCTTGTGTTAAGTCTAGTAAAGATTACCTATTTCTCTAAACTGGTGTGGTGTCCATTTGTAGTGTTTTCACTGTATTACTGTATGTGTTCACAAATTCTTTACACACTGCCTCAGAGATAAGTCTGTCTGCTCGTTCCAAGCTACCAAGGGGGTGAGCAGAGGTTATTTTAGAAGTGTAGCCCCTTACCCTGACTAGAAGCAAAGGTCCCTATTTGGTCAAAGGTACCTACCTCTGCCAACTAGAGACCCCCAGTTCTAACAGTGGCCAAATGCATGTTGAATGCATTTGTGTGCCTACAAAAGTACTCCTCGGTTGCGTCATGGTGTGTTTTTTTTTTAGCTAGCTGCAAGGCAGCACAGCATGGTTAAAAACACAGTAAGGTTAAAAAGTATTAGCAAAGCCAACAGGTCTTACATGCAAGACCTACTGGTTTTTGCCAGAACTTGTTTTTCTTGTGGGCAGTCAAGGGTTAAACAGCCCAGTTGGTGAGAGGGCAGAGAAAGGCTTTCCAATACAAATGGGATTATCTCACTGCTATTGGCCAATCATGGACAACATTGTAAAAACAAAGAGCGTTCTTTACCACAACAATGCTAGCAGCAGCTGAACCTATCCTAAGAGACACTGTGAAAGGATAAACAATGTGATGACACCCCTCCTGGTGTGCCCATCCTTGGGCTAGAGGCTGGTATACCTCGGGGGGAGAACCTGCAAAAAAAGCATCCGTAATGAACCAATAATGCCTTCATGGGAAAGTTACACAAATCCAGAACAGTCCATGGAAAATATGAACAGGTGGTCACCCTATTAACACCAAGACACAAACCAGTGGTGTATCTCTGCAAACCCTCCCATCGCAAAGACAGAATCTCACAGTGGATCAATACAGCCCTTCAACTTGATGCTTCAGTATACAAGATGGTTATTTTATAACCTGACAGCAATGCATTGTGGGTATATGCGATTATGTCCTTGCTATTTTCAGAGAATAAAGTCTCACAAATATAATTTGTGTACCAATCCTGGAAGTACATTCGACAAACAGGACGTCATACTTCTGTCTGAAATAGTATAACACATTAACACGTAACTATGTCATGCTTAATTTACAACTACATACACTCTCAGACACCTATACACTTTGTTATGTCAATATAAAACACCTCACACCTAAGATGAACAGGTTCAATTGCACAAGGTGTGATAACCAATATATCAAAAACTAAGAAAGTAAGATGCAATGACGTTTATAATCATTACATCATTGTAAGTTGCCAACTCTTATTGCTTGTGCGCTATGTTGATTCAAGGATATAGTTCAGAATTGTCTACCTTATATATAGAATCAAAGCTGGGTAACAGTGAATTATGGGAATGCTTTTCACAGAGGGGTTCCAAGTGACATCAAATAGACAAGAGTAAAGCTTGAGTTGTCTCTTATGTGACTCAGAACCCCAAGGTGAAAAATATCCCCTTAATTCACTGTTACCCATCCATAATTTTATGTTATGCATGGCCTCCAAAATCATCTGCCCCTGCTTTCAACTACTATACAGGGACAGAGGAGTAATGGGTGACCCATATATAACAGGGCATCACTTCGGTGCCCCACTCACCCCCACAACTCTCCTCCAGAAGCTGCTTGGACACACTCTTAGAGAGCTCAACCAGAGCAGCCTGGAATTCCTTTATGAAACCAGTGGGTAACAGTTTTGTTAGCAACTATTGCTATGTTATAGCAGTGGGTGACTGGATTTGAATTCAGTCATTCATTCTGGCGGCTCTCTTCCAGAGCCATACTTAACAAAGCAATTCATCTGAGTGTTAGCCCAACTAAGGGCTATATCTAGTGGTTCGTAAACTCTGAGAACTAAGGACCTGAGACATCGTCAGCCCTGCCACACTTCCCAGGTTTATGTGTGATGTGCTGTTCGAGTCTAGGTTCTATCTTTGAATTCTGGGACTTGTGGTCTTGGTTATTCCATTATAAAAAAGGCTCCTCGTTTTATTTTTTTACTGATTTTTACAGAGCAATGTAGACAGAATATCATGTATTTTCCTGTCTATTTTTAAATAAGGATAAAAAAGACAAATTGTTTTTCTGTTGGACATTTCTCTCTACTGTCAATCATGAGTGATAGGTCAATAGCTGTACAGATTGACAGGTAGGAGAGTTCAAAATAATTAATAATATTTCCTAACAAAGCTTAAAAAACTGCAGCAGTACAGTTGCTTAAGTTATTCTACAATGCAAGTGGTTTGAAATGACTCTATTGTACTGTAAATGGCTAAAACCTATTGGATATTCAAAGGTGGGCAAATGTTTGTTGGTTAAATAAGTGTGGAAATATACCCACTGCATATTAATTTTTTTATACTGAGCACAAAATAAATATAGATAAATACAGATTAAAAAGTAGCAAAAAGAATATATGGATAGATAAAGGCAGAAATGTAAAGAAAAAAAGAAACCTGGAACCCTAATTCTAAAACATGGTTTGGAGCAGCACATCGCGCATGGACCTGGCAAACTTGGCAGCTATGCACACTGCTGACTCCCCAGCCTTGACACAGTACACGGGCATCGGTTAGGGTTATCTGGCATCCCTAATTTCCCAAAATCGTCCTGGTTTTTCACCAGCTGTTCCAGCATGTTTTGGCAAATTTGGCTCATGTCTCAGTTTTCAGAGAGGACTGACTGAAAACAGTGGGATGCACGTTTTGATGTGTTCCAAAGCAGTACTACTTACCAGCTCTTACCAGAAAGCAAGTTAATTAACAGGTATAATACTAGGTTCAATAACTTCATTTGATGTATTACCTTAGTACCTCGTTGCCTGTGTTTCTATGTTGATGAGTACAGTTCATTCTGTGTCCCTCGGTTGATGTAAAATTGTAGTCCTCCTTCAATTTTTACTAAAAGTCCCAGTTTATGTTTTTCAGAAATCTGGTCACTGAAATAGATAAGGTGCGGAGGCAATCTTCATGTGGAATAAGGATTTATTGTAGGTTTATGACACCCACAGCCAGGCGCTCCCGCTGCGTACCAGGATCTCCACCAACTGATTAACGTTGGTAGAATCCTGGCACGCATCGTTCTTGGCCCGACTGTGGAACACAACTTAAACCAACACATGAGCTCTCGCGCTGGTGGCGCGAGAGGATATAAGAATATGCAGCACACTACAACTTCTCTCTTTCTAACAAACAAAAGTGAAAAGATAACTGATAAGACAGTAATAACAAATTGGCATTATTAAGACAAAACATAGTCATCAAATTTTACAGGCAACCTTCTTGGACGCATATCCAGAACAGTAGGTGAAGAAGATGCATGCCCAGTACTATCATGAGGAACCTCATCAACCAATTGTCCACTCATAGATTCAACAGCTTCCCTCTGAGAACCAAGCGAAGAAGCCATAGATGAAGAATCATGCAACCAGGTGGTCCAGTCAGATTGATCAAACTGTTGCTTGGATAACTTCAATAAGGAGGAAACTTGTGAATCAGAAAGTCGGACAAGTGATCTCTTGTTCCACCACCCTTTATAACCAAGGAGTGCTGAACCTTTGTTCACATTAGTAACCTGCACTGGAGAAGAAAATTTAGACAAACCTTTTGTCACTCTTTTTGGATTTTTGATAAGAACCCATTAATCTTTAAATCAAAATCATTAAAACTTTTCTTTTGATCATGCACCATTTTCATATAAGTTTGTTTTTCTAAAACTCGTGATGCAAGATTTATATCCTGAGGCGTATTCTTAACTTGTTTATCCTGCAACCAATTGGGGCACAACGTAGTGTGAACATTCCTACCTCTTAACAGGGAAAAAGGAGGAATACCTGTTGTGCAATGTGGTGAAATGTTATATGACCATAACTTGTCCTCAATAAAATCCTGAACATTTTTTCCTGAGGAAAGAGCTACTTGAATGGCATCCTTGACCAATCTGTTAGCCCTTTCAACTAACCCATTAGATGATGGTGAGTATAAAGCAACCTTGAAATGAGTGACATCCTTTTCCGCTAAAAATGCAGAGAATTTCTGGGAAACGAAATGTGTACCGTTGTCGCTAACAATAATGGAGGGTGAACCTTCAATAGCAAACACCTTCCTCAAAATTCTAATGGCATTAGTAGAACTAGGTGAGTCACAAAACATATGATAAATCCATTTGGAATGATAATCAATCAACAAAATTAAAAACTTTAAATCATGAAATAAAAGATCATAAGGACCTGAAAAATCTATAGCAACCTTTTCCCATGGTTTACTTGGAATTGGGACCGGATGTAGGGGTGTTTTCATAACTTTACACTTTTTGTCTGATAAGAGGCACTCTGAACATGAACCAATATAAAACTTGACCTGTGATTCTAAGGATGGCCACCAATAATACAATTTAATGAGTTGAGAGGTTTTTGAAATCCCCAAATGACCCTGATGTGCACATTTAATGATATCCTCCCTTAAACTCGATGGGGGAACAAAAGATTCATGTCTCATAACCATTCCATTGACCAAAGAAAGTTCAGAAGCAACCATGGAAAAGGCTTTTAACTCATTTGACAGCTTCCTATTTTCTGGCCAACCCTTTACAATATATTGCATGACCAATTTAAGAGTATCATCCTTACTATAAGCTTCCAACCAAATTTGTTCAGTAATGTTAGGACATTCTTTGATGGCATCAAGTGCCGCAACAACACATTCTGTGTCCTCAACAGCATCCAAATCAGGAGCCTCGTGAAATGCCATGCGTGAAAGACAATCAGCCCTGAAATTTCTTCCGCCAGAAATATGTTTGATGCAATTTTGAAAGTAGCCTAACCAATCTGGCAGAGGTTCTTCCAAATCCATCACCATCGAGTAAATGTGTAAGAGGTTTATGGTCAGTGAATAGTTCAAACTCACGTCCCCAAATGTAATTCCTGAACTTCTCGATTGCCCAGACGCAAGCAAGTGCTTCGCGTCCAATTGTACTATAATGGGTCTCTGCAGGTTTAAGCATTCTAGATGAAAAAGCTATGGTGTGTGCCTTTCCTGCAACCCACTGACCAAGAACTGCACCCAAACCTGTGAGACTGGCATCCACCATAATGAAACATTTAGAATCATCTTGAAAAGCATGAAGTGCGGGAGCTTCAACAATGAGTTTTTTTGTTTGATCAAATGAGGATGAAACCTCATTAGACCAAAGAAACTTTGAACCTTTGCGCAATAGGGCACGCAATGGCTCCACAGTCTGAGCATATCCTTTAACAAAACGAGCATAGTATTCTGCCAATCCTAAAAATGATCGAAGAGCATCTTTGTCTTTGGGAGGAACAGCATGTCTGATGGCCTTGACAAGCGAAAACTTTGACTTGATTCCTTGAGAAGACAACGTATGACCTAAGTAGTCTAACTGTTGTTTACCAAATTGACACTTGTCAGATCCGATAGTCATACCAGCATCATTCAATTTGGTCAGAACACAAATTAGATTTTTTACATGTGTTTCCCAGTCATTGGCAAAAACAAGAATATCATCTTGATAGGCTTGGACCCCTGGCACATCCTGAAATTGACTATCCATCATCTTTTGAAAAACACTGGCTGCAGATGCCAGGCCAAAAGGAAGCCTAAGATATTTGTAGACACTAAAGGGTGTGACAAAAGTGGTGAGATCTTGGGAATCAACTGTTAAGCGAATTTGGTGATAGGCTGAGCAAAGATCGATTATAGAAAAATATTTGGCACCCCCTAAGCTGGCAAGAAGATCATGAATTTTTGGAAGCGGGTGACAATCAATTAAGATGTTTTTATTCAAAGTGCGCAAGTCCGCACATAGCCTGACCTCACCTGATTTGTTTCGGACGATAACGATGGGAGTAACCCATTCTGATGAGTTGCAAGGTGCAATGACCCCATCATCACACAATTTTTTAAGTGTAGACTTGAGTTCATCCCTAGCACTGAGTGGTAATGTGCGAACCTTATGTACAAAGGGTTGAGCATTTGGTTTTAACTTTATCTGATGTTGGAACCCTTTGACGGTGCCAAGTTTGTCAGAAAATAAATTAGGAAATAGGTCTAGAATCTTTTTAAGATCATGTGAATGATCTGTGACATCAATACAATCTAATGTGTTCAGTTCGTTTTCTGACCATCCGGCTGGGGAATAACCTTGGGGAGGATCATCACGCATGATGGGATTATCCCCACCAGCAACAAGGTAAAGACCCATTCTAGCAAGATCCTGCCAACCAACTATATTGCGTCCCCTAACTGCGACATAGACTTTAGAGTATATTGACCTTTGAAGACATTCCAACCTTGAGATAAAATATCCTAACATCTCTATGTCAAATTCTCCAAACGGTTTTGGATTGATGTCTGTTTTAGTCAAGGTAATGGAATTCTGCCACTTCTCAAAAAACATTACATCTGATAAAATAGTTATTGGAGAACCAGAATCTGCCATAATCGGAATCTCAATTTTTCCAAATACTGCAACACCTAGGGGACCTTTGACATGATGAGGATTGAAAATCGAATTACATTCAATTGAAACAATCATATCATGAAATTGTTTTGTACAATCCTCAAGAGATTCTGTAACTTATATGCTATTAACTCTGGTAGGTCTCTTTGCAGATTTGCAAACACTTTGAAAATGGCCAATTTATTGGCATGAAACGCATCTTTTTCCTGAAGCGGGACACATGGGATGATTGCCAAGATGTGATCGAGAACCACACCTGAAACACATTGTGTTAACCTTTTTAAAAGGCTGCTTATAAAATCTATGAACATTAACAGCATTGACAGAATTTCCAGGATCATTTGAAATCGACTTGAAAGAGTTAATAGATTGATCTTGTTGAAGAGCTTTTGATGTGACGATGGACCTTTCAATACTCTTGGCAATATCAATTGTGTCTTGTAAAGATGGCTTTCTACAGCTGAGAAGGCGCTCTTGTATTTTTCTCGAAAAACAAGCAAAAACGAACTGATCACGTATGTAAATTTCTGGATCTGCCTCAAACTCGCAAGTGGATGCAAGAACACGTAATGCAGCAATGTATTCATCCACTGTTTCATCCTCACGCTGTTTTCTCCTGTGGAAATTATGTCTCTCAAGCATAATGTTTGGTTCTTGGTCATAATGTCTTGCCAAGCGAGCTAAGGCTTCTTTATAAGGATTCTAATGTTGCGCATCCCCAGCTTCACCAGCTGGTGTGGGAAATTTTGGTAAATTCTCAAATACATGTTGCGCAGCAAGACCCAGACAACCATAAAGAATGGCAACCTTGCGATCATGAGAAAATTTAACAGCGTCTATAGCAACAATATGATTTTCAAAGGCTTTAACCCACTGACGCCATGGAATTTCAGGTTTGCCAGGTTGTTGTAAAAAAGGAGGGGGTTGCGCAAATTGCTGAGAAGAGGCCATGAAAGGAAATGGATGGGCAAAGTAATTATATCAAAAATATAGATAAGTCAAACAAATTAAGTAATAAAAGGACTTATTATGCTATATTGAATGAAACAATTTTAAATACAAAGTAAGAAAATGAGGTGAAAAAGTCACAGTTATTTCTATTTTAAAGTAAGACTGTGTATTGAGGTTAAGACAGCCCCTTCAAAAATGTACGAAAGTGATAATAACAGCACTAAAATAAATTTTAAAGTGCATATGAAAGGTGTGCCTGTCACCGTGAGAAGTGCAGGCTGAACTGTACTCAAGACAAAAGTGTGCCTGTCACTGTGTGGTGAAGATTGGATCCTACCTGGGATCAGAAGATCAGCGTTGGTGAAAGAAGGTAGTTTAAAGTGCCCAAAAGCGTGATTGAGCCTGCATGTAGCGATAAACGAAGAGCGTCGAGATTCCTGTTTGAAGCTTGCTCCCGTTGCTAAGATACGCCTACGTGAAGCGTAATGAGCACGGAGCGTCGGCTTGAATGAGGCTTGCTTTCCCTCGTTGCTAGGTAACAGCACGTTGGAAACGCGATGTCTCCGAAGGCGAGGAAATCAGCCCAAAAGCTTAAAAATGCAATCCGGAAGTCGGGAAGCAAACCAGAATACACCATTCAACAAGCTGCCAGCAGGAGCGAGTGGAAGCAGTGAGAAGGAGGAGGCTCGTGAAAAGCAGAAAACTTTAAATAATATGAATCATGCTGGTGGGTGCCGGATGCGTTGATTCGTCCTTGTCGCCAATTGAAATAGATAAGGTGCGGAGGCAATCTTCATGTAGAATAAGGATTTTTTGTAGGTTTATGACACCCACAGCCAGGCGCTCCCGCTGCGTACCAGGATCTCCACCAACTGATTAACGTTGGTAGAATCCTGGCACGCATCGTTCATGGCCCGACTGTGGAACACAACTTAAACCAACACATGAGCTCTCGCGCTGGTGGCGCGAGAGCATATAAGAATATGCAGCACACTACAGTCACCCTATCTATCAGCAGACCATCTTTGGAAGTCGACCTACACTTTCGCTCTTCTTGCCTCATCTCTTTAATTAGGATGTCTTTGAGGTCGTGGTGCTCTTCGGAGTAGGTACAGTTCTTTCCACCACATGTTCAGATTCATTGAACATTTGTTTTCGATAGTCTGTGTCCCCCTCGCCTTTCCTTGCTCTCTGAGTAGTTTGTTCCCCACAAATGCAGGGCATGGGAGACACCTTGTGATGCTAGGGGTCAGAGTGTGCGTGACGTCACTTTCGCTGTACGCGAAGTGACGCTGTGACGTCATAGACATTCGCACTCCAGCTGCATAGTAAAGCTGTGTTTTACAGGCCCGTCAGCCCGCGCACTGTAAACAACTCTCTTGATGAGTTTAGACTGTGTTTTTTTAATAGAAAGTCCTGGGAACACAGAGACTTACTATGTGAAGTCCGGCCCTTGACACCCCGACCCCGCCTGGTCTCCAGCTTTAACCTTTGCTCGCTCGTTATTACAGTTGCCCTGTTCTTTCGTGCTTTCATTCTTTGTGTCTCCGCCACTTAGCCTGGGGTTGTTCCTCGAGGCCTTTACTTGTGGCAGACGTGTGGCAAGTGCTTTAAATGGAATTCTAGAAGAGCATTTACTCGCTAAACCACTGTACTATTTTGGTGGTGAGAAGTGCAGGTACTCCCCCCTTACAAATTAAAGAAGTACAGGTACTCGGGGCCATAAAGTACCTGCCCGTGTAAAGATCTCAGCGTTCCCCCCACAAGGACCTTTATTATAGCCCCTTCGTCCCGATTTTATTGGTGACCGGAGTTCTCACCCGAGTCAGGATTGCAGGAAATAGGGTCAACGCTCATGCACATTTCGCCAGTGAAAACCTGACAGAATATTTCCACACAAAAAAGTTCGGAATGTGGGAAAACGTGGACATCGGTTTGGAAATACACATTTCTGGAGTAATTCTCCTTTCGTCACGGTCACACCTATAATAGTGTGGTACTGCTGCACCTCGGACTCCTGTACTCCACAGGACGAGTAGTTCCGGATATTAACATTTCCGTTAAGTAGTATATACAGTCGTGCTTTTGTGAGGTCGCCTGGCGTGGTGCTTTCTTATCAAATTATTATGTTGTGTTACAACAATTAAATACTTCTTGGGATTTTACATCTTACTCCTCTTTGACCCGTGTTTCTGTGTAGCTGGATTTTAGGGTAGGCCAGGTAAGCCTTCATAGGAGCAGCGTTATACTGAAGGAACTAAAACAGATGATTAAAGCCAGTGCCAGAGCTAATAAATAACCACCGGGCTCTCCTCCTTGACGTGCTACATTACTCACAACCCCCCTTTTCAAAGGAGAGAAACAGTCTGCTTGTCTCTCAAAATTATTCTGTGATCTTTTGGCAGGGTCAGGCCCAAAGGAGCTTCCGAGCTGGAAAGTAGTCGGTGGGCCCGTTATGTGCAACTGTGGTTAGGGTCAGGCAAGCAACGACCATTGGGCTCAAAGGGCTTCAGCCCCCCCCCCCACTCATCCCCCTCTGTTGTCTGTCAGCCCGTGCTGAGACTTCTTCCCAGGCACACACAGAGTTTTTGAGCTGCTGTGGGCTGGCTGGTCTGGTGTCCGTCTTATTGCAGCCGCACCCCAGTACTTCACAGGTCTTTGAAAGACCATTTACTTGTTAACAAGGCTTTGTTGTTTTTTCACCCCTTCTTAGAGCCCCTGTATCTACACTCTGCCTATTGCTGAAAGAATTAGCACCCCCCACCAAATTATGGCTCTAGTTGCGCCTCTGGTTAGGGCAGTGTTCCCCGCTGCTTCAATATTAGTACTAACACCAAAACACTAATTTTAATGCATTTTCAAACTAAAAATAGATGGGACATGTGCCCTTCTTTTTGGAAAGTGGAACTTTCAGCACGCTGTAGGACATCTTAATAAAGAAACATCTCTGAAACATAGATTGTGTATATAATTGGTCAAATTAACCACCCCCACCTTTTGGCAGACATGAAGAGTGTCTGTCAGGCTGAGCAAAGGTCAGTCTGATAGACACTCTATGTTCAGGTCAGGCAACCAGGTACTAGACATGTGCTAAGTACGCAAGCGCCTGGCTGCCTGAACTGAACTTTGCCGGGCTGAAGATGTCACAGCCCTGTGGGTGTGGCTTCAGCCTGGCAAAGCACCTCGAGGGCCTGCCCCTCATGACAAGGGGGAGCGTCACTGATATCCTCAGACCTGGGTGCTTCGGTTTTAAGCCCTGAAGTGCCCAGCGCATAACATCAATGACTGACCCCTTGTCACAGCATGAGGTGGGGTCAGCTGTCTCACTCACCTCATCCCACTCTGTGACGAGGAAGGGACTGTTACCACCTCATGTGGTCAGCCAATGGGAGGAGGCTGGAGTTCCAATCCTGCAGGAACATCATGTGCTTCAACCGGTAAGTGTTTTTGTTTGTTTGGTGTGTGCATGCTTGTTTGTGTATGTATGAATGTATGTGTATTTGTGAGTGCATGCTGTGAATGGGTGTGTGTAAGTGTGCATGTAGATGGCTGAGCATTTGTGGCCCACTCCCCACCTGGTCCAATTACCGTCCGCCACTGAAAGTCAAGTGTATATTGTTTGCCAATCAATGCATATTTGAGATTGCCATCAAGAGCCACATATTTACTGCAGAGAATCTATGAAGGAGGGCATTGAGCAGGAAAGTATATGACAGGGGAGCCCTGTTTGCCTTCTGTTCCTGCCTCTTCATGACTGCTAGGGGTAGCAAGTGCAGTGCCAGCTGTACCAAATATCATCTTAAGAATGCTTGGGGTCCTGTGCCAGACATATCTGGGGCTCCTGTTCATAACAACGTTGAATTGTATTGCCTATTTTCTGCTAAACCAAGCCTGCAATAAGTCAAACAATATTGAATTATATATTAATGAAATGGCAGTGAAAATAAATGTGGCTTAATAACATGTGTTACTTAGAAAATCTGTACTTTTAAACACATTCAGACATTTATTACTACAGGGCAAATGTGGAATTCACATTTAGTTTCCCAGTATAGCAAAATTGAAAAGCAAAAACACTTTTTACTTGCCATAGATTGCTTGTAATTATTACTTTACACAGGGAACCAACTCTCCTAATTGTGTTGATATCACTTCAGTGTGAATTTATCTTGCTGCAAAAACTTAACCCCTTGCATCCTGGTTTGTGTTAAATACCTTTTGCTAAAAACAAACACATGACAAAGTGCCATGACATTAACCATATATGCAGATGTGCAGAGTATAATATGTTATTTATTACCACTTTTGATGTAGGGGATGGGTTTTGATTCATCTGAGGCTTTGCCTCTCATGATTCATGGCCCCTCCCTAATCACAAATGGCAATAAATAGCATTTCTCACACTGCACATCTGCATATATACTATGCATGTATACGTTTGGAAGCTGTTAAGTGACTGTGAGAAGATGGGTAAGCTGAGTAAACCGGTGTGGAAAGGGGAAGCTATTACTTATGCAGACATCTCCCTCTTTTTAACTCCTTGAAAAACACATTATACTTCACATTACTACAAGCCCACACCTCTTTACATTTTAACCCTTTAGTTTTATGCCTGCATTAACATCTCGTTGCTCATTTACTTTAGCTTGCTCTTAGGGAAAGACATAAATTCAGCAGCTCCTATTTCAACAAAATAGCATTCAGGAAACCCTTGCTTGCTTCTTGAATACAATATGTTAGCATCCTAGTTGTTCCTTTGAACTCTGTGGTGACGCTGATCACTAGGGAGTTAATTGGCAGGCTACTGCTTGGGTTGGAAGTATGTTTGACTCTGCAAGTCGGAATCTTTTACTGAAATGGATATGGAGGATATTTGAGAAATCCTAAAAATGTGACCTAATTTTAGATTTCTAGTGCACTAACCATAATTTCTACAACAAAAAGTAATCCCTCATTTCTTCATTTGATGCAGTATCCTCTGTGTGAAATGCTTTCAGTTTCATAGCTTTGATTCCATCAAGGTGGTATTCAGGTGCACCACACTCACTTTTATCAAAAATGTGAAATGTTCACACTCTAGCTGCTCATTAGAACTTTGTGGTAAGGCTGCAGTTAATCACTAAGTCGTTAATAGGCTGCTGCTGGTGTTAAAAGCAAACGTTTCAGTCTGCATTGAAAATGTCCTCATTTTAGCTTTCTAGAGCACTAACTATAATTTGTATGTCAAAAACTACCCCATTTTGTTCATTTCTAAAGGGAATGCTTTACGTTTTACAACTTTGATTCCATCAAGATAACATCAGGTGTGCCAAACTTCTGTCATAAATATAGAATGTTACTGCTCTGGTTGTTTATTAGAACACTGGAGAAAACAAAGTTTGGTCACTAGGGAGTTAACTGACAGACAGCTGCTGCTGGAAGTACGTTTTGCGCCGAATATCAGACTTTATTCTCGCCTGGCTAATCAAGATAGTATGAATTACAGAAATGTGTTCTCTTTTTAGCTTCTGGAGCACCTTCCAAACCACCATGAGAAAATCATGACAGAAAAGAGTTTTCTCTCCAACATGGTTTCTTGAATTCCATGAGGATCGGCATTTTTCACAGGGTAAAATCACCTTAGAACGCACAACAGTTCTTAAAATGAATATGGTACCACCAACAAATGATTTATATTCTGACTAAAATGTATCACCCTTTGTATATGCTACTTTTGTGAGCCCTTAAAAACAGGCTTACACTACAATCACCATATCCACGAGTGCTCTAATGGCTGCCGCTTGTTCTCTATGTTGCCAGCCAATCAAAAAGGGGTCTCTTTGGGACCCCCCTCCCCACATGACCCTTAGGGACAGGTTGTGCTCATCCTGGCCCTTATTTTTTAGGTCTCGCTTAGGCAGCACCTGCGCTGTCTCTTCGAGACATACTGTATTCAGAATATGTGAATAAAGCTCCACCTACTTCCCGCCCATCTTTTTAATTGGCTCCTGTCCCTGTCCTTTGTCAAGTCAATGTTGGCTTTTCATTGGTTATTAGGCTTTGTAGTCCTTCCTTAGTAACTCCCTGTCCCTTTTTGTAACCTCCCATGAGGACACCCCCTATTACATGTGTTGTAACACCCTAGTTTTTAATTACACCCTCAAGGCACTATTTTCTTAAAGGCCTTCAGACAGCACACCCACTTGGTCCTAAACAAGGATAGCAGTGATTAATTTACCCGCTAACACATCTCACATTTATATTAGACCTTCTATAAATATCCCTTCATCAGCTCCACATAGAGTACAACCTAATCCGGAATTAATATAAAAATTATTTTGGCACATTTCAAAGCTACTAATTGTATATATTGAATGTACTGTGGTACTGTCTTCCATGCAATGCATTATGGGTAGGGTGGATTTAAGTTTATGATGCTCACTAGGGACATCTAGGCACAGCTTGCGGTACTGCACCTACACAGCTCACATTTATATTAGACCTATAAATTTCCCTTTATTATAATAATTGTTTTGCCTCATTTCAAAACTAATATTTGTATATACAGACATAGCTATTTGAATGTACTCTGGTACTGTCTTGCATGCAATGCATTATGGGTGTACCATATGTGACCAAAATGATGATGATGCTCACTAGGGACCTCTAGGCACAGCTTGCGGTACTGCACCTACACATCTCACATTTATTTTAGACCTTCTATAAATTTTGCTTCATCAGCTCCACATGGAGTACAACCTAATCGAAATTAATATAATAATTTTTTGTCACATTTCAAAGCTATTAATTGAATATATGGACATAGCTATTTGAATGTACTCGTGTTTTTTCCCGTTTTTTTTCTCCTTGTCAGGGCGCCATTTTTGGTTCAGCTACATCAATCGTCACCTTCCACAACACCCTATTTATTAGTCAGTTTTTGGTAACAAACTTGGCAACAAGTGCGCAAGCTATTCTATTGACCTTTTACCTGTGAAGGGAAAAGGTCACGTTAGTCAAATACATACATTAAATAACTACATTTACTCCACCTGTCTTCATCTGCCTTCTCCTCTCCCTGTCACCAACCGGTTCCTGGGTTAAAGAAAGAAAGACAAAACAGGTTAGTGGCCCCTCCAGGGTCCCCCCCGTGCAAGGGGACCCCTTTGGGTCCTCAGTCGTTGTCTTCATCTGATCCGTCCAGTGCTGCGTAGTCGCATGGGAGGCTGTGGATCATCTTATGGCACGCCAGGGTCGATGTCTCCTTCTTCCCTACTACCAGGCCATTTCTGCAAAACAGAAGAACATTTTTAAAACAGCACAGGAGCCTCCAGCAGTTCTTAAGATCGCTCAGTGCGTGTGTCCCTGGGAGCAAACCATACATCACAGAGTCTGCTGTGATGCAGGGCGTAGGTATCAACGCCCTAAGATCTATGCCTAGGGCCTTCAGCAGGTCCTGTGCATACGCGCACTCCCAGAAGAGATGGTATGTTGTCCCGCCCGCGGTGCACCCTTTTGGGCAGGACTTGTATCTGTTGAGTACTCTTGCATGCATGAAGGCTCTCACGGGAAGTCCTCCTTATATGGCCACAACATACTCTTCAATTTAGGGCCAGTCAATCAGGATTGTCTCGTCTCCTTTTAATGTGGACAATCAGAGCATATCTGGACACCAACAGTCCAGCTATACCTATTTTGTAACCCGAGACAAACGTGAAACTTTATTAAAAAAAAGAAATAGAAAAAAGGAAAATAAAGACAAGAATCACAATTTTGATGGCTGACTATTGTTGTGGTGCATCCCTACATCTCATATTGCAATTTGTTACCATTCATTGGTTTATGCACCCAGGCAGCTGGTGCTTGTAGTGTGTGCACACATTTGTACGTATGTTTTTTCAAAGATACTAGTTGGAACAGCGGGTGAGGTGCAGCCTGTTTGGTCCGCTGCCTTTGCTTTATTTTGTATTAGTCTATTTTGTAACCCCTTCATGACCACCTGAGCACTTCTTTAAACATACATTTCTCAAAAATAACTGAATGTATTTACACCAAATGACAAAAAGCACCCTTTCTGAGTAAAGTTCTAACTGTTTGACAAATTTGATGTTATTTTGTTTAGCCGATTTTCTCTAGCTGAGACAAAAGCTTCCTACGGGAATTAACATGGCAATTCAACATTTTGGAACCCCACCTTTTTCTTGGCCCCAGCATAGCATTTAAAATACAAACAAAAAACACTGAAATTCACCGGTTATACGTAATTGACTTAAGGATAACTTGTATCCTCATGATGCACTGTTTATAATCTAACATATTACATCACTTATGACATGTTTAATTTCAGCGTTGATGGTGTCACTGAGGACATCTCAAAACTATGGAAATGCAAGTTGTACTTCGGTCAGTTACGCATACCAGGTGAATTTCAGTAGTTTTTTGTTTCTTAAATGTTCGTTTTTATATTATTGCTAAACCTACATATTACTCCAATTTTACCTTTACCTTTGTCTTTTGAACGAATATATGTATATGTCTATATATATATATATATATATATATATATATATATATATATATATATATATATGTGTGTAAATATATAATATATGCAATCATTAAAAAAAGTTAGTGATGTTAAATTTAATAAAATATAATATAAAAACTATAGTTGTAAAACAAAACAATGAAATTCACCAATTAGTGCGCTGACTGTATCTTGCACCTTGCACACTTGCAGTGCGCTGCTTATGACCTCACATATTACATCACACATGACATGTCCAATAAGATCATCATTGAAGCCCTCTCAAATGACATCATTGAGGACATCACTCATGATGTCATCCAATGAATGTGACTGTTTAATATACGCATATCATGCTGGAAGTTATTCAGATGGTTATATCTAGAACTAATTTTCTATAGCCTCTTTACTGCAAATGGATGTACGCTTTTGCAACATGCTTGGCCTCCTAATGGGTCTTGGGTGTGTGAGGGGAGTGAGCTCTCTGTGAATGGTTGTGACAGGGTGAAATCTTGCACATTGGAGACTTGCTGACCCATGTCTTGTTGATTGCCTTCAAGAGGCTGGCTATCTGTGGATGCTTTGCTACAGGGTGATGGGTGTACACAGCAGGTGTTGCCTCACTTTCGTCTTGAATACCAATGAACAGTAAATCACAAGAAGCGTGCTTTCTGAGTAAAGATCTAGTTTTTTGCCACATTTAGTGTAATTCTGTTCAGCCTTTTTTTCTTAAATTGTTTCCAAAAACTCCTATGGGAAATTGCATTGAATTGTTTTGGGGGGACCCTCATTTTTCTAGTCTCCTGCTTGAATGATCACCCCAATGCTTTTCAGGTAGAATCTGAGGTAGACGACGTGTTAGAGAGGTTCTGACAGGAAAATTGACAAAGGCGAGCTAAAGTGAGATAGAGTGAGAGAAAAGTCACATTACTAGGGTGGCCCTTGGAAGGTGTGGACCTTGGGCAATTGCCCACTTTGCCCATGCCTTAAAACGTCTGACAAGCCAGCGATGGCAGCTGCTGCTCCTGGCTATTCCCATTTGACATCCATGGAGATCTGCCGGCAGAGTCGTCATGTATCAGGCAGATCCCAATTTCTTAGTCTCCAGAAACCAGGCCTAGGGCATGACATGTGGGAGTAGCGCATTGTGAATCAGATGATCCATCTGTGTAGAAAAAGAGAGGACAAGCTGGTTATTTTTCAGACTCTTCCTGGGACTGGGCCAGAGTGCTCCCCAGGCCTCCTGCCAACCCTGCTTCCCGTTACTGAGCCAAACATGGCTACTCCGAACGACCCCTAGACGCGCCCTGGTCCTAAGATCCCCTCTCCCTGCTGGAGCATGTGATGCTTCCAGGGCCGGACTGGCCATACCGGGCATTGGGTGTTTCCCCTGGAGGCTGGAAGTGTGGGGGCCGGTTTTGCAGCTGTGGGGGCCGATTTTGTTACTTGTGGTCAGTTTTGCAGTGGTACTGCAAAATCAGCCCCCAGTAACAAAAGCATCAAGCAAGCGTTTCCAGCCTCCCAGAGCCAGGCAGTGCTTCCCCAGGGGCTAGTTCGAGAAAATTGCCAGGGCTGTGGATGCTCCTGTTCTTCATTACTGTATCTTGTCCTGAACAATTGGTGTTTTTCCTCTTTCGGTTCTCTTGGAAGCCCAGGCGGCTACAAGGGAAAAGTCGAAGACCGTCTCTGTGTGTGGCTTCAGGGGGGCGAGGCAGAGGAGAACTTGGCCAGCATCGCTGACCAGCTGTTGATGGCCTGCGCATCCAGATTGCGAGCAGCCTGCCTAACATCAGCCTCGACCATGCATGTATCGCACAGCGAGAACTGAGAGGTCTCTTGGTGCTCGAATAACAGGTGGTATTATTTCCCAACTCAACAGGCCTCAATTTGTCAAATCTGCTGTAATTTGTACTAGTGACCCAAAGGTTACAAACACTCACACGCATATACATCTTAGAACAGGCGCTTTCACCCACTCAGCTACTTTCCTGCAGCAGGAGCAGCATTTCACACAGTAGGCTAAGCTTGGCCATCAGCCACCATCTAATTGCGCCGTGCCACCCTGTTGGTAATATTTGATGTTCAGGTGCCATCCTCCTCTGCAAAGTGATTGGCATGCCGGAGTGCAGCTCTGGGGCACAGGCTGCTCCGTACAGAGGAAGCAAATGCTGTCCGTCAAATGATGCCACTGTAAAAGTGGCAGGTTACCATGCACTATTCTGGTCTATGATATGAGCCTTTATCCATCCCAGACCAACCTCTGCCCCTGACCACACCTCTTCTGGTCTTTACCCCATTCCCTGATCACACCCCTCCTGGGCCACGTCTCTCTCTCTCTGAGCAATGCTACCATTTTGAAGGCGTCCAACCTCAACTGGGATGACATTTTCAGGGGAAACCATTACCCCCACCTTGTTACCCTCACTTTGAGAGTGTCCACACTCTGTTCGTCTTTATGGAGAGTCCATTGCATTGTGTTGTATTTGAATGTATGTAGTATTTCATCTCCTGAAGAGGCACAAGCGCACATTGTGGATGGGTGGCATGTAACGTTTAGGGAGTACTATGGATGCAGGGTCCTTCTCTGTCTTTGTCTTGTGGCCTTTGTGGTGTGATGTCATACTCAAGGACCAAGCGTGTGCTCTTACAGTCTTTTGTCGCTGCGACCTTGTGTGAACTAGAAGAATAAAGGAGTGGGGAGGATTGAACATGCATGAGTGCAGTGTAGTGTATGTGGAAAGTGGCTTGGTGATGTGCTTGTATGGCAGAGTCTGCTCAAACCGTGTCACAACAAACATGCATCTGTGCCTACGCGTGGGTGTTGGAGGTGTGTGAGGAAAAGCATTTCTGGGGCTTCTTTATAGGAACGAGTCAATGAGAATTGTTGCTTTAAAGGCCCAAGAAGTAAGTGCGCGGCTATTGGTTACTGTCATGGGGAAAGAAGCCCCGCTCTGTGACGCACAAGCTGAATGATCCAACCAGGATCGTTTCTCAACCCCGTGCTTGCTCCTTTCCAAGCAGTTCTGAAAGGCGCTCAGCTCTGAGCTTGTTCAGACATGTCCTTCCAGTTACTTCCCGCTCCCCCACGTGACTGCGGAACGCTGCTACAGAAGAGGGGCTGCCCTGCGCCCTGGAGGAGCCTGGCTAGCTATGGAAACTGAGCTGCAGTGGTTCCTCCAGAACTCACCTGTACGTGTTTACATGTGCAAAAGGGTAGCAATGACTGGCTTGAAATGTTTTATCCTAGTCCGTACTTTGTTTATGGCAGAGTTAAATAAGCCTAGATGAGAAGAAAACATGTAATCATTCATTTACAATTCGCCATAGATACCAGGGCTACATAACACACGGAAATGTGCAGTGTTGTGGGTACTTCACATATGATAATACAACAAACGTACATGGCAATAAATGTGAACAGTGCACGCACAGGAAGATAGAAAATCCCAGAGTTGATATGAAAGCTCTATATGTTGTATGCATGCTGTGTTACTCAGTTTAGCGCCCAAGGTACACATAATGACGAGTCTTCCAGTTTACAATGAGAGATGCAATGGAACGCTCCAAACATATCAAAACGTGGACGTTTCAGTTGTTCTAAATACAGGGGTCTTCTTCAGGCTGTTCTGCCCACAAATTGTATAGGTTCTATATAAAATAAATACACACAATTCTGTCAAATGTAAATGTAAATGTTGTAGACTTGTAAAGCGCACAGCTGCCCCAGCAACGGGGCGTCCCGGCGCTGTAGACCGCTGGGGAACCCGTCCTGGCTATCCCTGTGAGATGGTCCCTTTCTGGGTATCTCCAAGGTGAAACCAGGCATCCCTGGCGTCTTAATTATAGCTCTTGTAATTAAGCAGAAGTTATGAATAGTACTCTGGAAGTGAACATATAGCTGGCTCATATCTATCAGTCCATCCAGAGTCATGCTAGGAAACTGACACGACTCCGACAAACTCGTAACAGTAGTATCAGCAAAACACTGCTTGTTCCCAAAGTGGGGTGAGAGGCGTCCCAATTGGGCACTTGTACTGCCGTCTCTAAAAGGAGCACGCCAGTCAAGCTGCAAAGAAGAAAGACTTGAATCAGTCTGTCTTCTGTGTTTCTTATGATTTCTCATTCATGCTGTTTATTATTGAGCTGACTGTAGTATCTAACCATCGAGACTACCCATAAGGCATTCCTCCTTACCTGCTATACATTAACTAGTCACGATAGAAGTTACGAGCGCCACTATTATATTCTCATGTTGCTAGTTAAAGCAACTACACCAAGATACCACTGCCCACAAGCCACTAAATCGAATTTACCATTACAAAGTATATAATTCTGTTGGGGTGGGTGCAAGGAAAGTGGACCAGTCCTGATTTAACTATACCCTAACCTCCTATCCAACCCGAAAGCTAAGCCATATCCTAAGGCTAATCCTAGACCTTTCCCAAAATGTACCCTAACACTAAGTCCACGGCTTTAAGTGGCCCGGATCCCTCTGTGCCTCAGACCTGCTAGTAATTAAAAACAAACATTGAAACAGGTCCCAGTCGGGCCCTGTATTCATGTCCTTAGTGGCAAAAACAGTGATCTATTCCTGAACAATGAATGTAAATAGAGTTACAGTAATCCACGTCAACAGTTTAGTTCCTCTTTATATTTCACGTAATTTAGTCTTGTCTTCTCAAAGAGTGTTAGCTATTTCCAGGATGTTGTGTTTCACACAATGTAGCTTCCTTGTTTAAGCCGTGCCCTTAGTTACTCAGGCCAGGCCCCTTTTAGAGACCCCCCCCCCCCACTTTTTTCATCCCTCTTCAATCCCTTAAATCCAACCCTAAACAACCATAAGGCTACGCCTAATTATGACCCTAATCCTAACTCTAACACTAAGCTAATACTTGCACTACCCCTGAACCTAACCCTTACTTTGGTACTTAAATCTTTGGTGTAGTGGCGTTCTCAGTACTGGCGTTTTTAATGTAGTGGCTGGTTGGCAATGACTTCAACTGCTGGTCGATGATGTGCTGGCCAGACTCCCACTCCCAAAACTGCAGTAAAAAATCTGGGTATTTGGCTGGACAACAAACTCACCTTGGAAGTACAAGTGCGGACCCCAGCAGCCAGATGTTTCGGAATCATGAGAATGCTTCGAGTTCCATCACGGAGACTTGATGTCCAGTCACTAGTTCTGTCGCATTTAGAATAAGGCAACTCTCTCTATCTTAGAAGTCACCAATGTGTAGTGAGAAGACTGCAGGTGGTACAAAATGCAGCTGCTCGCCTCGTGCTAAAGATTCCTAAACACATGTCTGTGTCTGGCTCGCTAGCCTCCCTCCACTGGCCACCTGTTTACAGAGGATCCAGTTTAAGGTCCTATATATGGCTCTTCGCGCTTTACGTACTAAGGGCCTGTGGCTGTTACATCTGATACATTACACCCCCATTAGGATTCTGCGATCAACCCCCTGAGGTCAAGAAGGTTAGAAGTTGAGGCAGGTGGTCCCTTGCCTATCGCGTCCCCAGATAATGGAATTCCTTCCCTGTGAAGATGCCTAAGATTGATGAGGAATTGAGGTTCAGAGACCAAATGAAAACCTTGCGATTTGTCTAAATCTGGGAGTAATACAGTCTGGATATTTGTTGCACGGCGCGGTGAGGCCCATTCGGTACCATGCGCTCTAGAAATGCCTAGAATAGACCCCTTCATTGTAGGTTGATGTGGTGAGTTCCCAGTAGTGATGATGCATGTTTGGACCTGACCCAGCCAGGGTCCTCATTTGTAGACCCTTGCGCTCTTTAACGTGCCTTCTCCCATCACTCTCAAAATACCATTCGTTGAGAACTCGATCTAAGGCTTCATTAGGATCAACTGGATGCTCCGGTCAGCTGATGTGTTGTCTTGCATTGCAACATCTATCTAGTGCTTTCTACCCCTATGTGGGGCGCCGAAGCGCTTGCCTACATGGGCAACAAGCTACACTATGTGTGGTTGGAAGGGTGTGCCTACGTTTTGATGCTCTGTGGGAAGTGTTTTCATGTCATCCGTGATGACCACAGAGGTGCGGTTATCGTCGCAGTTAAAAGCCTCTATGCCCTACCTTAGCTATGCCCTATCTTAGACATTGTACAGCGTTTTGTGCAATGACAAATTTTCTCCTGGTCGGCTTTATTCATGCCCATGCTTAGCGACTGCTTCAGGCTTACGTAGCATGTCGATGCACTATCCCATCAGTTGCATCTTCCCTCTATGGGAAAGCCGCCAACTCTTAAATCTGTCTGAAAGCCCACTTTGATTCTTCAATGTCCATTACTAAGATCCAGGAATTGGGGTGGACTGAGATGAGTGTACAAAGCTGCATTTTTACCAAACTGGTCTCGACAGGTCTGCGCACCTAGGGGCTGGGGCACAGTGCTCTATAGCTATTCCTTGTTAAGATTCCTGGTCCAGCTTTCCCTTTCCAGGATCCAGGGCATAGGATGCGGCTTATTGATGGTGCCAGGCAGGCCCGGGCCCATTGGTCCTCACAGTTGCTGCCCCTTGAGGATCCAGCACTTGTCACTTGGAGCAACGAGAACATTATTAGTACCTCCTAGGTCTGGTTAGAACGAGCTTGGCCTCACATTGGGACTTCGACTACGCTGTACCTTGCACATTAAATGTATTCATTCATTTAGATGTTTCTAAAGCGATCAACGCCGCCTTTCAGCCACTTGCCAGCACTGCACAGGTAGACATGGTCTGTTCCAGATATAAAAGGCGGAAGTTAAAGTCCAGTTTGGTTCGAAAGGGGATCCAGACAGGCTGTACCATTTTCATTGAGTGTGACCTTAGGTGATGCTCTGCATAAAGCATGTATCTCGCCAATACAACTCAACAGGGGAAACCCAGTCTTTGTACATGGAGTGCTGCTGCTGCTGCAAGGCACTAGAGTGAAGCAGCGTTCTTGTCACGGAGTACGGCATGGCGTATGCTGTAGAGTTCTGTGTAACTATACTGTGTTATGTAGCAAGCCAGCAGGGTGTTGCGCGACTGCCATGCAAGACCGGGTCAGTGGGCACGCTTCTGGCACCGAAGCCCCCTGAGGGTGGTGATGGGTCTGTGTGGGCAGTCCCACAAAGTTGAACAGACTCAATCAGTGTCACAGGGAAATGAGATAGTGTGATCATGAGAAGGTCATCTGCACTTGAAGGTAGATAGTTCTAGGGCAGCCCTTGCTGTCTCAGGTGTGGGACAGGGGTAGCTTCTTGGTGCAGTTCATCTGTATCTCTGAAAGAGTGGCTGGGTCTTTTCATGCAGGTAAGGTCAGCAGTAGCAGCAGGAAGGCAGGTCAGCAGCTTTTCAGCAGGCCCACCAGGCTCTAACCTAGCCTTCAGAATGAAGGTAGCGCCTGGCTCCTTCAGGAAGCACTGCACCAGGGTCCACACTGGCCTGAGTAGCTGCAGATCTCCCCTGACCTGGAGAGGCGCACCAGCTCATATGTCCACTCCTTGGCAGGTTCTGGAGCAGCCTGTGCCAGTCAGTGCCAGGGACTCCAGAGTTCTCACACCCACCCCATTATTTGTGCCAGAGTGTCCCTCCCCCTAGAAAGAGGCTACTAGGTAATACAAGCCTTACACTACTCCCGGAATGCCCTTCTGCGGCTACTGAGCATGGGATGCCCAACAAGTACATTCTCAAGGGTCTTCTGTGGCAGGAAACCATGTAAAATCTCTTCTACCAGACTCTGAAGAGAAATGAGCAAGCGGGAGGAAGAAGTGTGGGGTGGCCTGTCCCGTTCGTTTTTTTTGTGGCCAGAAGTAATACCCCATTTTACATTTACCATTCATACAACAAAATTGCCACGACCATCTGAGGGTGACCCTAAGTGTGTCCCAGAAGTGATCACGATCATAAGAGTGTCCTAAAAGTGATTACGATCATATGAGTGTCCCAAAAGTGATTGCGATCATATTAATGTCCCAATAGTGATTGCGATCATAAGTGTGTCCCAAAAGTGATTGCAATCATATGAGTGTCCCAAAAGTGACTTCAATTATAAGAGTGTCCCAAAAGTGATTGTGATCATAAGTGCGAGTGTCCCAAAAGTGATTGCGATCATAAGTGCGAGTGTCCCAAAAGTGATTGCGATCATATTAATGTCCCAATAGTGATTGCGATCATAAGTGTGTCCCAAAAGTGATTGCGATCATATGAGTGTCCCAAAAGTGACTTCAATTATAAGAGTGTCCCAAAAGTGATTGCGATCATAAGTGCGAGTGTCCCAAAAGTGATTGTGATCATAAGTGCGAGTGTCCCAAAAGTGATTGTGATCATAAGTGCGAGTGTCCCAAAAGTGATTGAGATCATATTAATGTCCCAATAGTGATTGCGATCATAAGTGTGTCCCAAAAGTGATTGCGATCATATGAGTGTCCCAAAAGTGACTTCAATTATAAGAGTGTCCCAAAAGTGATTGTGATCATAAGTGCGAGTGTCCCAAAAGTGATTGCGATCATAAGTGCGAGTGTCCCAAAAGTGATTGTGATCATAAGTGTGAGTGTCCCAAAAGTGATTGTGATCATAAGTGCGAGTGTCCCAAAAGTGATTGCGATCATATTAATGTCCCAATAGTGATTGCGATCATAAGTGTGTCCCAAAAGTGATTGCGATCATATGAGTGTCCCAAAAGTGACTTCAATTATAAGAGTGTCCCAAAAGTGATTGTGATCATAAGTGCGAGTGTCCCAAAAGTGATTGCGATCATAAGTGCGAGTGTCCCAAAAGTGATTGTGATCATAAGTGCGAGTGTCCCAAAAGTGATTGCGATCATAAGTGCGAGTGTCCCAAAAGTGATTGCGATCATAAGTGCGAGTGTCCCAAAAGTGATTGCGATCATAAGTGCGAGTGTCCCAAAAGTGATTGCGATCATAAGTGCGAGTGTCCCAAAAGTGATTGCGATCATAAGTGTGTCCCAAAAGTGATTGCGATCATATTAATGTCCCAAGGAGCACTAGATCTGCATTTTGTGGGGTCCCTTAAATTAGGGCCCCTTAAACTCTGCCAAGATGAGAAAACGCAAGGGAGCCGGCGCAGGGACAAAGGAAACACGCACTGACAAAGCCAGCATGTCAGGTATTGCTGTCAGCCTTTTAGAAATATCATGGCTTGTTTTGTTTTGTCATGGTTTTTGTAAAACGTTATTATTGGGGGAGCTACTGAGCCCTGGCAAATATACAAAATGGTTAAAAGCAAACATAAAAAAGCAAACATTGCCCTAGTTGTTGCTGGCATTGAAGGGAACTACTTTTGTGTATGTGCTCCATGTGAAAGAGCTGAATGCCATCACTCACAGTGAAGTTAGCCAATGGGTGAAGAGGGCCGACCCACTGCCCATGCGGTATGCTGTGGGAAAAAAGTGTAAATGAAACAACAACAGACCAATGGATGAAAATAGCGGTCTGAAAGCCATTAGAAGAACATGTATTATCTTTATATAATTTTAGTGAGCTCAAAAGATCTTGGCTAACACCAGACTTAAAAATTATGATATCAGGACAGTTGACCAGTTAGTATTGTAAGTAACATTATGTATGTTCTGCACTGTGTTATATTGTGCTGTGTGGTTGTGTTGTCATATATACATAGGTACATGGTAGTGTGTTATGTAGTTGTCTTGTGTTATTTAGAGGTAAGTGTACAGGAAAAGGTTTGTCAGCTCCTTTATATAACAACTCAATACATTATGGGAGTTTTAGTCCTGGTAAACCTCAATTTAGCAAAATGCACAAAATCTCCAGATTACAGTAGCTTGTAAAAGGAAAGGCTGACCTGGAATGAGGTGTCCTTGATGACATGCAGCCATTATGTAACCTTATATACTTGTGTTATTTAATGTTTCCACTGAGGCATTGAGGTACTTTGTGAGTGGCGAGGAGGACATTGGGCACTCAGAATTGTAGTTTTGTTTTAACATTGCACTCATGGGCCCACAAATCCATGCATGCATAATGCTGTTGATTAAAAGACCAGGACTAGTTTAATATGTCACACATGAGAAGGGGACTCTTGGGGACTATGCATGGAGTCGACAGCAGGGAGCCAGCTTCCTTGAGGGTGCAGGGGGCTAGCGTCTTGGTAAAGTCACCCCTTGAATCCAGGTGGGAGACCCCACATTCCTTGCTGCTGCCTCCTTTGACAAATTATTAGACTCAGTTGAGGTGGCCCAATTAGCCCCCTTGAAATGGACCAAAACCTCTAGTCCCACCAAAACCTTGGGTTGGAAAATGCTGTCCCCCAATGATATGAGGCCTTCTGTTAAAGCCAGTCCTACAATAATCTAGCGCCCCCCTAGTTCCCAAGAAGAGAGAGAACCCCCAGTTCATTCCAAGTATGTGGCGGCCGGGAGTCTGAAGAAACTTTGAAGTCAGAGAGTGAACAGGCGCTTTGAAGTCAGAGAGTGAACAGGCGCTTTGAAGTCAGAGAGTGAATGATTTGCTTGAATGGTGGCAGCAGGGCCCCTTCATTCAGGGGTCACACCTAGCTTGCCCCTTGAGACCCCTGCCACTGACTTTGTGACCCCTGCCCTCAGAAGTGGCAAAACCAGTGTCAAGAACGGGGGCGGCTTGCCCTTGAGGTTTCTGCCCATTTTTTAATGGTACTAATAACGACTAATGGTCCATTATTCACCATCTGTGTCATAAAACATGGATCACTCAGAGCTGCATCAGGGCCTGGGCTGGCAGCTGAGGGAAGTAAAACACTGCTTTCAAATGTTTGTTGTGTGCGCGCTTGTGGGTGAGTGTGTTTTGCGTGAGAGAGAATGTGCTTATGTGAGAGTGTGTGTGTGTGTGTGTGAGTGAAAGGGACAGGTAGTGAATGAGTGAGATGGAATGTCATTAAGTGTGTATGATCGAGTCACAGTGAGTGAGAATGAGTAACAGAGTTAGAGTGACTACAAGCAACTGAGAGTGGGCCCTTTAAAATAGATAAGAATGAGCGTGAGGGAGTGATAGCGAGTATGTGAGACAATGAGTGACAGTGGGTGACAGAAAGTGAATGTAGCTGTGAGGTAGAATGAGTGAGTCAAAGTGAGTGAGGATGAGTAAAAACGAGTAAGAGTGAGTGAGAATAGATGAATGAGAGATTCGGAGTGAGTAAGAATATACAGAATGAGGGAGTGAGTGGGAGTAAGAAAGTATGAGTAAGTCAGCAACAATGAGTGAATGTGAACGAGGGGGAGTAACAGTGAATGCAAAAGAATGAATGAGATTGATTGAGGGGGCGCGAGTGGGAATGAGGGCCAGCTTGCGTGACCATGTGGTGTTATGCATTTAGCCCTGGCATGTTGAAGATAATTTTTGCTTCGAGGCACCCCTCGCAAAATACTGGCACTGGAGCCAGCTCTCCACGTGACAGGGAACTGTGAAAACCATGACCCTGGCAGGCTATAGGTAATATTTGGCATAGGGAACATTCATGGCAAAAGGCTGGCGCTGCCATACTGGAGGCAGCTCTCCACATGACAGGGAACTGTGAAAAAACATGACCCTGGCAGGCTATAGGTAATATTTGGCATAGGGAACATCCATGGCAAAAGGCTGGCGCTGCCATACTGGAGGTAGTTCTTGGCACAGGGGCACCCATGGAAAGATGCTGGCACTGGCATGCTTGAGGAAATTATTGGCATGACACACCCGTGGCAAACTGCTGGCGCTCACACATTGGAGGTAATTGAGGGGGGCCACCATGATTAAAAGCTGGCCTTACCATAGTTGAGGTACATTTTGACATAAGGGTCACCCATGGTATATGGATGGCATTAATGGCAACATTCTGGAGCTAGCATATATTGTATGTAATGTTTGGCATAAGGGGGGCACATGTGGCATGCGATAGGCACTCCTGATAAAATGCTAACCCCACACAATGGAGGTAACTTTGACCTTATATTTTGGAAGAATGGGGTTAACTCCTGGGGCGCATCAGGCTGCATTGCTGCCTACATCATGAAAGGCCTTGAAAATGTAAAGAGGGCTCTTTCAGAGCCCATGACGCTTGAGCAAATATAGGTGAAAAAAAATGTGCCTTAAAATGTGCCTTGAAATGTACTATTTGACTCCAAATTGTTGTAATTTTTTTTTCAGGCAAAAATCTCCCCGAATCCTCTTACAAGAGCTCTGGTTCTCTGGCTTTGCTCTGTATAATGTAGGGCAGGAATTATATTACACCCCACCACTTTAAAACATTAGCAACCTTACATTGGTGGTATCTAAAATAGTCATTTGTTTTGTATGGTTATATCAAATATGCAGAGTTATTATGGATCTTCAGCAGTGTTCATTGTTGTGGTGTCATCATGTGACCTCACTTTCTGGGAAGAGTCATGTTTAAAGGACATATGATGTCACCTCTTGTAATATCATTAAGCTCAAACGGTAAATTATGTCATTTCCACTACCCTGGCATCTTGGTGAATCACATCCATGAATCTCGACTAGTAACCAAGAACAGTTTTTTGGGTAACACTTATGGGCCTATTATGATCTTGATCGGAAAGCCTCCAACCTGAGGTCGGAGGCTTTCCAACCGAGATTGTCGGTTACAATTCCAACCGACTAATTACAATTTAGGCGGTTGGAATTGAAACCGGATGGTCATTCAGGCTGGATTCCAACAGACTCATTAGTCGGAGATCGGCTCGTAATCCCAATGGAGGTCATTTTCACCGTTGGGATTACGATCACTGGCGTAGCTGGGGAAAGCGGTGGGGGCAGTCCGCCCCAGGCGGCACTATTTTGGGGGCGACGGCCGCGCGGCTCTGGTGGCCCGTTGCGACGGTCTTTATAATTTATTTGGGGACACACACTGACACTACTGTCAGTCATTACAGTAGTGTCAGTGTCCCCAAATAAATGATAAAGGCCGCCGCAAGGGGCCACGAGTGCCGCGCGCGCGGTCCTGTTTGAAGTACAAGCGCCCCTGTTTACAACTGCTTCCTGCAGCACACACATCACCACCTAGCGTAGTGGTGGTGGCGTGGTGCGCGACCGGACCGAGGTCAGAGGGGAAAGACTCCAATCAGCCAATGAGCTCTCTCAGCTCAGAGATCCAGCCGACGAGCCCTTCCCTTCGTAGGGTACAGAAAATCGAACGGAGGCGCGCAAGGGTCTGTATTGATACAGCAGATTTTGAATTGCTCTGTGATTATTGCCGCCCGACGTACCGCGTTTGTTGTGGTTGCTTGTGGGTCCGTCTCAGGGCCCAGTGGAGGACTAGACCCAACCCAAGAGGAACTTCTACAGTGCATCACAGGTATCTCCACAGTTGTTTGCTTGGAACGTCTGAAGACAGGAAAGAAAGGAGAGGACCTGCTAGGTAAGTCCACCCGGCAAGCGTGATGAAAATTATGCAATGGCAGTTTTGCCCCTCAATACCACACATGATTGGTTGGCGCCTGAAAGGATACAAGCATCCATTAACATGGGTTCCAGTATTCTATTTTCTAGTTTTCTTTACCATTAAGGCATTTTCGAGATTTACCATGATATGGATCGGTAATCCCACAAACATCCTTTTATTTATAAGACATGTCACTGTCATGAGTGTAAAATCTGAAAATTTTGGGGAAGCAACAGTGTGGAGATTTTAGTAGCAAAGCATTTATTGTGTTATTGATAATGCATTGTTGGGGTAAGCTAATACTACCTGGAATCCGAAAGCACCGATAAGGCATTAGTGGAGGAAGATTATGCGTACCTCAACACTGATAAGGCCCTTCTGTGGTAAGGCCATACTGCTGAGGTCCTGTAGCAATGAGGCGGTGCTGGTAAGGCAAGTTGGCGGGGCCTGGGATTCCCAAGGAATGAGAACGCATCAGTTAACGAGCTGGCACTGTTGATAGGCCTGGATGCTTTGGTGGATGGTGATGCTGTAACCCTGCAGGGTAGTAGCTTGTTGTTGCTATAGTGGCTTGCTGCTGTGGTGGGCCACCAGTGCGACTCTCAATTAATGCAGGCTGGTGCTAGGTTGGTGACAAGATAGTGAGATCTTAGAAATCTTTCTTGACTTGAATTGAACTTAGCTGTTGCACACACTCCAACTCAGATCGGCACCAAGCAGTAGGCACTAGGAGTTTGGCAGAAACTCTTTGGCTGCAATGGTGTGGGTCTGACTGTTGAGACTGGTGTGACTCTGTTCTAAGGCCAGGCTATATGTGTACCACTCCGCCCTACCTCCCCTCAGTAGTTCATTCTGTTTTGAGTTCGTCATTGCATTGTTGTACCTCAAGTAAGAGCACATCACGTTTGTGCACGTCCCTACTGCTTTAATGGGGGGACCATGATGTTTGGTCATTTAATGTCAGCTGTAGATGATGGATCCCTGAACAGTGTCATGTATGTGCATGTTTTCACTGTGCTGAGGGGATTACCAGGTAATCGTTCACGCAGCTCTCTGATGGATGTCGCATGCGTTTTTTTCTGAGTCCCCAGATAGATCATGCAGTCTGTGTGTTCTCCTTTGTACTGTATTCAGCTGTGTAGCCTTGGACCGTGTCATGTATGTGCATGTAACTTGCATGATCGAGGTAACTATTTGAGGCGATACTACGTGTCTCTCGGACCTCTTTCAAGTGCTCGCCATCCTTTTTCCCCAGCACCCCTCCCCCCAGGGGCGGCAACCTGAGGGATAGCCCCGGGCGCCACAAGCTCTAGCTACGCCGTGCTTTCCAACATGAAAGGCCTGTCGGAAAATGAGTTTGGGGGCCCCTTGCAGGGCCTTCTTCTTTTTGCGGCCTCCAGTTGGGGGCCTAGGTGGCCCCTGTTGATCCCTGCACCGTTTGGTGCCTGGTGCACGGATGAACACAACCTCCCATCTTCCTACGGGAGCTTGTGCTACTGCCTGTTTACGGCCGTAGCACATGCTCCCATTGGGAAATGTGAGTATGCAACAGCATCATGTGCGGTCGCATCCTAACTCTGTGGTCAGGACCGCCGGCTGGAGGTCGGTTGGTCCTGTTTCCACGATGATGTCAGATGGAGGCAACTCCGCCTGACATCATAACCAGCCCCTCAATCATGAATGTTAGAAGCTCTCTGGGCTTGTCAGATAAGGTAATTGAGGACTATGGAAACTTGCCAAAGATCACAAATTGGGGTCGGGTGGGGAAGCCAGGTTTGGAACTATCGTCTCCCAGCTGCGCAGTTAGCTGGTTACACACCCCAGGCCGCTTGTCTTTATGCATCCCATGCCTTATCTCTTTACACACCCCAGGCCTTATCTCTTTACACACCCCAAGCCTCATCTTTTTACACACCCCAAGCCTCATCTCTTTACACACCCCAAGTCTCATCTTTTACACACCCCATGACTCATCTCTTTACACAACCCATGCCTTATCTCTTTACACACTCATGCCTTATCTCTTTACACACTCATGCCTTTACGCACCCCAGGGAAGGCCTAATCTCTTTACACCATCCAAGCCTGATCTCTTTACACACCCCAGGAAAGGACTAATCTCCTTCCACCATCCAGGCCTCGTCTCACTACTCCCTCCAGGCCTCGTCTCTTTACTCACCTCAGGCTTTGTCTCTTTACACCCTCCAGGCCTCGTCTCTTTACACACCCCAGGGAAGGCCTGATCTCTTTACACACCCCAGGCCTGATCTCTTTACACACCTCAGGCCTTATCCCTTTACACCCTCCAGGCCTCGTCTCTTTACACACCCCAAGGAAGGCCGGATCTCTTTACACACCCCAGGCCTCATCTCTTTACACAACTCAAGCCTGGTCTCTTTACACACCCAAGGGAAGGCCTGGTCTCTTTACACACCCAAGGGAAGGCCTCGTCTCTTTACACCTTCCAGGTCTTGTCTCTTTAAAAACCCCAGGCCTGTAAAAACCCCAGGCCTTGTCTCTTTACACAACCCAGGTCTCATCTCTTTACTCCCTCCAGGGAAGGCCTGATGTCTTTCCACCCTGCAGGCCTCATCTCTTTACACACCCCAGGGAAGGCCTCGTCTCCTTCCACCCTCCAGGCCTCGCCTCTGTACACCCTCCAGGCCTCGTCTCTGTACACCCTCCAGGCCTCGCCTCTTTACACCCTCCAGGCCTCGCCTCTGTACACCCTCCAGGCCTCGTCTCTGTACACCCTCCAGGCCTCGCCTCTGTACACCCTCCAGGCCTCGTCTCTGTACACCCTCCAGGCCTCGCCTCTGTACACCCTCCAGGCCTCGTCTCTGTACACCCTCCAGGCCTCGCCTCTTTACACCCTCCAGGCCTCGCCTCTGTACACCCTCCAGGCCTCGTCTCTGTACACCCTCCAGGCCTCGCCTCTTTACACCCTCCAGGCCTCGTCTCTGTACACCCACCAGGCCTTGTCTCTGTACACCCTCCAGGCCTCATCTCTTTACACACCCCAGGCCTCGTTTCTTTACACACCCCAGGCCTCGTCTCTTTATACACCACAGGCCTCGTCTCTTTACACACCCCATGGAAGGCCTCATCTCCTTCCATCCTCCAGGCCTCATCTCTGTACACCCTCCAGGCCTCGTCTCTTTACACACCCCAGGCCTCGTTTTTTTACACCCGCCGGTCCTCGTCTATTTACACACCCCAGGGAAGGCCTTGTCTCTTTACACATCCGAGGGATAGGGTGACCAACCGTCCATAAATTTCACGGACCGCCCGTCATTTTGGTGTGATGTCCGTTGTCCGTAATCATTCCTTTTACGGACGCCTTTTGTCCGTAATTTTGGAGATTAATTACAGCGAGCTGTGCTGTTCACCTGAGAAGCCCCAAGAGCTTAACAGTTCTCAGGGGCCAGCTCGCACTTCTCTGCTGAACTCCAGAGGCTGCAGCAGCCCCTCCCTGAGCTCTCTCAGCCTGTGGACAGGCCCTGCAGCAGCCCCTCCCTGAGCTCTCTCAGCCTGTGGACGGGCCCTGCAGCAGCCCCTCCCTGAGCTCTCTCAGACCGTGGACGGGCCCTGCTGCAGCCCCTCCCTGAGCTCTCTCAGCCTGTGGACGGGCCCTGCAGCAGCCCCTCCCTGAGCTCTCTCAGCCTGTGGACGGGCCCTGCAGCAGCCCCTCCCTGAGCTCTCTCAGACCGTGGACGGGCCCTGCTGCAGCCCCTCCCTGAGCTCTCTCAGCCTGTGGACGGGCCCTGCAGCAGCCCCTCCCTGAGCTCTCTCAGCCTGTGGACGGGCCCTGCAGCAGCCCCTCCCTGAGCTCTCTCAGACCGTGGACGGGCCCTGCTGCAGCCCCTCCCTGAGCTCTCTCAGCCTGTGGACGGGCCCTGCTGCAGCCCCTCCCTGAGCTCTCTCAGCCTGTGAACGGGCCCTGCAGCAGCCCCTCCCTGAGCTCTCTCAGCCTGTGGGCAGGCCCTGCAGCAGCCTCTCCCTGAGCTCTCTCAGCCTGTGGATAGGCCCTGCAGCAGCCCCTCCCTGAGCTCTCTCAGCCTGTGGACGGGCCCTGCAGCAGCCCCTCCCTGAGCTCTCTCAGCCTGTGGACAGGCCCATGGTCATTCTGACTGAGGCTGATTATCCCCTTTCGAGTGACAATGCGCCGCCTGCCTCTAGCATGACATGCGTCAGTGAGTGCCTTGGAGGCCAGTGACTCACTTGGAGCCAGTAGATCGTAGTTCGTGATTACAGAGGAGCGTTCCGCAAACAGAGCACTGTGGGGTACGTCCGACCTTGTGTAAATTGCCAATGTTGTTCATTGAGAGTGACTGGGCAGGAGCAGTGACGGAACAAGAGAGGCGACGGGAGAGGTGATGGGGCAGGAGAAGTGACGGGGCACAGGAGTGATGATGGGGCAGGAGTGGTGACGGGACAAGAGAGGTGACCGGGCAGGAGAGGTGACGGGGCAGGAGAAGTGACGGGCTGGAGAAGTGACGGGCTGGAGAAGTGACGGGGCAGGAGAAGTGACGGGGCAGGAGAAGTGACGGGGCAGGAGAAGTGACAGGGCTAGAGAAGTCACGGTGCAGAAGCGATGATTAGGCATGAGCAGGGGCGGTGACTGGGCAGAAGCGGTGAATGGACAGGAGCAGTGAACGGGGCAGGAGAAGTGACGGGGCAGGAGTGGTGATCGGGCATGAGCAGGAATGCTGACCAGACAGGAGCAGTGAATGGGCAGGAGCGGTGACGGGGCAGGAGAACTGACTTGTACTTATGTTCTTTGTCTATTTATTTATATACTATTGCATGGCATCCACTGATGTGTCTGTAAAGCATTCCTTTTGTCCCGAATTTTTGTCCTGAATTTTGACCTCCTGTCCTGAATTATTGTCCTGAATTTTGACCTCCTGTCCTGAATTTTGACCCTTTGTCCTGAATTTGTACACTCACCAGCCTGAATTTGCCCCCATGCCAGTTGGCCACCCTACCCAGGGAAGGCCTCGTCTCTTTACACCCTTCCAGGCCTCGTTCCTACACCCTCCAGTCCTCGTCTCTTTACACACCCCAGGGAAGGGCTCGTCTCTTTACACCCTCCAGGCCTCGTCTCTACACCCTCCGGTCCTCGTCTCTTTACACACCCCAGGGAAGGGCTCGTCTCTTTACACCCTCCAGGCCTCGTCGCTTTACACACCCCAAGCCTACACGTTGTTACAAGAAGTCATCCCGACTCTGTCACGGGGAGCCGCGTGACGCGTCCCTCCGTGCAGCCTGCAACACCGGGCTGCGAGGCGGGGGCGGGTCCAGGCCCCGAGCAGCTGTCCCTCCTCAGCGCCGATCACGTAACTGATGATGAAATCAGGAGTTGGCCGGGGATTTGGGGTCTGTTTACGCTTCAAGGACACCTGCCAGGGTGCTTGCAATCATAAATCGATCAGGCTCGCAGCCTATGAAATGCGCACCTGGCCCGACAAGAGAGTTCGTGTTTGTTCGTCTCTAACAAACCGCTTCCCTGCTGAGCGCATCTCATGTTTCCTTCATCTCGGGAGAAATACGGAATTTTGACTGCGAACACAGAAACCCCACGCGGTATCCATCTTTACCTCGTGGTAATACTTCACTGCCTCTGTTAAGCATTTCCTAAATCCCCGCCACTGTTTACCGACCCCTATTGTCACCAGGTGGCTCTCTGAAGCCCTGCCAGGGGCCCCTGGTCCATAAAACCAGGACTCCAGATCCCAGAATGCAAAAAACAAAACCTGGACCGGAGCAGCTAGTCAGTCTCGCGCCGGCTTGGAGAAAATTGGCCGCTATGTTTATTGCAACCTGACACATTTTTCCTGTCCTTTGCTTTTATTTAACAACCCGGTGAATTATGGGAATTATAGACCCGGATCAATTCGACAGAACTGCCACTTGCTTCCGGTTATCACGCCACTTTATGTTTACCCTCCCGTTCTTAAGTGTTTACTACAATTCGCTACTTTACTGCTCATGGATGAATAAAGATTGACCTTGGATGCCATTCAATATATTGGAATTCCTTAATGTACGCTTTATCTGGAATAGTGAGAAACCTTGTTTATCAAACAGAGAGGGAGGTGTAGCGCAATGCTACATAGAGCATATGATCAATATTTGCGATTTTCGAGAGAGTTCACTTTATACTTTATATTTTGAGGCCTAATCCATGCCCTATATGTTTGGATTCTTGCAATATAGGAGCCCTGACGAAGTTCCCTCTGGCAAAGAATCGGGAACGAAACGTGTTGGCTGTGTGCCAGTTTTAAGAGAATTATTGAATAAAAGGATCTAATTATGGAATAATTGTTTACGCTGCCTCATTGGAACGAGTGCACCTTCCATCTTTCCTTTAGAACTGCCACATTACTATGATTTTTAGAAAGAAAGAATAGATAGGGAGAGAGCATCATTCACGACTGTTAGCCCATCTGGTGACCCCCTTCTCGCCTCTCTTCCACATTCACTGATGTTGCAATATTATCTGACCCCTGTCCACCGTGCCAAATTTCCCAGTCGGTGTGTGATGTGCTGCTCCAGTCCAGCTTTTACCTTTGAATTCTGCGACTTGTAGTCCTGTTTATTCCTTTATAAAACAGCAAGGCTACAAGTCCCAGAATTCAGAGAGAAAAACATCCTGGACTGGAGCAGGACATCACACATAGAACTGAAACTTCACAGCTATGCCAACGTCTGTGGGCCTGCCAGTAAGGGGCCCGTACGCCAGGGGTTCTGCTGGACAGTGACTGCCAGAAAGAGGGAGCTCCTCTTATTGGCCCACTCACGGCGCAGCCTAGTAAGTGTCAGGAGCATGAGTGAGCTTCGGCATTTTTAAAGGGGCTAAAACGAGTGAAGGAAAAACAAGTGAAGGGGACAGTGAATGCCACCGTTCTAGTCTAAAACACCACTCAGATCACAAATACCTTTCGACTTGCCGATAGGGCCTTGGTGGACCTGTAATGTAGTTTATTTATTTAGTAGATGTAACAATCTTGACTGTAATGATGTACTTAAAAAATGTAGCAATAACAGAGAACAATGTGGTAAAGTAGTTAACACCGAGTCATAGTCATCGGTTGGGGTGTGGATTATTGGCTTCAGTTGTATGGATATTATTGGCGTGGAGATATACACGACGCAGGGCCAGAATATCTGAACCACCGCCTCGCCTTCCACACACCCGCCAGACAACTCTGCTCTGCCCAACTTACCCTGGCCTCCGCCCCACGGATCCACAAGACCGGAACCGGAGGAAGATCCTTCTCCTACGTCGCCGCCAAGACCTGGAGCACCCTTCCCCTCTAGCTCAGGCAATCCGTGTCGTTGACACAGTTCAGGAAGGACCTCAAGACCTGGCTCTTCGACTGAGCCTCCTCGTACAGACATCAGCAGCCCACCCACTCAGTGCCTCGAGACCCTCACGGGTGAGTAGCTGCGCTTTACAAACCCATGATGGAATGATTGGTGAAGAAAGACACGCGTTTAGGTAAACACCTATATTTTATAATACATATGGCACTAATATCTACAGATTTATACAGCACTCACTCATACGTTCTGCAACACCCAACGGTTATTTTTCACAGTCGGCTAGCGACCCAGCGCATTTCGGCCCACTGCCTTTCTCATGAGAGCAGGATATCTACTCAAGTGGCAGACATCTTAGAATGTCAATGATTCCAAGCAGTAAATCGTTCTGTCGTATGTATACATTCTGGTTGTTAACATTAACAGCTTATCCTTCACTCTATTATTTTGACATATATTTTTTGTCAATAGAATGTGCTGTAGTGCATCTTTACATTGTATCCATTCAATTCATATATATACAATGTGGATGAATGATGATGTAACATTTATCTTGTGGCCATAGTCATTAGGTATATGTAAACATACAATTTATGTAATACGCGAGGTAAGTCAATGATAATTCCAATTCATTGTAATCACAACCGGCCACATTCCTAAATGGCTTCTATAGTACACTAGTGGTCTTTTATATACATATCACACCTATTTTTTTAGATTAATTATACCCACACAAATATATATAATTATATCCACATCTCATTATGCGCTCATTGTACCCATCTGCCTATTCAACATATAACCGCCAAGAATATGGTGTCCCTTGTAATAATGTGTGCCAGGGTGACTCTGTTTTGCTCAAGTGGGCTTGCCCTGACTGCGTAATATATTATACAAAGTTGTGACATATGAGGAATCTTTTTTGATTGATTCAAACATTGTTAAACAAAATTCAACCATAAATCACAGCTTAACTGTACAAAGCCTGCTCCATAGTTGATATTGTGAAGATCATCCAAGTGCACCTGTATAAAGCACAAGAGTTAAAGTTAAAACCATTTAAAATATACTCCCTACATCACTTCTAAAACTCCTAGAAACAAGGAAAACATATTATTGACACGCCCTCAACATAGCTTTATGTTAAGTTAGATGGACAGATAATTCTTCATCCGAGTACAGTTCCCTTGGAACAGAAGTATCAGACTTTATGATATATCTCTATTGCAGTTTCCTTAATTCTCGGGTCCCATTGCCACCACAAATATTAGTTCTTACCCTGTCAAATGCACCAAACCTTATAAGATCAGGATCTTGATGACTTTGTCAAAAAAGTGTCTAGCTACTGGATATTGATGGTCATGATTTTTGATTCCCCGCAGAGGTTTCTAAAATGCATTTCTTAACTGGATGAATGGAACTTCCTATCTCCATTTTGTCACATGGGCCAAGTAGACAATATACACAGTAATCAGAATTACATGTCAGATGTTTATTAATGACAAATTCTTTTTGACTATTTGGAATGTTGCAACTAGAGGTGTTGGTACTGGTTCTACATGCCTTGCAGTTGTTACACCGTTCAAAGCCTGATCTATTACACGGATCCATCTGTGTGTCACTTTTGGTTGTCCAGTTATGACTTAATAAATCTTTGCTTTGAGTGATTTGTTCCTTCTAAATGTTATTTTGGGATATTCTTTCAAATGGCTAAAAATAATTTTGTCTGTGTTCATTACATGCCAGTGTTTATGTCAAAGTTGTCAACATTTTCTAATTTTGCTACTGAATGTTGTGATGAATCTCAGCTCCGCCTCTCCTCCCCTGCGTGTCTGCTCTATCCTCATTGGATTGTAAGAGAGAGGTTCTAGACACCTTCGCAGTTCTTTCACTGGCTGCAAACAAAGTTTTCCTGCTGTAACCCCTGTCTATACATCTCTCCGTCATGGTCCTTATTTCCTCCTCATATGCTTCTTGGGAACTGTGATTTCTTTTTGCCCTTAAAAATTCCCTGTATGTTATAATATAGATAAGATTTCTAGGGCGTTAACTATGTGCTTGTAGAATGCTATTCCCTGCTGTTTCTTTATGAATGTTTCTACTTTTCTACTATTAACTTCTACTGATACATTTATATACTCATTTCTTTTTGCTAGTAACATATGTAAATTTGAGATTGAATTAATTCTCATTTAGAGCATGCACAACTTCTTTGGCAGACTTCTCTGTCCCCTTCCACACTACAAATAGATAATCAATGTGACGGACCCAAAGCACTACGTGGTCATTGAATGCCATGATGTTACTGGCAACCTACTCCTCACACCAGCCCATGATTTAATAAGCATAGCTGGGGGCGAAGCAGGTCCCCATCACAGTGCCCTGGGTCTGTCTGTAGTGTTGGTTATCAAACAGAAAAAACTTGTGCGTCAGACAAAAGCCAATCATGTCTAAAAGAGGATTATATGTTCCTAACTTTAGATGTATGCACTCTTTATACTTGCATAATCATGACGTGGGGATCCAAGTATGTTGATATATCTATGGGTACCAGATCCTTATCACTATTGTTACACCCCAAAATGATTCTAGATATGATTGCTACTCAATAGATTGGTCCCGTGCGACCCCACGGTGTGATTAGCAGCCACAACAGGAAAGAAAATGTAACATGCTGCGGACTTCCAGCAGTAGCCAGGTAGTAGAAAACAAAACTTGTAGAAATAAATGACAGCCAACCTATAAACTAGCCTTGTGGGCAACAACCTCACCCCCCACTTGTTTTTCTCGGTTAAAGGCCGTGCCCGGCGATAAGTTCTGTGCAGGGCCTGGCAGCAGGCCAGGCCTTGTGGCCAACCCTCTCCCTTGTGGCACATGGCTGAAGGCCATGCTAGCCCATGGGTTACGCGCAGGGCCTGGAAATGCACTACCATTAAAAAACAAAAAAAGCAAGGAAATTCTCATGTTATACGTAACTTAATTAAATGATAACTTGCTCCGCTGAGATACACGGTTGAGATACACGGCTTATGACTTCACATATTGCATCAATGATAGCGGAAATCTATGGCGGTGAAAGTTATACTTATGTCAATTACGTATGACTGGCTAATGTTGCTTCTTTTTTTGTTTTTAAATTGTGGTCCTTTTTAAGTGAATTTATAAGGTTCTTATAACATAAAAGTTAAAATCTTCCCTCATGTGTAATTACACTGTAACCTTTGTTTTTTCAATATATATATATATATAAGTGATATAAGTATAACTTGCACCGCCATAGATTTCAGATATCATCATTGATATCTATATATATATTTTACACTGAGGCAGTAGCCACTGTATATTTATATGCAAATCAGACTTTCCATAGCAAGAACATTTTCCATTTTGCTATAAATTTGGTGCCATTTAACAAATCTTCCCAGAATTCAACCCCCCACCCCCCCAAAAAGGTCATCGGCCTGAGCTCCTTCCTAGAAGGTTTTGGAGAGATCTATCAAGCCGGGAACCGAGAGTCCCAAAGCAAATTTTTTCCCCTTGCAGTTTCCTGAGGGAAAACTAGACAATTATACAAAAAAACACAGATGAACAAAATGACAACAAATTTGGCAGAAATCCAGGTATTTATCCAGAAAATTTACTTTTTGTGATTTGCTATAAATCTGTTCTGTTTTAGAGACATTAAAGTTGAATAAATAGTGATATCTTTTGCTGCGGGCCTCCAATAGGAGTCCTGTGGGGAAAAATGACAAATATAGCATTCTTATTTCCTTGTCCAGCGGGACCAAGTGTAGTGATTCGGTGGCCGATACATGAAGAAAAATGTTGTGGCCGCCAATACAAGGGTCGGGGACTTAGTCCCGGAGTCCTGAGGAATAAAATATAAATTAAATAAGAGGGCAGGGTAGCGATAGTCAGACCCCTTAGCTTTTGTGTAGGGGAAGGGAGGGAATGGGTCCCAGAGGGACTGTCCCTTTGCATAAAAGTTCCTACATTTATTTTTTCAAGTCACCAGGGTGCCGTGGGATTCCAGCGGGAGCAAAAGCGCAGTCCCTGTGTGTTCCCGCAGGTGTCCCACGGGAGGCAGCACAGACAAGTGTGTTCTCCAGGAGGCCCCCGGGACTAAAAAAAATATTTTAGAAAAAACTGAGAATGCAGGGTAGTGGTCTGTGGACTGTTGGCCGCTCACAGGGGCTTGACCGCCAGAGGCCAGACCCTGTGGCCAACCCCATGTCACATACAGTAGTAGGTCATGCGTGGCAAGGGGCTGAATGCCCTTAGGGGTTTGGGTGCCTGTGGGATTTTGGGCACCTACAAGTGGTTGAGTGTAGGGCTTGGCCACAGGCCAGGTCCTGTGGCCAACCTCATCCCAGGCAGGGTTAAGTCCGGGCATGGGAGGGAGTTGGGCATCTGTGGGGTGATGGGCACAGGACCTGGCCCGCACTAGATCATGCGGTCGCCCCCGCTGTGCACTGCCAAAGACCTTGCAGGGCGAGTAGTTGACTGCAGATTTATCATAATAAGATATTACATACCTAAAAAAACATGGACCTTCATTGAAAAAAACAAAGGGTAAGAGGAAGTTATACATAGGTCTTTTAATAATAAAAAAGTTAAAGTTTAAAAAACAGAAAACCACTAAAGTTCACCACATATAAGTAACTGATATAAGTATAATGAATACCACTAGGATGCAGTGCTTATGACATCAAACGTCACAGTGCCTAATGTGGTAAAGGATGAGTGCTGGTGCCCAAAGCTCCTCTCAGAAGCCTGTGGCTGTTGCAATTACATGACGGCACGCTTATTACCAAGGCCGTGTAGTCTTGAATCCACCTTATGCCTTCAAAATGAGGAGATTTTGTCCCCAGGAGAGATTAGTTTGGGAACAAAAGGAGAGGACCAAAGACAATGCCTTGATGGACGGCAACTGGTAGTTTGATGAGTGTGTAACTCGGAGACTGTTACTCAACAATAGGTAAATTGTGAGATAGTTAAAAAAATAGTTGTTCAATTATTTTGGAGTAAAAGGGAAGCTGGGATACTGGGAAGTAGTTGTAAAGAGAGGAAGGATCAGAAGTGGAAGTCTTTAAGAGATGTGGAAGCACTTCACTGAAGATTTGGAGCAGAGTGGTTAGGTGTTAGGTGTGAGGCAAATGTGAAAAAGAGACATTAGACAGAGAGGAACCTTGGAGGGAGGGGAGAGCAAGAGGTTTAATGGTTTGTGAGCTGGACTTATCAGCTGGTGCAGAAGACTGACTATCAGATTAGAGTTTTGGAATGAGTTCAGAGGTAGATGTGATGAAGAGCTAGAGCTGGAGTGTAGCCGAGTGAGGTGGGAGTGCGGTGGAGGAGTAGGAGGAGCAGTGAGTAGGACACCAAGGAGTTCACTCAAAGTAGTTATTCTTCAGGGGAAGTCTGGTGTCAAATCATTGACATGATAAATATAGGTTTATGGCATGAGCGAGATGTTGAAAGTAGATTATTTATATGAGCACGTTGTGGGTGAGGCCGAAGGGAGGTGCTGCTAAGGCCTCGCTAACTTGAGGATTTGACATTGTCACTGGCAGAACATGTTGTCCACAGAGCTTGTTTGTTTGGTCCTAGAATTGCAGTTTTCTTGTTCTAACACTGTTTCCACAGAAGTGCTAAAACTTTCATTATCGAATTACCCTGTTATATTAAATTTATGGTTATGGGAAATGCAAAGCAATAAGAATCCCGAACCGAATTAGAAAAATAGAGCACAGTTAATAAAGAAAATGGTACCAAAATGAAAAAAAATCCATTAGGGGGAATTGGTCATATGAACTTTTAAAGTTTTAAGGAGAAAATGTGCCAAAAAGAACAAAGCGCCAGTGATAGTCAATGGTTGCTGTAAACCAAGATCTAGGCGCAGTTTGAGGCTGGCCACAATGATATACCAACCAGATTCTTCCAGGTCAATGATTTTACCTTCTGACCTAGTCCTTTAGGTACCAATGCACTACAAATGTGCACTTTTGAACCCTCCAGTACCTTGGCAGAGGCTCTTAGAGACTCGCAGGGTGTCAGACAGAGACCAACAGCAGGGTCCAGTCAAGGTCCAGTAGCCACTGGTCAGCAGGGCAGTTACAGGAAAGGCCTCTTGTAGATTGTTGTGTCTCTGTAGCTTAAGCAGGAGGTCAGCCTTATGACCCATGGAATCCACTTCTTTGCCCTGGATACAAGAGGGAACAGACCCATTCCTGTAGGGCTCCACCCAGTTCACAGACAGCAGGTCCAGTCCTCGTCTGTTCTTCCTCATATGAAGGAGTGTTCCGAAGTAGGTACCTGGAGGGGCCACATTTATGCCTGGTACTAGCTACCGGGTGGGAATGTCGCCTCGGTACACCCTAATCAATGGAGTAAAAGTTCCAGCTGCCAACTCTACCCACTTTGGGAATTTTGAAGATTTCAAAAGTCTTCAACTACGGTATGAGTAGTGTCCTATGGTAATCCTGGTGTCCTCCCACAATTAATACTAAAATCCAGTTTCAGACAGCTGCTGTATCCACTATAAACTCACCCTCCATCGTGGTAATTACATTTCTACGTGTCTTACTTTCAAGGAGTGGCCTATTAATATTTAAAAGAAAGGGTTCATTTTGATAGGTCCAATTGCAGTTTTGTACACTGCTGCAGTCAGGTTACAAAGGGTAGGCCTGAAGCCATGTTTGCACTGCCGCTGTAGTGGATGGCACAATAGGTGCTGCAGTCCCCTGGTGGCATTTAACTTCCAGGCCCTAGGTACATTTTGTAACATTTGTATGCCAATTCAACCATATTCAAAGAGGGAGCACAGGCACTTTAAAGCAGGTTGGGTGGGGTAAGAGGGGTAAAGTCCATAGAGTTCTAAAGCCACCAAAACTATGGGATCCAGCAAAAGGCATATGTCTTACTCTAATTATGAATATGCCAATTCGACCATGTTTAAAGGGAGCACAGGCACTTTACTACTGGTCAGTGAGGTAAAGTACACAAAGTTCTAAAGCCACCAAAATTATAGGGTCCAGCAAAAGGTGAAAATCTGGGGTGACCACGCAGAAAAAGGGGCTTTCCTACAACCACCTAACGCTCAGATGTGACCATGTTTAAGAAAGGCCTCAATACAGCACAGATGTTTAGCAGTTCAGTTGGGTGTTTGTGAGACAGGCTGTCGTGAAATGTTGTGTCTGAAACTGCCCGCTTCTGGTGGTTTGATTATTAAGCCACAGTATAAAAGATAAAAATCTATAGTGTCCAATTCACAAAGTAAAATTGGATATTTGGGTTTTACTCCTCTGTTTGAGGAGTAGTTTTGACTATCTTGGACTTTACAAAGATTCCCAGGAGTGCTCGCATGCGTAAATATTTACATGCTCAGAAATACAGTGTAGGAAGGTGGATATCTGACTATGGTTACCCCCAACTTTTTGCCTAGTGTCTAGCTGGTTTTTCGACTTAGTTGGCCTGAGATCCTGCCATTCAGGGTCTCAGGCTGTCTGCTCTCTCTGTAAAATGGACTCCATGTACCCTAGGTACATACCCAATTGGTAAGGATCACCTTATTGGACCCTGTATAGTGTACCCTAGGTACCCAGGGCATAGGTGTACCCTAGGCCTCCCAGGGGCTGCAGCATGTATTATGCCACCCCTGGTCTGGCCTTCCAATCAGACACAACTGGCTGATCACTCAGCTGGGGCAAGGTCGTGTAATCACCCCTTGCTTAGGTGTAGTATTCCTATACCTACCTTATATATAGACACATGTGTACCTATCAGTCACTCCTATGGCAGGCCTTAACAATCCTGGAGGCAGAGTGCTTGGTAACATGTGAGGTGATGCTCTAGCATGAGCTGAGCCTGTCTGCAGCTCTCGGAACCATGTCCTTATAGCTGTTCTATGATATAGCCTACCATATACTCTTAAAGTGCCTTATAATCTTAAACGGTTATGGTAACTATGGTTGGGCTGTATCAAAACATGTCGTGTAAGGTGTCTAACACTTTGGAATAATACCCCCATACCATTTCTGGTGATGAGGATATTATTCCCCCCTTCTAGAGGGAGAGACATGTTAAAATCCTACTTTGCTGTGTAACCTCTGACCAAAGCCTCAGCATCACAAAATGGATGCTGCTGCCACGACACAAGTCTGACCTCCTGCAGCTGGGAGTGATCCCAGCCAGGGAGGCCTGGACAATAGGTTTCCTGCTTGGGGAGGTGCTAGCACCTCCCCAGACAGCCTTTAGTGTATTGGGGCAGGGTGGGCTGAAAGGAATGAGACATGCCTGGGGCACACAAGGTGTTCCTTGCATAGTCCAGTTCAAACCGGCGCTGGGGCACTCCAGCCCCAGCTCTGGCGCGAAACTGGACAAAGGGAAGTGGGTGTAACCACCCCCTCCCAGGTCCCACCCATAAGGCGTGACCTAGCAGGTATCCCAGCCCCCCAGATTAGTATAAGAGTGGGAGTTGGGCCTCAAGACTTTAGATTATCCTGAACCTGCAAAACTGAACAGAAACTCTGGACCTTCGACATTCGACGAAAGAAGAAGACTGAAGAATCTCCCTTGTAGCCAAGGAGTGGCTACCCTGTGCAAACAGGCACCATCAAGAGACTACCCCTTTGCTTTGCGACCGTTCTACGAGGAACCGACTGCAGAGCCCGACCAGAGCCTTGACTTCCAGACTTCTCCGACCCTCATCCACATCTGCAGCAGAGCTGAGATCCGTGGAGGCGACGAGCGACGTGGGACCGGCTACCTGGGAAAAGTGGCTAGTAACTTACAGCGCAGCTTCTGAGGTACCCTCGAAGTTGTGCACCGGGGATTGAGAAGCCCCAACCCCAAGCACCATCTGCACCGAAGATCAGCCCCCCACACTCCACGAGTCCTGCGTGGGGCCCTTCAGCATTTTCCTGCTTGCCGCGTCTGTCCGGTTGCTTGCCCGCTGGCTAGTGGCCTTTGTGACGACGCTCCCTGAAATCTTCTGCGCTGGTTTGGCTCCTCCAGACTGGCTCCCGCTTCTCTGCAAAGAAGAAGCACCCCAGACCTTCCTGGTCTGCACCAGAAGCAAGTCCTTTGTTCTTCGTGGGTTCCGCTTGCCAAGGCTTGGTGAGTCCTAGTCCAACTTCGACGCCGCCGACCGCAAGAGCCTTCGTGGGACAGCTCGCCTCCTGGTCCTGGTCGTCCTCGACGCTTCCTGGTCCTCCTGGCTGCAGCGACAAGCTTCACCTTCACCTGCAACTCTTCACGACATCGCCTGGTTCCTTCCTGGTTCCACGTGGTCACTGGCTAGTGACCTTGACTCTGTCCCTTCTGCTTGCAGGTTTCTTCTCTTCTTGATCCCAGCCTTGGGATCCACCGGACACTCTCCCCTGACTGCCTGTCAGCATCTTTCTTCAGGCATCCATAGGAGTCGACGACGAAAACGACGCATCTTCACCCCTATGCACCCGCAGCCTGTGGGCTAGGTAACTTGGGTACTCCGGTGCTCATCAGGATAGTGACTATCCTAGTGTCTAGTTTTCAAGTCTCAACTTCCTAGCTACTCCGGAAGTGTCCTAAATCTATCTATTTCTAAACTGTAACATTGCTATTGACTTTTACGCATTACGCGTGAGTGTTTCCACTCTGCACACGAATCCCGTGGGCCTCCCACTTCCTAACTAACGCTAGTGTAGTGTAGCCCCAGCGATTCCCTAGGCCTAGGCCTATTCTATTTCCGTGACAGTGGTTCTTATACCACTTACTTAGTATATGGTTTGCGTGGCCCCTAGGGCCTAACTGTATTACTTACCTGTGTGACTTACTGTATGCATTAATAAGACTGTGTTGTACTTACCTCTAATCTCATAAAGAGTGCTGAGGGTTTGCTTAGAATAAATACACTTTATTTTATATATATATCTGTTGTGGTGTCCTTTCATTTGGTATTCAAGGGATTATATATGGTATCACAGCTGGCTTCACATGCCATTCAGAGTTTAGCCTAAGACTGCTCTTGTCCATGCTACCACTAGGATAGCTGGTCTATAAGGTTGACTTTACAACCAATCACCATAAGGGTATTTGGACTGATATAAGGTGTACACTATAACTAGTGACATCATACATCAGGCCAACTTCTCACATTGGTGAGCAGCGGTTGGGATCTGAGCTTGCTGTTGTAATACCATTGTAATCTTGAGATACTAAATTGAAAGATCACACAGATATTGTCTAGGTACATATAACATAGATTATTATACTTAAGTCCTACTGGACTTTGTAGTTGTAGGTTGAAGGGAGTAACACACCCTGACTACAACTACTAGAAAGGTTTAGTAGATACAACTAGTGTAGGTAGGTGCACACACCACACCCTCACTAGATCATGTCTCTGAGAGTAGATCAAGTAGATGCTCTCTCAGGAGGATCAGGTCTGCAAAAGATCCCCTCTAGATATGATACCTTAACATTCCAGGAGATGAGACAGTTGTGTACCTCCAGAGGAAAAAAACAGGGTGCAAACCCTACCCTCCTTCAGTTAAGACAACTCCTAGAGGAGTATGATGCTCAGAGGGCATCTCAGGAAGGTGCCCTAGGCACAGAGGAGGGTCTACCCACCATAGAGGAGTCAGATGGGGCTTCAGATGGGGAGGTAGACAGCCAGAGCCAAGTAAGGAGACTTAGCCAGGCTAACTTAAGTTTACATGGGAGTTTGCATGGGGTCCCCCCATACAGACCCACAAGTAGACATTCACAGAGAAGCAGGAGGGACAGATCCCCTTCAAGGGAATCCATCCACTCCCATGTCTCTAGCATCTCTAATGCTTCCTCTCACAGGGGAATGACTTCACCTGAGAGAAAGGAGCATAAAGCCAGAATGAGGGAAGCTAATCTGAGGATTCAGAGGGAAGAAATTGCCCTTGCCAAAGAGAAGCTTGCTCTGGCTAGAGAGCAAAAATTGTGTGGGTCAGAACCCACTGGTGGCAGCAACATTCCTAGAGATAGGGATAGGTCTTATGACCATAGAAACCTAAGCAAGATAGTCCCCCCATATCAGAATGGGGATGACATCCACAAATGGATGACTGCTTTGGAGAGGGCCTGCAAAGTACAGCAGGTACCCCAAAGTCAGTGGGCAGCTATCTTGTGGCTCTCCTTTTCTGACAAAGGTAGAGACAAGCTCCTCACAGTCAGTGATGAGGATGCAAACAATTACAAAGTCCTGAAGAGTGCTCTGATAGATGGGTTTGGCTTAACCACTGAGCAATATAGGTTGTTGTTCAGAGACACCCAGAAGACACAGACACAGGACTGGTCTGATTTTGTGGATTGTGCCACTAAGGCTTTGGAAGGTTGGTTAAATGGCAGCAAGGTGCAGGACTATACAGGATTGTACAACTTGATTATGAGGGAGCAGATCCTTAATAATTGTCAGAACCAGCTTCTCCATCAACACCTGGTAGACTCAGATTTGACCTCTCCCCAAGAATTGGGAAAGAGGGCAGATAAACGGGTCAGGACCAGGATTAGGCCTAAAAATCAGGGTGGTGACCAAAAGAAAGATACCGCCAAGCCTCAAGAGAAGGGTGGGGATAAAGCAAAAGAGAAATCTTCCTCAGGGCCCCAAAACTCCACACAGGGTGGTGGGTCCCAAGCTCCCCCATCTACCACAGTTAAAAAGCCTTACTGCCATGTGTGTAAAACACCTGGGCATTGGAAAACTGACAGCAGTTGCCCACAGGCTAAAAACAAAACTGTTCCTCCAACTACTCCTGTCACACCACCTATTACTGTCAGCAGTAATCCCCCAGGTGGTGGGAGTGCCCCCAAAAATTTGGTTGGGTTTTCTTGGGGAACACAGGGGGATCCTGGCTTAGCCAATTCCCCTACAGCAGCTACTCTTGTCTGTGATGGTGGCATGGGGTTTGCCAACTTCACTGCCTGTCCCAACACTTTGGGTAGGTACAGACAGGAACCCTACATCAATGGTAGAAAAGCTGAGGCCTACAGAGACACTGGAGCTAGCATCACTATGGTGGCCCATAGGCTAGTTCCCTCTGAGCAGCTTTTGCCTGGTTTCTCATACCAGGTAACTAACATTGATGGCAACCAGAACAGTCATCCCATGGCAGAGGTATGTCTCAGCTGGGGAGGTGTCACTGGCCCTAAAAGGGTGGCAGTGTCTCCAACCTTGCCTGTGGACTCCTTGCTGGGGAATGACTTAGAACTCTCAGCTTGGGCTGGAGTTGAACAAGACACCCATTCTAAAATGGTAGGCCTTTCCAAAAAGGGTAGTGGGGTTGTGCCAGTCACAACCCCTGTCCAAGTAGCTTTCCTCCCTGAAAAGGTTGGAAGGGCAGTGGTAGCCACAGCCCAGGCACAGACAGACTTCCCTGTAGAAATTGGCAGAGCTGTGACAGTCACAGCTCAAACACAAACTGAGTGCCTTCCTGAAAAGGTTGGCAAGGCTGTAATGGTCTCAGCCCACACTCAGACTGATATAGGTGTAGTGAAGCCTGAAACTATGGATCACTCCACACAAACAGAGAGTAGTGGGGAGGAAGAAAAGTCTCCCTCTCCCCAGACATTAGGAAAAGGTCAGCCTCCTCAGGGATCTGACCTCACCCCTTGTGAAGGAACTGCCCCAGAGGTAGCCAGGCCTGGCCTGGCAGAGCCTCTGATGTCAGTGGCCCCTTCCAAGGTGGGACCCAGTCTGGTGCAGGTAGCCTGCCTCTCTCTACCCTGCCTCAGTCAGCCCAGGGCTGCAGAGGTCAGGGAGGCCAGTGGACCCCAAGAGGGCCCCTGTCCACAAGAACCCCCCCTTCAAAAGAATGAGGATTGCCTGGGTAGTTGCCCTAGCCAGGTGATGGGTAAAAACATTCCTGAGGGATCCCCTTCACAGGTAGTTAGGGACCTCCCCCAGAGGGATTCTGTTGGGCACAGGCAAACATGGGACCTTAGGGCCCCAAACCTGACCTGTCCCTCCAGTAAGCCCACAAAAGGGACCCAGCCTCCAGCTTTAGGTAGCCAGAGGCTGACCCTGAGAGCACAGTGCAACTCAGTTAGAGAAAGAAAGGCATCCATGGTGGAGGATGATTGGAGGAAGCTGAGGCCTCACTTTGGGGACACTCACTTCAGTACTCCATCTCAACACCAGCCTTTTACTTTGCAAAGACACACCAAAGGTAGAGATTCCCTATGGTGGAGACCCTATGATATCTTTAGGATGAGGGATTGCTTAGTGGACCATGAGACAGGGGGTAACCATGCCAGTGCTGGTTCTTCCTTATATGGCCACTCAGGCAATAGAGGCTTACCTTGTCAAGGCCAGCCTTATCTCCTTTCGTTTGGGGGGGGGGTTGTGTAGGAAGGTGGATATCTGACTATGGTTACCCCCAACTTTTTGCCTAGTGTCTAGCTGGTTTTTCGACTTAGTTGGCCTGAGATCCTGCCATTCAGGGTCTCAGGCTGTCTGCTCTCTCTGTAAAATGGACTCCATGTACCCTAGGTACATACCCAATTGGTAAGGATCACCTTATTGGACCCTGTATAGTGTACCCTAGGTACCCAGGGCATAGGTGTACCCTAGGCCTCCCAGGGGCTGCAGCATGTATTATGCCACCCCTGGTCTGGCCTTCCAATCAGACACAACTGGCTGATCACTCAGCTGGGGCAAGGTCGTGTAATCACCCCTTGCTTAGGTGTAGTATTCCTATACCTACCTTATATATAGACACATGTGTACCTATCAGTCACTCCTGTGGCAGGCCTTAACAATCCTGGAGGCAGAGTGCTTGGTAACATGTGAGGTGGTGCTCTAGCATGAGCTGAGCCTGTCTGCAGCTTTCGGAACCATGTCCTTATAGCTGTTCTATGATATAGCCTACCATATACTCTTAAAGTGCCTTATAATCTTAAACGGTTATGGTAACTATGGTTGGGCTGTATCAAAACATGTCGTGTAAGGTGTCTAACACTTTGGAATAATACCCCCATACCATTTCTGGTGATGAGGATATTATTCCCCCCTTCTAGAGGGAGAGACATGTTAAAATCCTACTTTGCTGTGTAACCTCTGACCAAAGCCTCAGCATCACAAAATGGATGCTGCTGCCACGACACAAGTCTGACCTCCTGCAGCTGGGAGTGATCCCAGCCAGGGAGGCCTGGACAATAGGTTTCCTGCTTGGGGAGGTGCTAGCACCTCCCCAGACAGCCTTTAGTGTATTGGGGCAGGGTGGGCTGAAAGGAATGAGACATGCCTGGGGCACACAAGGTGTTCCTTGCATAGTCCAGTTCAAACCGGCGCTGGGGCACTCCAGCCCCAGCTCTGGCGCGAAACTGGACAAAGGGAAGTGGGTGTAACCACCCCCTCCCAGGTCCCACCCATAAGGCGTGACCTAGCAGGTATCCCAGCCCCCCAGATTAGTATAAGAGTGGGAGTTGGGCCTCAAGACTTTAGATTATCCTGAACCTGCAAAACTGAACAGAAACTCTGGACCTTCGACATTCGACGAAAGAAGAAGACTGAAGAATCTCCCTTGTAGCCAAGGAGTGGCTACCCTGTGCAAACAGGCACCATCAAGAGACTACCCCTTTGCTTTGCGACCGTTCTACGAGGAACCGACTGCAGAGCCCGACCAGAGCCTTGACTTCCAGACTTCTCCGACCCTCATCCACATCTGCAGCAGAGCTGAGATCCGTGGAGGCGACGAGCGACGTGGGACCGGCTACCTGGGAAAAGTGGCTAGTAACTTACAGCGCAGCTTCTGAGGTACCCTCGAAGTTGTGCACCGGGGATTGAGAAGCCCCAACCCCAAGCACCATCTGCACCGAAGATCAGCCCCCCACACTCCACGAGTCCTGCGTGGGGCCCTTCAGCATTTTCCTGCTTGCCGCGTCTGTCCGGTTGCTTGCCCGCTGGCTAGTGGCCTTTGTGACGACGCTCCCTGAAATCTTCTGCGCTGGTTTGGCTCCTCCAGACTGGCTCCCGCTTCTCTGCAAAGAAGAAGCACCCCAGACCTTCCTGGTCTGCACCAGAAGCAAGTCCTTTGTTCTTCGTGGGTTCCGCTTGCCAAGGCTTGGTGAGTCCTAGTCCAACTTCGACGCCGCCGACCGCAAGAGCCTTCGTGGGACAGCTCGCCTCCTGGTCCTGGTCGTCCTCGACGCTTCCTGGTCCTCCTGGCTGCAGCGACAAGCTTCACCTTCACCTGCAACTCTTCACGACATCGCCTGGTTCCTTCCTGGTTCCACGTGGTCACTGGCTAGTGACCTTGACTCTGTCCCTTCTGCTTGCAGGTTTCTTCTCTTCTTGATCCCAGCCTTGGGATCCACCGGACACTCTCCCCTGACTGCCTGTCAGCATCTTTCTTCAGGCATCCATAGGAGTCGACGACGAAAACGACGCATCTTCACCCCTATGCACCCGCAGCCTGTGGGCTAGGTAACTTGGGTACTCCGGTGCTCATCAGGATAGTGACTATCCTAGTGTCTAGTTTTCAAGTCTCAACTTCCTAGCTACTCCGGAAGTGTCCTAAATCTATCTATTTCTAAACTGTAACATTGCTATTGACTTTTACGCATTACGCGTGAGTGTTTCCACTCTGCACACGAATCCCGTGGGCCTCCCACTTCCTAACTAACGCTAGTGTAGTGTAGCCCCAGCGATTCCCTAGGCCTAGGCCTATTCTATTTCCGTGACAGTGGTTCTTATACCACTTACTTAGTATATGGTTTGCGTGGCCCCTAGGGCCTAACTGTATTACTTACCTGTGTGACTTACTGTATGCATTAATAAGACTGTGTTGTACTTACCTCTAATCTCATAAAGAGTGCTGAGGGTTTGCTTAGAATAAATACACTTTATTTTATATATATATCTGTTGTGGTGTCCTTTCATTTGGTATTCAAGGGATTATATATGGTATCACAGCTGGCTTCACATGCCATTCAGAGTTTAGCCTAAGACTGCTCTTGTCCATGCTACCACTAGGATAGCTGGTCTATAAGGTTGACTTTACAACCAATCACCATAAGGGTATTTGGACTGATATAAGGTGTACACTATAACTAGTGACATCATACATCAGGCCAACTTCTCACATACAGGAATATCCCTATATCTCAAAATTGAAAAAGACAATGTAGTAAGGAATCTAGCTGGGTTCTAAATATGGCAGTGCTATAGACTACGACTGCTGGCAGAGGTATGTGCACACTTTCAAAGTCAATAGTAACTTTGTGCAGTTCGAGGAGGCTGAACTGGAACGAAGAGATATTTATGTAATTTATAAGTCAGGCTGCAGCCAGCCAGCTGCTATGCACACCCAACCTGTGCACATTGTAACCCATGCAGTGACTGCTTCAGGCTGGCACTGTCTTTTATACTGAAATACACATCTCTAATGTGTAATTATCTGACTATAAGAGCACTAGCAACTTACCACACATATACATTTGCCAGACAGGGGGCATCTCTGCCAATCCAAGAAATAAGTAAATAGTTTGGTAACGCCCTCCGGTCTCAGGCACCTAAAACTCAATGAAGCCCTCCCACCCTACTGGCAGCACAACTCCACCACGCCGAATCTGACCCCGCCAATCTGTGATGAAAAAGGTTGGAAAGTTATACTCCGAACTGCTGATGTCATACTGGCACCATGATGCCATGCTAATGTCGGATTTGTGCCACACAAATGCTTAGTAACACCTCTACCAGGAGGGCCTGGCAAAAATTTAGCTTAGGTGAGGTGACAATGATGTGAAGACAAGCACAAATCTGTGGAGCGGAAGAGGTGGGGTGAATAGAGCTGCCTCATGTATGTAGGGCCGGAAGTCAGATTACAAGTTCAGTAATGAAGTAAAGGTGGAGAAGTGTGGCTCAATGATTAGAGCGGCAGACCCTGATGCAGAGGTCTAGCCCAGGACCAGGGTTCAATTCCCCGCCTCGGTGGGTCTTGGGCTAAAAAATTCCACGGACCTGATAATTTTCGCTTCGGTGCCATTCCAATCATGGAGTCCCACTCTGCAACTCTGGGCAATAGCTTGCTTAATCTCCACAACGGCCCCCACAACGCTAAGGATGCCTGGCCTCCACCTTGGGGGTGCCCAGGAGTGGACGCCTCACAGGGATAGCCAGGATAGGTTCCACAGCGGTATTCGTACAAGCGCCTTGAGACCCTTACGGGTGAGTAGTGCGCTATACAAGTATCAATTTACAATTTAGTAATGCCAAGAAAGAACAGGGCTGGCCAAGCGGCTATCACGTGACAGGGACCAGCAGACGCCGCTCATTCTTGGGGATGCATCTGGATTTATTGTGTTGTGTTTCTGTCTTGCCCCCTCCAGGTGCACTATGGACCGGACTGGAATGGGGAAGGGTTCCTGTACCGCTTCGCACAGGAAGGCAAGTCCAGGCAGCGGCGCACAGGTAAGTGACGTCATCCAGGCGGCGCGTGCTGCACATGATTGTGACACGGTTTCTTTTGTTTCCCATTTTGGTGAGGAGTTAGAGCATGGCATGGAAGCATTATGCTTACTACTTCTACTTCTACTTGCTTTCATATTTTTGTGAGGCACCTGCCCCACTTTGAGGCAAGAAGGTGAGCCAAACCTACTATTGTACGCGGTAGGCTACTGCTCTCTCAAAAACACTACAGCCTATAATTGACCCGCTCTCCTCACCGACAACCCAAAACCGACCACACATCCCTTCAGTGAATACACTACAGACCGCCCTTGCCAGGCGCACCTGACACACGACCGACATCCTATATCTTGGCTAACACCAGATATCCAATAACAGTCATTGTCTAACAGGAACACCACCGGCGGACCATCGATGACACCACAGCCCTAAATGCTCTTACTCAGACAGGGCGTCTTGTTTAGCCACTTAGAACTCTCTCACCGCACAGTGCACGACATGTCTGTAAATCCATGTATTTTGCCAAACCAATACCGCTTTCATGCAACACAGCAAGGTAACACCAAGAGAAAACTAGCAAAACCCTTCACCATCCTCACATGTGCAACACTGCATCATTAAACACCAGCTTGAGTTGTAATGCTTGATTAGAAAGATGTCTGCTCTGACCAGGCAATGCCCACCAGCCCTCCAATCAAGTGACATAGTCCAAAAGTCCTCTGAGACACCCAACCCTACACATAACATACCAACAAGACCCTCCCTAGGTTTACCTCATTTTACTTTCACACTAACACAAACCATTTCTATAATAAACACTAAACAAACTCGTTTAGCCACCCATAACCAAACATCCACAGACAACATACACCATCAGACAATGGCGCCTCCATTTCCGCACTAGATGCTACAGTCCCTGTTTACCAAAGCCCCACCGCCCTCTCTGGAATTAACCAGCCTTGTGTGGGCTGGGGCTTATCGGTGGTGCTTTCAGTGCGTTGAAGAAAGAGCTATGGGGCCATATTAATGGTTGAAAGCCCAATACAAAAGAAACAATCAGAACATACAGATTCAAGTGGGTCATCCTCCTTCTGAGGAAAAACCTGCTGTTGAAACCTGTTAAGAGATTGAAGCCACGATCCCCTGAGCAGTAAAAGAATTACAAATAAGCCTCTGGAAGTTGAGCAGTCTTTTGAAATGGGTGACTTGCAGCAGCTCCTGTAACAACTATCTCACTACACTACATCAGTTTTTTTCTTCTCACAAAATGTGTTGCTGAGGGCTTTATTTGGACTTGAGGAATCCGACAAGAACCCGTCTGTCCAACTCCCGGTTCCCCTAACTTATTTAGAGGTGGAGGACTGCTGTGTGTCCGACGGCAGAGCCTTCACTGCCATCTTGAGGTAGAGAAAGTCTTTCAATGCCTGCCAAGTGTGTGCCTGCCTGGTTCCGCTGCCCTGGCAAGGAAATAAGGCCCAGCATTTACAAAAACGTTGAAAGATGGCCGCCCATGTACGCGCATGCATACATACACACACAGGCAGGCGTCTCTCAATGTTTTTGTAAAACTGTATTGCAAAAATATTTTAAGAGGGCCATCCATACATACACACACACACACACACACAAACATGCACATACACACACACACACACACACACCCACACACACGGGGCCATCTTGGAAAGGGTTGAAGCCCATTTAAAAATGTAATGTAAATATAAAAAAATTGGGGGGGGGGGCAAACTAATCACCAGCGGGGGCACCCAGGTGGCTGAGTAAGGTGCAGGAGGTCAGGAGCATTAGTCGAAGAGCCAGTTCTTTAGTTTCTTGCAGAATATTGTGAGCGTGGTGGCTTCCCTGATGCCCTGGGGGTTGGCGTTCCAGGTCTTTGCTGCTAGGCAGGAGAACGAGCGGCCTCCAGTTCTGCTTCTGCAAATGTGAAGGGTGTGTGCTAGTGAGGTTGATTGGAGGTTCCGGGTTGGCTGGCGAAAGTGCAGTCGGCAGTTATGGTAGGCAGGTCCTTTCTGATGCAGCACTTTGTAGGCGAGGGTGAGTACCTTGTATTGGCAGTGTTTCTGAGCGGGAAGCCGGTGTAGCTACCGGAGGTGAGGAGTGATGTGGGAGCAGACCACCATGCGTACGGAGACAAGACCAGGCACAGACAGCTGTCAATGAATGGGTTAAAAACTCATTATAAAATAGATGCTGCTTGCAGTGCGCACGCGGAATGTGGCACACTGCAAGTGGCTGCGTGGCACCACTAGCAGCGTCCAGGGAGCTTCCAGACCCTCTCAAAGTTATAAACTAGAAGCAACAACCATATAAAACAAGCATTGGCATAGCCAATAGGTCTCGCTTTTGGGACCTTATAAGTATTTAGCCATGCAGCACATTATCCTGGGTGCTGCAACATATACTATTGCTTCATGTGCCACTGGCAAACGGCCACACACACCCAAGGATGGGCTTCAGTGGTGTTTAATGAAAATATGATAAAGTGTCTTACAAAATTCAAAAAAGGGCTTTTCTTTAACATAGAAGCTTTGACACTAATAGGCACATTATAGCACTGCATTGAGTACTTATTTAAAGTGGGGTTTTTTGTACAACTGGTAGTCTGAACTTATATATCTGATTTTGACACACAATCCATCATCCGCTGCATAATCTGTAGATTAAAAAAAACATTGTATCTCAAACGGATCAAAAGGAATGAAAAATATGGCGACTCTGGTACCTGCGCACCCGAGCGCCATTCCCAAAGGTTGCCTGGCCATCTATAAGTTGCTTATTGCTGATTTTGGGTGTTAAATTGTGGAGGGGAGAGGAAGCCCTGATGGGATGCAGTTGGCACAATCAAGTCACATAGGAAGAGTATGTGTGTTTAACTTTCCCCTTGGTCGAGAAGTGCCTTAAGTGCAGGGGTACAATGTGTAGCACAAAATCAAAGACAGGGCTGGTGCTCACCTGAGCAGTGTTGTTGCATCAGGCAGACATAGGAGCAGAGAGACTAGTCTGGCATACCTACACATATGTGAGCATGTAAGGCCTCAAAGTCCAGCTCATTAGAGAAACGCAGCGCCAACACGTCAGGCTTCAAGGCGCTTCTCGACGGACATTCAACATCTTGAACACAACAGAAGAGAGTGCACAAAGCTGCATCTTTTAGTGAAACTACTGCAATGCAAGGAACGCATTCTACAAAAGTGCATGTTCACAATCTCTGCATGTCCACTTCCAGAGTACATAAGTGGTTTCTGGTGCTCACCAGTTGTAGGAAGGTGCATTACATTATAAATCACCAGAAGAATGGTCAATTCACTGGTCAGTGCCAGCCCATGAGCAGGGCACGTGCAGCCTGTTTGTGTGGGCAGTGAAGGGACAGCAACAGTCACTCTTATTTACAGTAGGAAAAAAAAGCATTGTGAATAGAGCACGTTAAGGAGAAATCCACACCAGGCAACCAAGTCATGAAAAGAGACAATGGGAGAGCAACAGAGACAGGGAGGGAGACAAATGGACATGAAAGGCGAGACGATAGAAAGGAAGAGCCAAAGACCGCAGAGAAAGAGGCAGACACATAAAAGGGGAGAAGAGGAGAGAGAAGGATAGTGGCAGGCAGAACGGGGACTGTAAGAGCATAGAGATAAGGTAGGGAGACGGGCGATGAGATGGGAAAACAAGAAGTCAATCTGAGTTATCGAAAGGCAGGCAGAGTAGTAGAACGAAGATGTAGTACCCCTTACACACTGACAATCCCTCATTGCGATCGCGATCACTCTAAAAGCGAAAGTGATCGCGATCGCGATGATGCACGCTAGGGATGCGCGCGCAGCAGCGGGGGGAGGGATTTGGTGCAAAGACCGCAGAGAAAGAGGCAGGCACATGAAAGGGGAGAAGAGGAGAGAGAAGGATAGTGGCAGGCAGACCGGGGACTGTAAGAGCATAGAGACTAGGTAGGGAGACGGCCAATGAGATGGGAAAACAAAAAGTCAATCTGAGTTATCGAAAGGCAGACAGAGTAGTAGAACGAAGATGTAGTACCCCTTACACACTGACAATCCCTCATCGCGATCACTGTAAAAGCGAAAGTGATCGCGATGACTCACGCTAGGGATGCACGCGCAGCAGCGGGGGAAAGGGTATGGTGCTGAAGGCTGGCGCAGGAAAGGCAGATGGCTGGGCGAGAAGTGAGGGGAATGCGGGGAGCAGCTGTGCACGTGCACGCCATTGTGCACTGTAGCTTGTCGACAGCACAAAAATGTGGTAGCACTTTCTAAACCCACCTACTAAATGTCTCGCCAGACCAGCGCATGCGCTGGGTCAGGCGAGACCTAAGAAGGAAATGTGTGTCACCTGGCTACAAGATAACCAGCGCGCTCAGCGTCTCTCAATAGCTACTCAAATGTGCCACATGGAGAATGGGGCCAGGGTAGGCTCAAAACACCTGAATGAAGCAAGAAAATGGAAAAAACTAGTGTCCCTAGTTTAAAAATATATTTTTTTTTAAATGTAAATGATTAATGAGTATTTGAGACATTCTATCAAGTATTCAAACTAGACCATAAAGCAAGTCAAATGACATGATCCTGTACATATTCTTTTCAAATAAACACCCCCAAAAAACAGTGTTATGATTCTTAAGTTGTCCCCCAATCTCAATAAATCACGGCTGAGAAACAACTAAAAAATCATCTTATCAATAATATGAACAGCATTCTCCCATCAACTCAATCATACCGTGCTGACACCCATACATCACTCATACTCAAAAAACAAGCAATAAAATGGACACATTGAGTAAGGAGCCTCGCATGAGGTGTAGAAGCAATATCGTGTACAGCTTCAAGTCTGGATACAGCCTGTGGTGTTACATAAAGATATACAGACTGAAGGTAACAAAAATAATGCAAGAATATAAATGCATGGGCTAGTGTCAACAGATAGCTATATACATATTTAGTTGGATCTGTCAACCTAGTTCAATAAGCATTGCTTTTCGTATGTCCATAGAGAGAAAGGATAATAGATCCGGCACATTAGAACCATATATTCATCTATCTTTTCTTTACATGTATCTCTGCGATGTTCCTGTCAGAGCGCAGTGCCGACGTGCGTTTCAGTGAAGGGCTAATATCTAGCCGCCACCTTCTTCAGGGCACAAGCATGTAAAGATCAAAGGATATGCTGCATGGAGGGAACAGGTGGGTGCCTGACAAGTGACAACATTCAGGACTTCAATCTGTAAAGTAAAGCAAGGGTGGAATCAGGTATTAGCTAGCTTCTGCTGACCGTCTTACCCAACAACAGTAAACAAAATTGGGGTGAAAGGTAAGAACCTCCTGATAAATGTGATACGGTTCACCAGTGCCTGTATAATGCCTCATGGAATTGAAGAAAGAAGAGAGAGATAACGCATCTGATGGAAATATGTGGGCAGAGTAGTTCACCAAGAAAAATAAGAAAACCTGATGATAGAGGAATGGACAAAAGGGCTCGCCAAGACCCAATACGAGTGAGAAACCTTGTTACGTAAAAGAAAATAAAGAGGTGCAGAAAGTCAGCATAAGAGGTGGTAAGGGAAAAGAAAATGGAATAAAAAAAACAGACAACTTACAGCAACAGATAAGAAAATCTGAACATGCAGTCAACAAGGACTGTCAATAAGCATGGATGCGCCGTCTGGGTGAACGATGAAAGTCAGCGTCTGGAGTAAATTAGAGCCAAAAATAGCGTGACTGCTCAAGAATAAAAAGCAACATGGAAAATGATAAGCTATTAATAGTATATAAGAGAAGTAGAATATGGATGAGTAAATAAAGCGATACCTTAAGCTGTAATGGTGGAAAAGGGAGAAGAAAAACAAGCATTGGCATAGCCAATAGGTCTCACTTTTGGGACCTTATAAGTGTTTAGCTATGCAACAGTTGCATAACTAAATACTTATAAGGTCCCAAAAGCGAGACCTATTGGCTATGCCAAGCGGCCGTGCGGCCGCGAAAGTGAAAGTAATCGCGGCGCCCGCGCACATGCACTGTAGCTCTAGGCTGGCCTGGTAGCACTTTTTGGAGCCCTCTCAAAAATTCTTGCAAGACCAGCGCATGCGCTGGGTCAGGCGAGACCTAAAAACCTTATAGAGGGAAAATTGAGTAACCAGCCCAGACCAAAAGGATTTTGGCTCGGCTGCAAAAGGTTAGGAATAGAAATGCGATGGCACTGGGTTCCAGCGCCGGGTCCTCTTTAATAGGAATATAATAGACAGGAAACAGAATCCAGTTAGAAGGGCAGCTAATGCTTCAAGGTGATTGAAACACTGAAAGTCAAGCTAAAGGACAAAACGAAGGAATCACACACAAAAATCAAAACTTGAAAGACCGGAGTGGAATCCCGGAAATAAGGTAGAGGAACCATAAGAATGAAAGAAGCCAGACATCGGAGAGTACTGTGCTCGTTCGTGGGTAACGATGTAAAAGTGACAATAAATGCTCAATCGTGCCCCCGCATGCATACAAACGAAGCGGGCATGGCAAGGGATGAAGATATTGAAATGAATGTTCAATCGTGCCCCCGCAAGTAAGCGGACAGAGAAAAGAAAAAAATTAGAACAATCTCACTCAGCCGACTTGAAAAAGCGGGTCTCCAAAGTAGAAAAGGAGAGAGAGTGTTGGAGCCGGCCTCGTGGCGTGGTCCTGTTCCCCCTCGCCAAGCCGCACGAGGTCCCCTGCACCTCGGGGCTCCTCCATTTTGGATTGTACGTGACTCTGCGCACCAGCCTACGTGACCCCGCTCAATCCGGCCTCGGCCCCAGCAAGCCCCGACATCAAGGCACCAACAACTGGCCAGGGGGTACCACGTGAACACTTCCCCACTCCCGGCGGAGGGCAGTATCGATGGGACCCCCGCCCGTCCTCCCACACCTAGGTGCGATCACCCCACAGCTTTCCGGGGCCTGGCGCCTCTCCTGCTGAGCGTCTGGCCTCTCCCGACCCGGCCTCTCCACCCCCCCCCCCCGGGCACAAGGGTCCGGACATCAAAGGGCTCCAGACCTATATCTGGGGCGACCCTGCAACAGGACAGCAGTTGTATCCCGGAGTCAAGAGCCCTGCTGATCGGATCGCGGCTGACCCAACGGAGAAAGACTCATCCTGGAACCACGCTCTGAGCCCTGCTGACCACGTCGCGGCTCCACCGTGCTTAAAGACCTTCACAAACCTCTGGGGCCCTGCTGACCACGTCGCGGCCCGACCTTGTTGAACTTGCCATCAGAGCCCAGCTGACCTCGTCGCGGCTTGACCGAAGCGGACCTACCACCGGAGCCCTGCTGACACCGTCGCGGCTCTCCACGTCCGAGCTGCTTTGAGACCAGCACCTGCCGCTCCGATCCCCGGAGCCACCTTCGGCCTAACGCAAGGTCTGGCGCAGAGCTTCCCCGTACCAGGCTGGTACTAAGACTGTCCCGCTACCCTGTCCCTACAAAGACATTGAGACTCTTTCTGGATCTCTCGATCCCCCTGTAAATATTTCGAATGTGCTACTATTGATAAAGTACCTAGATAAGCAACTGATACGGAGTCCTGTGTGGTGGTGTTACTGGGCCTAGTACGATCATAGGAGAAAGACCTCTCCTAGGAGGCTTCTCGGTGGCGCTCGGCTATAACTTTGTGGTAGGAAGGTGCCCCGGAGAAGGCCCCCTGACTCCTCGGTGGTCCTCCCTCCAACATTTGGTGGCCAGCGACGGGATCCGAGGCAGACGCAATCGTACAGGCAAGTAACGCACCCGCTGCCTAACCAGACGGGAAAAGAAAGAGAACCATGAGCAGCCAAGAAACAACCGTGGCCGCAACCTTCCAGCAAGAAAGGTTGGAAGAATACACCCACAAAGAATTGAAACAATTCTGCAAGGACAAAGGGATCCCAACTACAGGATTGGGCACCAAGGAAGAAATGCAGAAAGCCCTAAAAGCCTGGGCAGAATCCGAGGCCACTCCACCCCAAGGCGAAGGGACCTCGGCCCGGGACAAAAACCTGCCGCCGACCATGACCCCGGCAGATGGGGGACGAAGCATCCCGGAAGCCGGCCTATCCCACGAAGAAATGCGAGAACCGGAGAGGGTCCGGACACACGAATTAGAACTCGCACGACTCCGGCTGGACGGTGAACTCCTGCTGGCGGAGAAAAAGTTGGCCTTGGAGCAACTACGGCTGCAGGAGGAAATCGAAGAAAAGAAACGGCATCGAGAACTAGAAGTGAAACGGCTAACCCTCGAGCACGAGAGGGGCCTCAAGGAACTCGAACTGAAATCCAAAACGGGGGAGACCAGCACCCCCGGATCCCGGGACGCTCTGCCACTGACCGAGCCAAAGGTTCATATCCCCAAGGATGTCGTCAAGGAGTACTATAAAAACGACGACATCCAGCAATGGTTCCGAGCATACGAGGTAGCCATGACCTCCCATCGGGTACCCCGGAAGGATTGGGGTGCCGGCCTATGGGGGAGGTTCCTCAGCGAGGGCCGGGATACCCTGCTGCAACTCCCCGACGCGGTGATGACCTCGTACGACCACATGAAAGAGGCCCTACTCACCCGCTACGGACTATCAGCCGAGATGTACCGGCAGCGCTTCCGGGACTGCAAGAAGCTCCCCGGTACCACCTGGGTCGAATACGTGGACTTCTTCAGCCGAGCCTTTGAAGGGTGGATAAGAGGGAGCAAGGTCACCTCGTACAACGAACTGTTCGACCTCATTGTCTGGGAGCACCTCGCCAACAACTGCTTTGTCGAACTAAGGCAACACCTCCTTGACAGCAAACTAACCGAGCCCCGGAAGCTCGCCGCCGAAGCCGACCGATGGGTCAACACCCGGGTCCCCCGGAACCCCGTGGGGGACTACCAACGGAGTACCACGGGACCTCCTCGCCAGCGGGTCGGAGGAGGAGGGTCCCACCGCAGTCGAGAATTCCCGGCCGGGCCGCTCCGAAGCCCGCCACGAGGCCAAGCCGCCAACCACACGTCCCCGACCCTGGTCCGTAGGGGGACCCCCATCGCCAGGCCTGGACCCCGACCAACAGTGACCTGCTTCGGCTGCCAACAGACAGGCCACTATGCGAGCGACCCGGCCTGCCCCGTGAACCGACGAAACGGGACCGCTGGGCCCCCTCCCCGACAAATAGCCGCCGCAGCCCTGGGGGAAGGAGAAGAAGAAGAAGAGGAGGAAAACCGCGACGTCGGGTCCCCCGAGTGGGAACCGGCTGCCATGTCACTCGTATGCCTGGGCACCCGAGAAATGGTGCCCCGAGCCCCCATCCCGCGCAACACCCAGAAGTACCAGCAGTGGGTCACCATCAATGGGCAACGGGCCGAGGCCCTCCGTGACACTGGGGCCAGTGTGACTGCTGTCCGCTGCCACCTGGTGACCCCCGAACAGATCCTGCCGCATGTCCTATGCCATGTCCGGACCGCGGACAACACCGAAAGCATGTGCCGGATGGCCCGGATCCCCTTTGAGTGGGGAGGAGTGTCAGGCACCCTGAAAGTAACTGTCCGCGACGACGCTCCAGTGGACTGCCTCCTGGGGAACGACCTGGAGAGCTCCCCCTGGGCCCAGGTGGAGCGCCGAGAGCATCTGGGGATGCTAGGACTGCCCGAATGGGCCTGCGCCACCACCCAGTCCATGACCGCCCAACCAGCCGCTGCAGCGGCCCCCGTCGAGCCTGCGGGTCCAGAACTGCCACCCTCCTCCGGCACGGAAGAGCCTGACGATGAGGCCGGGCCATCCGAACTTTCCCCCGACGAGGCCGCCTCCCTCAGCGAGATCCCCGAGCTGGCCCAGTGGCGCCACGACGGGGGCCCCACCCGCGAACAGTTCCAACAAGAACAGAAGGCCTGCCCGTCCCTCGAGGGGGCCCGACAGCAAGCGGCCGCCCAGGCCACGGGGGACCCCACGGGAACCCACTGGATCTATTGGGACAATGACTTGTTATATAGCGAACAGAAAGTCGCCGAACTAGGAGCCGGCCGTGTGTTGGTGGTTCCCCTCCGATTCCGAGAGTTCCTCCTGAACCTGGCGCATGACGTGCCCCTCGCCGGACACCTCGGACGAGACAAGACCTACAGCCGCTTGGTGACCCATTTTTATTGGCCCCGAATGCGGAGAGACGTGGACCACCACTGCCGGTCCTGCCAGACCTGCCAAGCCAGCGGGAAGACTGGGGGTCGAGTCAAGGCCCCCCTCCAACCATTTCCAGCCGTCCACACCCCGTTCGAACGGGTAGGGATCGACATCGTGGGGCCCCTCGACCCCCGAACCGCCCTGGGCCACCGCTTCATCCTGGTACTGGTCGACCACGCCACCCGATACCCAGAGGCCATCCCCCTCCGAACTGTGACAGCTCCAGTGGTGGGCCGGGCCCTGATGGGCATCTTCTCCAGGGTAGGGTTCCCCCGAGAAGTGGTGAGCGACAGGGGTACGAACTTCATCTCGAAATACATGAGATCCCTCTGGCAACAATGTGGGGTCACCTACAAGTTCACCACCCCTTACCACCCCCAGGGGAACGGACTGGTCGAGCGGTTCAACAGAACCTTGAAAGGGATGATCAAGGGCCTGGAAGAGCCCCTGAGGAGGAGATGGGACGTCCTGCTGCCATGCCTCCTGTTCGCCTATCGAAAGGTTCCACAGAAATCCCTGGGCTTCAGCGCCTTCGAACTGTTGTATGGGCACCCCGTCCGAGGGCCCCTCAGCCTGGTCAAAGAGGGCTGGGAGGCGTGCGTCCAAGATGCCCCCCCCCCCGACGTCTACAGGTACCTCTTGACCCTGCGGAACCAGACTCGGAAGTTCCGGGCCCTGGCAGAAGCCAACCTCGAAGCCAGCCAAGAAGACATGAAACGCTGGTATGACGAAAATGCCTCGACCATCGAGTTTGAGCCGGGCCAGCAAGTCTGGGTCATGTCGCCCGTGGACCCCTGCGCCCTTCAGGACAAATGGACCGGACCCTTCAAGGTGGTTGAGAAGAAGAGCCCCGTCACCTACTTGGTCGACATGGAGTCCCCAAGGAACCCCCTCCGGGTCCTACACGCCAACCGGCTCAAGCCCCACTTTGCCCGAACCGAACTAAGCCTGCTGCTGGCTACCGACGATGGGGGCGAAAGCGACTCCGAGCCCCTACCCGACCCCCTGGGGTCCTCGGACCAAGACGGCTCCATGGAGGGCGTCAAACTCTCCACCACCCTGACCCCAGAGCAGCGCCATGACTGCCGGCAGCTGCTGCAACCCTTCGCTGCCCTCTTCTCTCTCACGCCCGGGGTGACCCCCTGGTGCGTCCACGACGTGGATACCGGGGACAGCCCCCCTGTGCGACACCGCACCTACAGAGTGCCCGACCGGGTCCGAGCCTGCATACAAACGGAGGTCTCCAAGATGCTCGCCCTCGGAGTCATCGAGCCATCCGACAGCCCGTGGGCCAGCCCTGTGGTCTTGGTGCCGAAGGCCGCCGCCCCCGGCACCCCCCCGGAACTCAGATTTTGTGTGGACTACAGGGGCCTAAACGCAGTCACCAAGACCGATGCCCACCACGGGCAGACGAGCTAATCGACCGCTTAGGGGCCGCCCGCTACCTAAGCACTTTTGATCTCACCGCTGGGTACTGGCAGATCAGGCTCACCCCCGGCGCCCAGGAACGATCCGCCTTCTCCACCCCCGACGGGCACTACCACTTTCGGGTGATGCCCTTCGGTATGAAGAACGCCCCAGCGACCTTCCAGAGACTGGTGAACAAGGTCCTGGCCGGACTAGAAGCCTTCAGCGCGGCCTACTTAGACGACATTGCAGTCTTCAGCAACCACTGGGCCGCGCACCTAGGACACCTCAGAGAAGTCCTGGCCGCTCTCCAAAGGGCCGGGCTCACGATTAAGGCCAGCAAGTGCCAGATCGGTCAGGGATCAGTGACCTATCTGGGCCATCAGGTGGGGAGTGGCCAGGTGGCGCCCCTCCAGTTGAAGGTCGATGCCATCCAGGCGTGGGAGCCCCCCGCCACCCAAACAGCTGTCCGGGCCTTCTTAGGCCTCACAGGCTACTACCGGCGATTTATCAAAGGCTATGGCAGAATTGTGGGCCCCCTCACAGAGCTCACTTCCAAAAAGCAGCCCAAGACGGTGCACTGGACACCCCGCTGTCAGACCGCTTTTGAAACCCTCAAGGCAGCAATGTGCGCTGCCCCTGTACTACAGGCCCCTGACTACGGCAAGGAATTCGTGGTTCAGACAGATGCCTCGGAGTACGGGGTTGGGGCGGTCCTCTCCCAGATGGACACCGAGGGCCTCGACAGACCTGTGGCCTTCATCAGCCGCCGACTGCTGCCCCGAGAACAGAGGTGGAGCACCATCGAGCGGGAGGCCTTCGCCGTGGTATGGGCGCTCAAAAAGCTCCGGCCCTACCTTTTCGGCACCCACTTCCGAGTCCAGACTGACCACCGGCCCCTGCGGTGGCTAATGCAGATGCGGGGCGAGAACCCCAAATTGTTGCGATGGTCCATCTTGCTGCAAGGGATGGACTTCACCGTAGAGCACCGGCCCGGCAACGACCACGCCAATGCCGACGGCCTATCCAGATTCTTCCGCCTCGGCGAGGAGAACCCCCAAGGAGATGGGTGACTCTCCCTGCCTTCAGCTGGGGAGGACGCTTGTTGGAGCCGGCCTCGTGGCGTGGTCCTGTTCCCCCTCGCCAAGCCGCACGAGGTCCCCTGCACCTCGGGGCTCCTCCATTTTGGATTGTACGTGACTCTGTGCACCAGCCTACGTGACCCCGCTCAACCCGGCCTCGGCCCCAGCAAGCCCCGACATCAAGGCACCAACAACTGGCCAGGGGGTACCACGTGAACACTTCCCCACTCCCGGCGGAGGGCAGTATCGATGGGACCCCCAACCGTCCTCCCACACCTAGGTGCGATCACCCCACAGCTCTCCGGGGCCTGGCGCCTCTCCTGCTGAGCATCTGGCCTCTCCCGACCCAGCCTCTCCGCCCCCCCCGGGCACAAGGGTCCGGACATCAAAGGGCTCCAGACCTATATCTGAGGCGACCCTGCAACAGGACAGCAGTTGTATCCCGGAGTCAAGAGCCCTGCTGATCGGATCGCGGCTGACCCTACGGAGAAAGACTCATCCTGGAACCACGCTCTGAGCCCTGCTGACCACGTCGCGGCTCCACCGTGCTTAAAGACCTTCACGAACCTCTGGGGCCCTGCTGACGCTGTCGCGGCCCGACCTTGTTGAACTTGCCATCAGAGCCCAGCTGACCTCGTCGCGGCTCGACCGAAGCGGACCTACCACCGGAGCCCTGCTGACTGTGTCGCGGCTCGACCCAAGCGGAACTACCACCCGAGCCCTGCAGACACCGTCGCGGCTCTCCACGTCCGAGCTGCTTTGAGACCAGCACCTGCCGCTCCGATCCCCGGAGCCACCTTCGGCCTAACGCAAGGTCTGGCGCAGAGCTTCCCCGTACCAGGCTGGTACTAAGACTGTCCCGCTACCCTGTCCCTACAAAGACATTGAGACTCTTTCTGGATCTCTCGATCCCCCTGTAAATATTTCGAATGTGCTACTATTGATAAAGTACCTAGATAAGCATCTGATACGGAGTCCTGTGTGGTGGTGTTACTGGGCCTAGTACGATCATAGGAGAAAGACCTCTCCTAGGAGGCTTCTCAGCGGCGCTCGGCTATAACTTTGTGGTAGGAAGGTGCCCTGGAGAAGGCCCCCTGACTCCCCGGTGGTCCTCCCTCCAACAGAGAGGAGAAAAGGAGAGAGAGGAGCAAGAAAGGCGTCCGATAAGGGCGTCCTTACCCGGAAGTGGATGGCAAAGTTATAAATAGAAAAAAAATGTATTAAATGTATTGGGCCGCAGGTCTGAGCCAGTGAAGGGGACTACTTTTGTGCCATAAGTGCACTTTGTGTACAAGCAGATTGTCATCACTCAAGAAGGTGTCCAGTGGGTAACATGGGGTGACTTATTCTCCCATGCTGCATGCTGTGCTGCGAAGAAGCAAAATGGGAGTGGCACCGCAGCAGACCAATGAATAAAGAGGGCGGGGTGAAAGCCCATACAAGTAAGCTATTGTACATAATACTTTTATTAAGATGCCAGACCTAAAAGGATGATTGTTGCCTCTCACTTCCCGCGCTTCAGGGACATTGATTTCGCTTTTGATTGAACAAATGGTTGGGGACGCTAGCGTTGTCCACTATTGCTGATCAGATTGCTTCAGGTTGTACAGAGCATGTTTACATGAATCAGAACAGAAAAGGGTGGGCTTCACTCGCCAGCTGAACTTCCTGAAGTCCCGCTCATTGCGAGGTGTCGAGGGAAGGAGTTCTACGACTATGGGCTGCTGGCCAGGTCAGATGCTGGCTCCAGCTCAGAAGAGAGAAGACAATCTTCTAGTCTCTACGGGAGTTAGAGAGTGGGTGCTGGGATTCAGGGCGTTAGCGGTGATACCAGTGGACTGTGGGTTCATGTAGATTGATGTTGACCATTTATATGGAGTGCATCATAAAAGGAACAGCCAGTACTAGGCGTGTCTATTCACAAGAGATACTTATCCATCTCAGAAGGATGAAACTTGGTAAGGACCTCTTTGGGTTTCTGGTGGCCGAGTTCTTTTACATCAGTGCCTCGGGCATGTGTATTCCAACAACTGTACTTTTCCTGACATTGGCGTGATGATAACATCATATCCTGTAATGGAAGGGTTGTGTCAGACAGTGTGAGGTGCATTGGATTTTATGATACATTGTTTTGATATAATGCAACAGTCCCTGTTTACCATAGCTATCCTGGCTGAAGAGGGGTGAAACCCCAAAACCGGTCCTAGGATGCTTGATTCTGGTCCAGGGAACACATGGCTTGGCAGTTCGGGCTGGACTGTTCCCATGAGGCACAGGGTCAAGACTGATTTGCATATCGCCATGTCTGAACTGGGGTGGCGTGGTGAGCAAAATAACAATGGATTAAACCCAGATCTGTGACTGGGGGTCAATGTTTTGCTAATGTGCAACATTCCGTCCATCATCTTGTGTGTTTTGCTGTTCGCCTTATGTGGGAAGGGTATGCCCAGACGTGGGTCCCGTGCTCACTACGCCACTGGAGTCAAGCTATCCTGGCTGAAGAGGGGTGAAACCCCGAAACCGGTCCTAGGATGCTTGATTCCGGTCCAGGAAAGACATGGCTTGGCAGTTCGGGCTGGACTGTTCCCATGAGGCACAGGGTCAAGACTGATTTGCATATGGCCATGTCTGAACTGGGGTGGCGTGGCGAGCAAAATAACAATGGATTAAGCCCAGATCTATGACTGGGGGTGAATGTTTTGCCAATGTACAACATTCCGTCCATCATCTTGTGTGATTGGCATGATGATGACATCATATCCTGTAATGGAAGGTTTGTGTCAGACAGTGTGAGGTGCATTGGATTTTATGATACATTGTTTTGATATAATGCAACAGTCCCTGTTTACCATAGTTCCACTGCCCTCTTTGGAATTAATCAGCCTGGTGTGGGTTGGGGCTAATTGGTGATGCTTTTAACAGGAATTAGGACTTGTGACCCTCAAGCTGTGTGTGCTCTTACACTTAAATTGATTGGGCAGTTGCGCAGCAAAGGTGTTATGGGTGCTACGGCAAGTATGGAAAATGGACCCCCTACTCCCATGCAAACAACCCAGTGACCGCACACTATTGATAGCTACACCCCTGGCCTGGGGGCAGAGGAGACTGGTCATACAAGCAGTCCCCAACCCTTGCACGTTTGTGCAGATGGTAATGCGTGTTGTGCCGCAATGTTTTCGTGGGGTGTACTGTACTTGGCAGTGTCTTCCGGTTTGTGTCCATTTATCTTTCCTTGGGGGCTGGCAGCAGTGAAGCGTATCCATTACCAACAAGCCAACCATAGAATATTTTTCACCTTGTGACTGCACAGGGAGAAGGGGGTGGGGACTTGAGAATAGGCAGGGCCTTGGAGTGTGGGGCTTTGCGTGTGTTGTACTGCTCAGTCATAACAACCTTCCCCTACACTGTCAGCAACTGCTAGTTATTCCATCCTCATGGATGCGCAAGATGTTATACCATCAGGAGCACCTTCCTTCACCCGTAGAACTAGTCACTGAGGGTTCCCAGTCTTGTGTGATATATTTGAGATTGGTGTTATGTGGCTGGTGTAGTGTGGTGAGGGATTGTGTGGTGTGTTGTCCAGTATTGGAGGTGTGATGTACTGGATGGTGTGGCATTTAATGGCGGGGTGTAGTGCTTTGCTATTTAGCATGGAAGGGTGTTCACGGGTTTATGGAATGATTCAAGATGTTGTTTAGTGCTGTTCTGATGTGGAATATTAGCATTTATTGTGATGAAAGTCTTATGGCTTATAAATAGAATGAAGTGTTGTAGTTCGGTATAGTGTTTTACTGTTTAGTGCATTGTGATATGGTGTAGTGGGGCACTAGTCATATGGAAGGTAGGACGCTGAGTGCCGCGGTGGAGTGATGTGCAACAGTGAAGGGTGACAAGAGGGTTTGTGTGATCTGGCCTGCTGCAGTGTTCGGGGTGAATATTGCTATGGAGTAGTCTTGTGTTGTAGTGTGTGTTATGGCGTGCTGTAGGGTTGTATGGTATTAGATTGTGTCACACGGTATAGTGTGATGTATTGCATTAAGAAGAAGAGAGACAATGCTTATGTGCGGAGTCTTAGATATTGCTTTCCCTGTTGTGCAATGCAGCATGGTGGTAGCTTTTTAAGTATCGCTTAGGGGTGGTTTGGTACGATTTGGTGCTGTAACTGCATACTATGTTGCAGTGAACAGTTTTGTTGTGTCGTGTGGGATGCTGTCATTTGTGTGGTGATTACTGGCACAGTGCGTGCTGTGGTAAGTGTGTTGTATAGTGTGGTCTCGAGGGCAGGGGTGATGTGGTCACAACTGCTCAAGTTTAGAAATTGCCCACCTGTAGCATTCTGGATCAATTGTAATCATCCGATTGGGTGTTTTGGGAGCCCACTAGGAGGCTCATTGGCTCAGTCGTGGTGTGACAAGACTAGAGCTCTACAGGCCAGGACTCTGTGGGAGAGTCTCAAGCGTGGAAAGATCCTACCCAGGATTCTCGTCGAGAAGAGTGCTCGTTTGACCACTTGGTTAACTGGCAGTTGGAGTGATGTGTTGGAACCTATGATCATGCCTTCTGTACCCGTTTATGAGTTCTTTGACGAGGTCCAAGTTCTATAGGCCAAATGGGGGCAGGGCATATTTTTGCCACATTCATCAAATGAGGATCTCTGTTAATGGGGAGATGAGCTTCAGGTGATTCTGTTGCATCCAAATGTCGACTGTGCGTAAACATTGGCTAAATCCAGGTGTGTCCTGGTCTGATGGCTTTGCTAGCTTTAGGGTGATCTGTGTGTCGTCAGTGTAGCTGTAGCAAGTAAGCCTGAAAGTTTGATTTCTGAGAGTAGGGAGAGGTAAACGTTAAAAATCAAGGGGGCGATGCTACAACTCCGCAGGACACTTACTTAGTTGGTGAATGCTGAGGCACAGAAAGGAAGTAGGGCGGCGGTTTGAACTCTTTCTCCAAAGTATATATGAATCCAGTAAATAATTCCAGTGATGCTTATCCTTGGTGGCAGAAACTGATGCCGTCAAATGCTGACGACAGGTCGAGAAGTACTTGGGATGCTATGCCATTCACCTGCTGTGTCCTTGAAGTCACCTCAGATTACAATTAACAGATTCGCTGGCTTTCCCTGGGTGGAATCTATCTGATTGGCAGAAAGGAGATTGTTTCGTTCCTGGAATTCGAAGATGTGAATGGAACTGCATTTTTTATGAGCTTTCCTAGGAATAGCCAATTTGCTATTGGCCCATAGTTGGGTCCAATTCATCTGGTCATTTATTTGATTAGTGGAGAGAGATGTTAGTTTATGGGTTAATGGTTGCTGTGTCCAGAATGACTACAGGAGATGTTACAAGGATGGGGCATCTGATAAGCTAGCGATAGAAACAGGTTTCATTAGTTCAATCGTTTCTTCCATGGGCAGCTAGTTGAATGTGGAATGTTTGAGTTGGAACTGGAAATCTGAAAGAAATAATTGTCATCAATTGTTTTTGATCAACAATGAGACTTCAGTGTGTTAGCTTTTTTAATATAATTACCTACCAGCAACATTTCAGAGAGCCCGGAGAGTAGTTCTTTTGGTTTGAGTTCCAGATCTGGTTGGGGAATTTGCAGATGGTTTTAACGCTCTCCTTAGTTTGATATGACATTTCCAAAATCTGGTGTGAGGAGTGACTTCTCTGGACTTGCTTGATGTTTGCTTGACATATTCTGTTCTTACTCTGTGGTTGTTTTTTTCACATTATTATTGAGTCTTTCTTCATTGCTTTCAATGGTTATAGATATGTATTTCATAATTGTATGTCTAGCATTTCATAATTGTATGTCTTGGTTGCGCCAGCCCACGTTCCATTTGTTCCATGAGACATTGAGGGAATCTCTTAAACATCTCTGCAAGCCTTTGGTAGAATGTATTACCAGTCATCAGAGGGTCCATCGGTCGTGTAGCAGACCGTACGTACCCCAAAGCCTTGTGGGAAGAGTTTGCCATGATCCGGTCAGTGTACTTGTTTAGGAGGCCATTGGGAAGAAGATGTGACGGAAGGTTACTGTTGAAGATGTGATGATCTCTCCAGGAAGTAAGTATATTTTCTGTCACTGAGATATGTCCATTTAGGTCCATGATTGCGTTGAGTATGCTGCAAGCAGAGCGAATTGCCCCAGTGCCTAGCTAGTCAGGAGCTTCAAGGTTAGAGATGTGGTGTGGGAAACTTCACTCTTGTTGAACTAGGTTTTGAGGTCATGCTAGATGCCAAGATTTGGGTGGTCATCGGCTGCCGGCACGGATCGGAGGTAGGGAGGTGGGTGGTTGGGGAGGACGCTGAAGGTAGGAGGGAGGACACGGGAGGGGGAGGAAGGGGCTATAATTTTTTTTTAACAACGTACCATTTTGCCGCTTCCCCGCCGCGTCTCTCCTCGGTAGGCCTCCCTCACTCAGGCACAGGAAGCACACCCAGGCTCCCAGTCAGCCAATCACAACACTGCCTAAGCAGCGTTGTGATTGGTCTGAGCGCCGTGTTTCGGTGCTCAGATGCTGTCTGGAGGCCTGGGTATGTTCTCCATGTTGGCTGTTATGCAGCCTGCATGGAGAACATACGAAGTGCGCAAGATGGTTTTGGGCGACCTGAGAGGGCTGTCCAAGCAGTCATCGCGCACTTTAGGAGGGTGATAAAACTCCTCCCCTTCCCCTGCCCACCCCATGTAAAGCTGTGGGCAGAAGTAGGAAAAAATAAAATGATAATAACACGATTTATTATCATTTTATTTTCTCTGTGTTTCACTGCAAAAAAGCAGTGGGGCAACATTCCCCCGCCTTAGCGGTGGAGCCGCCACTGTGGGTGGTACATTGTAAAGTATGAAATAGAACCCAGAAAGCATCTGGGAAAGCACAGGAGTGTTTGGGCTGAGCAGAGAAAATTGGGTCAGGTGAGCAGAGTACAAGTAAAGACTCACTCCATTCTAGTGTGAGAGCTCAGTCAGTTAATGCACTTCCTCCTCAGATCTTTGCGCAATCTGCAAGTCCCAGGCTCCAGTCCCAGCAGGGGTCACTAACTTTCATCTTTTCAAGTTCAATAGCATAAGTACAAGTTGGTTGGGTAAGAGTGGGTCTATTATACACTCCAAGCAGTATTGGGTGCCATTAATAGTAATATTTTAATGAAAATATCATCACCATGAATATTATTATGAACACTATCATTGTCATAATTTTTATTAACGTTCAAAAAGTATTTTTTACAAATTTCTGAAATATATTAACAACATTGATTAACATTGAAATCAGTGACAAACAATATGAGCCAGGTCTGTTTACAGGACATTCATCACAAGAAGCACATAAGCACCTCACTTTTGTTGATAATCCTGCTGTATAAATAAGTCTTATTGCCCACTGCTCAGAACATTAACACTGGTTAATGCCCTCTGTAACGGGTGCTATCCATTCTTCTTTGCTTGACCCTCTACTCCGGCCTGAGCCACAAGCGTGTATGACTTACCCAGATTTTGGCATGTTTATCACGATTTTTGTACAAAACCATTTCATAATTAATAATAATATTGTCTCAAGCTTGCTGGTAATTCAGAGTATCTTTTCACCAGATGCTTCTAGTCCGGTAGCCACCGCATCCTCAAATGAGTCCCATAAACTTGTAGGAAATTGAAGGCATGGTGGCTGAGGCAACACCACAAATCTCACTGTTTCCTTCTGTTTCCAACAGCCAGGAACAGAAACAACAATCGCAACCGGAAGAATGCCGCTGCCCACTACAAAGGTAAGTGTGCCAATCCCCTGGCAGCCCACGTAGCAGTCGGATGGATTCCCCACCCACCGCCATGCCCATGTGGAAGGTAACTCACACCCAAACCACTGCAACGGTTACACTGCAGACCCTGACCACTATGAAGATAAGTTTGCCCGCCTCTTGGCAGCCCACCGTAGTCCATTATGAAGGTTTACCCAACTCTGACAATCCAAAACTAAGCCAATCGCCCACCGGCCACCCTGAAGTTCAACCTGTAGCCCCTGACCTCTAAAAGGAGAAGAGCACAACTCACCTCCCTAACAACTGTGAAGGGAACCGTTGCCCCAATCCTGTTCCCGACCACTGTAGGAGGAAGTCCAACGGACAACTGAGAAACTAGTTCCCATCTCCATGCGGCCGCAACTCACTATGATGGTGAGCCCACCGAACCACGAGGGTGGTGAGTCTCTCCGCCCCAGTGGCTGAGAGTGTGGCCCCTGTTGTCAGGGTCAGATGGGTCCTGCAGGATCTGGGGGACGCTGGGATAATGGAGCGCGCTTGCGATGAGTATTGCCTTTTAGCGCCGAGTAATCCCGCTTCGCTGACCAGGATCCATGGCTCACTCACAATAGTAGGAAAGACTCCTACTAGCGTTATGTTGGTATTTTAATCTCTGCATTTCGTTTCAGTTTATTTTCAGACTCGTTGGTTGTGTTAACTTGTCTCTTATAAAACTAGATACATACATGACCATGAACACTACTAAGCAGATGGCTTGCAGATGGTCATACCACAGGGGATCATTCTAAAAGGATTTCCCCCGAAACCTGGATGTCTCTGGGACTCATTCTTTCGACCTGAAAGCGCTGTGTGTTTAGTCTGTCAGCTTTACAGTGACCATTTAAAGACCTCAGGGGGTTAAAGTCTTACTGTGAACATGTTTGGGTTCCTTTACCTAGTAGTACTCATTGTTAAACTTGCTTTTTAGTAACATATTATAAAACAAACCACAGTACCACAGCAAGCCCCCCCCAACCCATGGGATCATTGTTCAAGCAAAAGCAAAGACCTCAACATTTTATGCATGAAACATATTCAGCACGAGCGGTATCATGTCTGCTGCTTATATCGGTTGATACATACACCCGTCACGTCTTTTGTAGGACTTTTTATGAATCGTGTATTCTGTTCATGTAAGAAACTTCACGAACATGGTAAATTACCATAAGACTATCAGCAGCGGTGCTACAATTACAATCCATACAGATGTGTGGTAAAAGAAAGCTGAAGAGCATGTGAGCGATAGTTCTACCCACCAGATGTTACAAGGACGTTCAACGATATAATATTCGGTTATTGTAAGAATATTTTAGAAAAGCACTGAATTAAGGTTGGGCTTCCTCGAAGACCAAGCAACCCGTGCCTCAGGAGTATCCGTTGTAAATGCTCATTAATATTTATATTATAAACTGAAGAGGGATTTGAGAGTCCCATCACCTGCAGTGATTAACTTTCAATTAAATTACATTTTTCAATAACTAGTGCAGTGCGTACATTTTCTACAATCTTTAATAACTAATAAACGCATATATGTGCAGTACTTGATAGAATTCTTGTAAACGATTTGCTAATATATCTCACCAATATCAACACGCAATGTTATGCCTCACAGATGTGCACATCAATACACCTCACAAAGTCTTTCAGAAGAATTTAAGTGGGTTGAATGGAGGATTTTGGACAAGGGTATGAAAGGGGTTAATTGAGCTACAATTGCTTCAGGTGGTTTCAATGCAGTCCGACATGTGTAGATATTTTCATGCGGAGATATGAATGAATGTTGTCGTAAATAATCCAGAATGGAGACCCGCTCTGAAAATATGGCTATGCTGCATCAGTGATGGACTTTGTGCATGAACTGACAGTAAGAGATAAGACTGGGAACTAAAATCAAAACATGGAAGAGGCAGACCTACCTCTGAGATTAATCAGGCGAATATATGTTTTCTGGATGTGAGCCTGAGTTTTGAACATGGCAAATGGAACAGCACAATGTACACAAAACCAGGTAACAAGGATAACATGTTACAAGCCACAACCTTTAATCCAGATGACTTCAAAAGAAGGCTAACACAGGCAAACGTTAGTTCTTCATAGAGTAATTTCAGAGGAATGAGATTATGAATTGACGATTCAAGCATTGTCTGAGGAGGATGAGGAACATGGACACAGTAGGCAGACTTGTAAGGTAAGTGCATACAGGGAAGTACAGATTTACTCTTTCTAACTCCACAACATCGTACCAAGAAGAGATATATATATGTTCCCAAGATACATATATGTGGGGTTACAGGAAATCTATATTTACCTGTCCGTATTTCAGATTTGATAGCGTGCCCTCAATATTCCGAGCCATCAATCTTTCACTGAAGAATGCACGAAAAATGGGGCAGTCAAGTATTTTGATATCCATGGATTCCAGAGGGCAGATACTGCTGTGCAGCTGACTGCATCATGGCAGGGCTTTGACTCTAGGGGCAGTAGGAATGTCTCACTCTTGGAGGGTGCTGTAGGTCTAGAAATCTAGATACAAGCAACACTTGAATAGTATGCAATAATTTGAAAATTCAGCAAGAAATAGGATTTCCTTTCGGAGAGGGAAACCTTTCATTCAGCAGCTAGCAACTCCGCCCCGAATGTATGCATTCTGCAAGGTACCTTGGTGTTCGTACCACTGGGGCCGCTCTGATTGGACACCAGCGTCACAATGGTTTGCATGCAGATCTTAGTTGATGCATACTTGTTTCAGTTGCAGCTGGGATGCAAATCGGTTAATTGAGCTGACGCGGATCACCTTCTACCAGACCCAGTAGATGGAGAGCGATGAGACGAAGCATGACATATCCATAGGGGTGATCAGTGTCAGCAGAAGGGATGCCACGCCTCATGGATGCCCAGACAATGAGGGACACCCACAGGCCTGCCAGCAGCACCAGGGGCAAGGCAGTGGCAGGCGATGGCTCTCTCCTGTGAAAGTCATGCAGCCTCCGCAGTTGACAACATTTGTTCCCAGACTCCTGTGCAGGTAAACATGCCGGGTCCATCAGAAATGATGAAATCAGGAGCAGCGCGGCACAGAGGAACAGGGCTCCTGTTTTTATGGTGTAGTGTCCTACGTCCCTTCAGATTTTTCACTACACTATGGCGAAGGCAATTCTCTTACCCACCCACTGCCACTTTGAAAGTAAATCCATAGACACTATGACGGTAAGACACCTGCCCCATTATCACTAGGAATGTAAGGCACCTGGCCCATTATCACTAGGAAGGTAAGGTGCCTGCCCCATTATCACTTGGAAGGTAAGGCACCTGCTCCATCATCACTAGGAAGCTAAGGCACCTGTCCCATTATCACTTGGAAGGTAAGGTAAGGCAAGGCACCTGCTCCATCACGAATAGGAAGGTAAGGCACCTGCCCCATTATCACTTGGAAGGTAAGGCACCTGCTCCATCACCAATAGGAAGGTAAGGCACCTGCCCCATTATCACTTGGAAGGTAAGGCACCTGCTCCATCACCAATAGGAGGGTAAGGCACCTGCCCCATTATCACTTGGAAGGTAAGGCACCTGCTCCATCACCAATAGGAAGGTAAGGCACCTGCCCCATTATCAGTTAGAAGGTAAGGCACCTGCTCCATCATCACTACGAAGGTAAGACTCCCGACCCTTCATCACTAGGAAGGTAAGGCGCTTGCCCCATCATCACTAGGATGGTAAGGCGCCTGCCCCATCATCACTAGGAAGGTAAGGCACCTGCCCCATCATCACTAGGAAGCTAAGGCACCTGAACCCATTATCACTTGAAAGGTAAGGTGCCTGCTCCATCACCAATAGGAAGGTAAGGCACCTGCCCCATCATCACTAGGAAGGTAAGGCACCTGCCTCATCATCACTAGGAAGGTAAGGCGCCTGCCCCATCATCACTAGGAAGATAAGGCACCTGCCCCATTATCACTTGGAAGGTAAGGCACCTGCTCCATCACCACTAGGAAGGTAAGGTACCTGCCCCTTTATCACTTGGAAGGTAAGGCATCTGCCCTATTATCACTTGGAAGGTAAGGCATCTGCCCTATTATCACTTGGAAGGTAAGGCATCTGCCCTATTATCACTTGGAATGTAAGGCACTTGCCCCATTATCACTTGGAAGTTAAGGCATATGCTCCATCACCACTAGTAAGGTAAGGTACCTGCCCCTTTATCACTTGGAAGGTAAGGCATCTGCCCTATTATCACTTGGAAGGTAAGTCATCTGCCCTATTATCACTTGGAAGGTAAGGCATCTGCCCTATTATCACTTGGAATGTAAGGCACTTGCCCCATTATCACTTGGAAGTTAAGGCATATGCTCCATCACCACTAGTAAGGTAAGGTACCTGCCCCTTTATCACTTGGAAGGTAAGGCATCTGCCCTATTATCACTTGGAAGGTAAGTCATCTGCCCTATTATCACTTGGAAGGTAAGGCAGCTGCTCCGTCACCACTAGGAAGGTAAGGCACCACCTGCCCCATTATCACTTGAAGGTAAGGCGCCTGCCCCATTATCATTAGGAAGGTAAGGCGCCTGCCCCATTATCACTAGGAAGGTAAGGCGCCTGCCCCATTATCATTAGGAAGGTAAGGGGCCTGCCCCATCATAACTAGGAGGATAAGGCACCTGCCCCATCATCACTAGGAAGGTAAGGCACCTGCCCCATCATAACTAGGAGGATAAGGCGCCTGCCCCATCATCACTAGGAAGGTAAGGCACCTGCCCCATCATAACTAGGAGGATAAGGCGCCTGCCCCATCATCACTAGGAGAGTAAGGCGCCTGCCCCATCATCACTAGGAAGGTAAGGCACCTGCCCCATCATCACTAGGAAGGTAAGGCACCTGCCCCATCATCATTAGGAATGTAAGGCACCTGCCCCCTCATCACTAGGAAGGTAGGTCTCTTTCCATGCCCCGTGATCCCATCAGTGAGTCAATCTATAGGTCACTGAATCATGGGCGGGGCCAGCAGACGGTGGGCTTGTCTGCCGGCAGCAGCCCACCGGGGAGTGCTGGCGGCATTACCAGAGTAAGAGGGGGCAGAAGATAGACCATCTCATGGTGCCGGTGGGCACGTCAAGGTGCCGCGTGGGCATAATCTGGAGGATGTACTGGAAACGGCGTTGGGGTAAGCACAGTACCGTGGTGAAATGGTGCTACCATTTAAAGGCTAACTTGCAGCAGGTGGTTCAGCGAAAATGATCAAATATCATTTAACCTCGGAGCTTGAGTTCTCCTAGAGCATTTTAAAGGAAAGAACTTCAAATGGGAGCAAATGACATACCAACTTCCGGTTCTAGGAGGAAAAGACAGGAGTTTCTATTCCTCCCCCACCCCGCACTGAGCATCGAAGGCTGCAGACCCTTTCCAAAAGGAAGTGCGGCCTCGAGAATCCTAGCGTGCAAAGTGGGATCGACTGCAGCAAGCCTGGACTGGCTGGAGGTGCCGGTCATGGCACGTGGCCACTTGGCAAGCAGGACTGTGCAGCATAAGCAGCTCTATTGATGCGCGCGCTCCGAAATAGACTGATGCTGGGCCCGGATCAAAGCAGGCCAGGCCTTCACCACACAAGTAAACATTCTCTCGCACACGCGCTGTCCTTTGGGAACGCCAAGGAGAGGGATGGAGAGACTCGAATGGGGTAGTTTAATTTTCCCATCAACTTGCATTTGGAGGCCAGGAAGTTTTAGAAAAGTTAATACTAAAATAGCTTCATTTTTAGCTTGAAAATTGTGAACCTCCCATTTAAATGGGTACCATCGACATGGAATTGCTATAAAAAGGCAATACAAGTAGGAAAGACGTAGGCAGGTTATGAAAATCAGCAGTAAAAGAATGGACCTGAGATGTTCTAAATTGAACGCAAAAGTCAGAATTGAAACGTACAACTAATTTACGAATGCCCTCATGCAGCCACACTGAATTATATATTTCTGTACTTAGAAAACGATATAGGGTATAGCTGTTAAAAACTGAAATAAGCTATAGTTATCACACTAATGTGTGCTCCCAGCTATCTGGACATCAGCTCCCTCTGCCAGCCCCAGCTCACCTTCAGCTGGTCATCGGGTCCCCTCTACATGCCTCCCAGAGGCCTTGAGTCTGCTGCCTTCAGTGTGCCCAGCCGGCCCTCGGAGACCTTCAGCCAGCCCCAGACACCCCCATGTGCCTTTCAAACACCCCAGCCACTGTCACACGCCTCTGATACCCTCGCGGGGGAATGGCGGCGCTTTATAAATCTTGAATGATTGATTGACTGAGCGCCCAGATCCCCAGCAGGCCTTCAGCCTGCCCCTGAGACACCTCCACTTGGCTCTTGTCAATGTGCTCTTGGAGACCCTCAAATTGCCTTCCACCCGGCTAGTCCTTAAACATTCCCCCAGACAGTGCTTAGCGAGATTGGTGCGGCCTCAGGCACCCCCAGAAGACCCTCAAAACAACCTTGCAGCACCTCAGACACCCTCTTCCCGACCTCAAAATTCACCCCTGGCCCCAGCCAGCTAGCTCTTAGAAAGCCCCATGCAATCTTTAAGTTCAGACACTAGTCCAAATTGTTCCTCAATTGGCCTTCAGATGGCCACCCCTCCCGCTGGTTATCCTTTCGATATTATTCCATTGCACCCCATAGGGTCACTAGCTTCAAATGTGCCTGTACCTTACTCGCCATCATTCGTTTATGTCTGCTTCTGAGTAGATTCACTGTTCTCGTCTGTGTCACTTTCGATGACAGAGTGGACAATTCATCCCTTTATCCTTTGCTGCCACCTGTAGGTCACGATTGGTAAATCAAGAGCTACTTGTGCAGCCTCGAGCTTGTCTTTCGTTATCCTCCACTCCGTCTCTCAAGAGCATTTAAAGCTAGGAAAGGCTGGTGTTTATTAGAACTGTGAATGCCAGGGGCGAGCATGATGGGGACTTTATCAAATGCAATGTGCATGAAGCAACACAGGCAGCCGGGTCGGACAGGGACAGAAAAAGGGGAGAGGATGTAGCCTACGGCTAGAGTGGTCGACCTCGAAGCTGGGGAACTGGGTTCGAGTCTCGGCAGGGATCCTGTGATTCTGGACAAATCACTCCATCTCCCCGTGCCTAACAAAAATGAAGAATGCGTCCATCTGTAACGAAACTGGTGCTCATGTAAAGCGCTCTGATACCTGATATCTTTGGGTCGAGTTTGCACTATATGAAACTGAAACAAAAAAAATAAAAAATATGGGCATAAACATAACAGTGGCCCGCATTAGTGAATTAACCCCTTTGCTGCTGGGGACATTCCGCTGCAGCGCTGGGGGGGGGCAGGGGGGCAGCGCGGTGGGCCTGTGCTCATGACGGAGCCGCTCCGTCATGAGCCACAGTTGAGCTGTGCTCATGACGGAACGGTTCCGTCATGACTCCGCCCATTTGCGTTGTCGCCCCGCACAGGCGGGGAAACAGCGCCGCGCAGGCGGAGCGGCCGCCGACAGGATTGTCATGACGGAACCGTTCCGTCATGAGCACACGGCAACCGTGGCTCATGACGGAACGGTTCCGTCATGAGCAGGGAAGGGGTTAAATAGCTAAAAAAAAAAGTGGGCCACATTTGCAAATTGAGGCAGTTTTGAACTTATAAAGGCATGCTGTTTGGGTGTTTTGCAAGGTACTGAAGACTGCATGGATTTGGGCTTGCTGCAGGCAACGTTTGTTGTAATAGAAGGAAAATCAACACTGAAAACTGACCGACGCTCACACAGGCGGTTCACACTGAGAAGTGATAAGCTTACCCATGTTGTATAGGACACAGTTGCAGATGTAATGCACCCAGGTGTGGCGATCCCTATCTTTGGCTGTCGAGCTATTATCTTTCCCTTTCCTGTTTAATGATTTATCCCTCCTCTGTTGTTCCCCTCTCTCACCTCTGAAACAGTTCATATCCTCCACCGGACTATGGATGTAGATGGTTGCTGTTATACCCTGTTCTTAAAATCAATAAAAAAGATTAAAACCATAAAAACTGACCAACAAGACCATAAAATAGACCCCCAAACAGCAAAAAAGTGGCCTGCCAGACCAGCCCTTCTGGAACTGCCTGATTGCCCTGTGGGCAGGAGTGACCCTACAGGCGGCCACCAAGCCCACTTCCATGAAGAAGCCAAAGGCTCTTCCAGTCAACACACTGATGGTTTGCCTTATTCATATGCATTTCTGTGAGGTGCCTCGTGTTTCGTGGCTTGTAGCTAGTTTATTTGACCACGCATTTTGATTCCTATCTGTAAAATCTAAATTTAGTTTGCAAATAGAACCTCATGGCCAGTAAGTGCAAGAGTAGGAAATCAGAAGAAAGGTTCACCCCTCAAAGCTTATTAATGTGAGGAAAAGAGAGAGTCCAGTTCCCGACTCATTGTGCGTCATCAGCGAGTTACAGCTGGAGTCCTTATGACACAGTGAGCACGAGACCCACGTTTGATAAGGAACACAAGTAACCCCAGACCAGTTTCTGACACGTTGTGCGTCATCAGCGAGTTACAGCTGGAGTCCTTATGACACAGTAAGCAAGGGACCCACGTTTAATCAGGGACACAAGTAACCCCAGACCAGTTTCTGACACGTTTTGCGTCATCAGTGAGTTACAGCTGGAGTCCTTATGGCACAGTGAGCAAGGGACCCACGTTTGATAAGGAACACACATAACCCCAGATCAGTTCCCAACTTGTTGAGCGTCAGCAGTGAGTTACAGCTGGAGTCCTTATGGCACAGTGAGCACAAGACCCACATTTGATCAGGAACACAAGTAGCCCCTGACAGTTCCTGACATGTTGGGTGTCAGCAGTGAGTTACAGCTGGAGTCCTTATGGCACAGTAAGCAAGGGACCCATGTTTGATCAGGGACACAAGTAACCCCAGATCAGTTCCCAACTTGTTGGGCGTCAGCAGTGAGTTACAGCTGGAGTCCTTATGGCACAGTGAGCACAAGACCCACGTTTGATCAGGAACACAAGTAACCCCAGACAGTTCCTGACATGTTGGGTGTCAGCAGTGAGTTACAGCTGAAGTCCTTATGGCACAGTGAGCAAGGGACCCACATTTGACCACGAACACACGTAACCCCAGATCAGTTTCTGACGTGTTGGGCGTCATCAGTGAGTTACAGTTGGAGTCCTTATGGCACAGTGAGCACGAGACCCACGTTTGATCAGGAACACACACAACGCCAGAACAGTTCCTGACTTGTTGGGCGTCATCAGTGAGTTACAGCTGGAGTCCTTATGGCGCAGTGAGCACGAGACCCACATTTGATAAGAAACACACTTAGCCCCAGATCAGTTCCCGACTTGTTGGGCGTCATCAGTGAGTTACGGCTGGAGTCCTTATGGTACAGTGAGCACGAGACCCACGTTTGATAAGGAACACACATAACCCCAGATCAATTTCCGACTTGTTGAGCATCATCAGTGAGTTACAGCTGGAGTCTTTATGGCACAGTGAGCATGAGACCCACATTTGATAAGGACACACATAACCCCAGATCAGTTCCCGGCTTGTTGGGCGTCATCAGTGAGTTACAGCTGGAGTCCTTATGACACAGTGAGCATGAGACCCATGTTTGATAAGGAACACACATAACCCCAGATCAGTTCCCGACTTCTTGGGCGTCATCAGTGAGTTACAGCTGAAGTCCTTATGGCACAGTAATCTAGGAACCCACATTTGATCAGGAATAGAAGTAACCCCAGACCAGTTCCTGACTTGTTGGGCGTCATCAGTGAGTTACAGCTGGAGTCCTTATGATATAGTGAGCAAGGGACCCATGTTTGATCAGGAACACAAGTAACCCCAGACAGGTCCTGACATGTTGGGTCTCAGCAGTGAGTTACAGCTGGAGTTCTTATGATACAGTGAGCAAGGGACCCATGTTTAATCAGGAACACAAGTAACCCCAGACAGTTCCCAACTCGTTGGGTGTCATCAATGAGCTACAGCTGTAGTCCTTAGGTCACAGTAAGCAAGGGACCCACATTTGATCAGGAATAGAAGTAACCCCAGACCAGTTCTTGACTTGTTGGGCGTCATCAGTGAGTTACAGCAGGAGTCCTTAGGGCACAGTGAGCAAGGGACCAGCTCCTGAGGAAAACAAAAAGTGATGGATGTAAGTGCTATGTTTTTCTCAGTTACTCCTATGTGCGACAAGGATAGCCAAAGTGAAATGCATCTGCAACTACCTGGATCAGTCCAAGAGGTAAACTTCACTCAGTGAGGACAGGGACGTGGAAGATGGGCGAGGAGGTAATGAATGGGGTTTTGCAACATGAAGCAAGATATTTTTTGAAGTAAAGCCTGCACACATTTCCCAACCGACCTGGGCAAGGCTGTTTTGTCTGGAGCAGAGTCACTCGTTTGTGTGTCAGTGTTTAGATCCAGCCTTACAGAGGCACAACCTGTTTCCAGTTTTGTTTTGACAAGTTGGCTTATATAGCTGGTATAAGATAAGGCAAGCACAAGATGCCATACTAAATACTGCATTATGGTTGGCTGTACAAAGTGACCAGCAGTCAGCAGGCTTGGTTGTGCTCACTTGGCAGTCTTCTATAGATGGTGCTCTCAAGCTTGCTTGTGTTGTGTTGGCGATCAGCAATAGGCCGTGCTCTCATTTTACAGTGATTCGGGAAGTAAGTTCTGTTTGCCTTTATTCCGTTTTCCCAAATTCACTAAATTGTTCACAAATTCATGACATATAGGAACTTGCGGATGAGGCTTATTTTAGCCTTGATAGTTCTGGTTGTCCAAACTCCCATCACACTTTATCGTTCAAACTCGTCTTTAGGTTCCAGAGCTCAGGCCAGCCATTCCTTTCCTACGTCCACTATTAGTGATCTTGGGTGCCAGGTGTGAAGCCTTCTCTCTGGGTGCTGGGACAGACAGTGGTTACTGGCCAGTGTCAGTGGTTGTTCCCATGGTCTCAGGCCTTATTGCTCTACAATAGGATATGCAGCTTCCTTGTTATTTTTCTTCTTCCTGGACTTTTACATACTTAGGGGCAGGATCCTTAGTGAAATAATTGGTGGAATTTGGATTGGCCTTGAAGAAGGTGCAGCCTCTCCGTCCAGTTCCCCTAATTGCTAGGCCATGTATATCACAAACCTGGGGAGAAGGAGAACCCAGGGGGCTAGTTTATTGTTGATCTGGTGGCAACTGATTGTATGTTGTACCGGCTTACCTTGGTGTCTATGAGGTCTTTCAGACTGACACCAGGGAAGAAGGCATGCAGAGCCCAGAAGGGAGGGCATTGACAACATGAAGGGGAGCCACTATTCTATACAGCTTCGCTGTGCATTCCATTTATTCAGCGTACAGTCTCCCAGTCACTTCATGCATGTACTATATGATCCATGCAACATACAGTGCATGCACCTTGAGGGGAAAGTAAGAACCCCTGTTAGGAGGGACTGTAAAGAGTTTTCAGGTGAGGACAAGTAGGCATTCCTCCCCTAGAGAAGTACAGGTGAAAAGGGCTTCAGCCCTGATCTAAAATCAGCCCCCCCCCCCATGGTCCATGCTCTCTGTAGCCCACCCTGATGAGGCAGTAGCAACCCACTACTGGGGAAGGGGGCATATTGTGTGTGCACCTCATCCCCACCAGAGCCCAGTACTCCATCGTCAAACACTGATCTCCTACAGTGGACTCAGTTTGTTGAGTCCAGCGGTGGAAAGAAGAGTGACAGTCCAGGCAGGGTGGCTCGCGAGGACATTGCATCATGTCTCCAGCTAGAGTAGATGTTACAGGAATCCACATGGGAGGAGGTCACTGGTTCTGCTGTTGGACTCCTGAGTGGAATGACCCTTTCAAGCAACATTGACATGTCTTTTCTGTGTCTTTAGAGCACACACAAGAATTATTTTAGGGTCTTCTGAGCACTATCTAGCTGCAGCTGTGACAATCCTCAATGATAATTGAGATCATTTGTTAGACAAGGCTTCTGTGACACACATTTAGTTCCTCGTCTATACAAGATCCGACTGCTCAGTTGGACTTCAGTTCTGTCGTGGCTGGAAGATGACTTTCTGCCATTACCGCTGCTACCAGGGGGATGGAGGGTTAGCATCTGTGCATAGTCCAGGTGGCCTTCTGCAGGGGGCCCTCTCTCATTCCAACCCCCCTGACAGCATCTCTAAAGAAGGGATTATATCTCCCTATTTTCCCGCCTGGTCCTTCTGGTTCCTTGAGGAGGAAACTTTGCACCATTAGGATAAACTGTTTAAGAAGGGGGTGTCCACCATGCTCCCAGGAGGCCCAGATCCTTGCCAGCTTTTCATAATAGCCACATGATGCATTCATAGGTCATAGGCAGCTATTCTCCTCTATGTAGTTGCCGGTTATCCAAACAATTTACCATGGATCTTGTCATCCCGAACCTACAATGTGCACAGGTGGTCTACAAAACCTAGAGTGTTTTCTCATCAGCGACCAACCAACCAACCTGTGGCGATCAGCTGCAGAAACTCGTCTTGTCCACTGGATCATCCTTTCTAGTAGTGGAGGTGAAGAATGAATGGTATTATTGTTGGTAGAATCGGTGAAAATAGGAACAGTAATTGTAGTAGGTGTAGTAGCATCAAAGGAAGCACTGATAGCATTAGTAGTAATGCCTACTATATTTCAACGCAATACATTGTTCCCTCTTGATCTGTTTCGTGCGACTTCTCATTTTCAAAAGTAGATGCAATGGGCGCTGAAACGGACTCAGTGGTCGTCTCCTCATGTTTATTGACTCTGTAAGTTTGGTATCTGAAGATTTTGGACTCTAGGAAATAACATGAATCCAAGATGAAAGTGGCTTTGGGCAGACCCAATGCCAGGAGTAGGCGCTGCAGGCAGGAGTTACACATTGATATATTTATATCCCCAGCCGCAGGTCTTGTCGCTTTATAACTCGAGTGATGGAGGTGAGTGTTCCTGGTCCAGGGTGGCGCTGGTCAGTCCAATGATGGAGGATCATCTGGGACATTGAGGTGCTCCCAGGGACCAGGTCCCTGCCTGGTGAATGCTGCCTGACCACACTGTGGAGAAGGTAACCTACAGCAGTGGTATGTGAAGAGTATGGCAACTCTCATATAGAGACGTTTGCACTGCCAGGGACCTTTCTCCAGCAATCACCAGAGAAGCTGGGAGAGCTTCTGCCCTTTTCCACTGATGCCTCTTTTCATCCGGGGGTCCTAATCTCAGACAGATTTTGAACACACAATTTGCATTTCTCATTGATGAATGTGTTGGTGTGGGCATTGGCAATGCATTCTTTAAAGTGTTTTTGCTGTATAAATTGATCACCTCTGATCTGTGTTTTTTCCCTTTTTTTCAGTAAAATCTGGAAACGGCCCTCCGCAAGCCCAGGCAGGTAATTATACGCTGACTTCTGCTGTGCACACAGCATGGGGTAGGGTTGTTGAAAGGTATTGTGGCACTTGAGCAAGATGCATTTTGTGTGACTCCCCCTCCCCTTACCTTTTTGTCTCCCATGTGGCTACGTCTCTGTTCACCGGGTTCAGGAATGGTGCCCCAGCACGTGGCACTGTTGGCAGCCATCTGCCTGACCTGTGTCTAGAGACACCCAGGGTCAGACTGGGAGAAAAACTTGGCCCCGGGCACAAACATAAATGTGGCCCCTATTAGGGAATCAGATAGCTAAAAAGTGACTCACATTTGCAAACCAGGGCATTTTTCAACTTGCACAGACAAGACAGAGTAGGTGTTTAGCAAGGTATGGGAATCTACTTGACACTTTTTTCCAACAGAAAGGTAAGAGTCGTCTGCCGCCATCTCCTTCTCACTCCCCGCTGTTCTCTGACACATTTCAAGTGCAGACGAGAAACATTACTGGGACACTTGTACCAGAATATTAAAATATTCACACACATAAAGTAACAAAGCACCGTGTGATTCTCCCCCATGGAATGGTAGGGAGTTGTAAAGATGGCGGCTGCTGAGTACCCTGTGTAAACTGTATTGATCCTAGTAAGATGCCTCAGTGGGTTAATGCGTTTGTTGCTTGTGTAACTTGCCGATCACAGGTTTAATGCTTGGTAAGATAGCTGGGTGTCCTATGCACCTGCAGCAAACCTGTGCACGAACCGATAAGACGTGTGTTTGAATCTTTGCAGGTTTTCACTCAATTGTTCGTTCTTCTAAGGTGACACATTGGCTACCATTGAGTTGAGTAATAATTAACATCTATTATTTAAGTTGTAAAAACAATTCCGTTTCTATTGTGTTGGGTACAGGGCCATTATTAGTAACATTTAACACATCCGCACGCATAAGTACAATACATTGGATATATTGTTTACAGAAAGGGTGTGTTATTTTTCCCTCTACAATATTAAACACAGGAAATAATATCTGTTCTTGTCCCTCATTTTTCTAATATCGTCACAATTATTTTCTTTGCTTTTCCTCTTGTCTTCCTTCATCTTTGTTTTAAGCTTTAGAGAGTAAAAAAAAAAACTCCTATCTGGCTTCAAACCTTGGCCAGCTTCTGAGGCGGTTCGACAGGGAGCAGCTTTATTTCCGCCGATGGCGGTTGAGTCTAGAGACAAGTTGTGCCAGTGTCCACCTGTGCTCCCTTTGACGTCGACATTGCCTCCCATCTAGGACAATTGAACAAAAGGAATGGCTGATTGTCCTTGAAGTGAGGCCCTTGTTGGAATGGGCGGGGCACTGTCAAAAAGAACCTCCAGTCTCCCCAACCTCTGCAGGATATAGCTCAACCCACACTAATATGCACAGATCTGCAGAGCTTCAGTCACAGTAGGGCAGCGAGCTATGCGTCAGTGTTACAATTCACAGCCGCGTACTGCCACCTGATGGTAATGTAAGGGTACTACATGTTAACATGTTCATGCAAAGCATAAAGGTAGCACAACATACTGTTAATTCTTAGTTCCACTAATGTGTTACATCAGGGTTAGTACTGTGATGAAATGATTAGTAGTAATAGGACCTAAGACCCGTGTGATCCCATTTCCTACCAGCTATGTGCTGTAAAATACCACTGGCTTTTTGTCGGTGGTAACGGTTATGGTCTTTCTGTGCTTTATATATTTTATTATATCTATGTATTTATTTAATTCTTTGTTAGGCACTCACCCAAAAAAAACGTCTCTTGGTGCCAGGAATCTAATATAGATACAGTTCTTAACGCGGTGCTGGGCCCGCTGCTGAGTTTTACCTTTAGGCGGAGACCTCGAGGGCTGCAGTGTTTCCAGAGCCTGTAAACCCCATCAGTGTGGGCTTGAGTTTGATTACCTTTGGGACAGATCTCCAGATCCCAGGGCCCAGCACAGAAAACCTGCGAGCTCCTGCGATCTACTGGGGTCCTTTAAGAGTATCCTACTGTCTCTTTAAAGGTGGTTCTTTTTATTGTAGCCTATTAAGGCTGGTAAGCACTTCCCTGAGCCTATGTGTGTTCTCAGCCTCATGCTTTGGACAGGTGTCAGGTAAAGCCCTTAGTATGTTGTATGCATCTTCGAGTGTGAGGGTAAGTGCTTTCACAATGTTTGTGTGTGTATGGTCGAGGTAAGACAGAGTTTGTTTGAACAACCAAGGCCCTACCAGCCCTTCACAGGCAGCAGCCTCTCAGAATGTCTTCATATCTCACTGGAGGTGAAGACCCCTCTGAGAGGGTCCTTATCCATTCACAGAGAGGATCTTAAAATAGTGGGTCAGCCAGCAGGTTCATGGGAGGGTTGAGCCAGCTCGAAGAGACAGAGCACCAGTCGAGGCATGGCAGTCACGCAAACCATGACAGTGAAAATAAAATACCCTTTCAAACTCAACTTTTTTATTTTGTAACACTCGTTAATGTTTAAATTGATTAAATTAGATGTTATTTATGTACTGGGTGATATGTATTAAATGTAATAGTTTCTAAACTTGAACTTTAAAGATTTAAGATTCTGTCTCCCTGAAACCCGTGGCGACATTCTCAGCGTAAGTCAAGACAAGTCAGTTTGTCATGACATGTACACTGTATATTGGCAATTAATGTTATATATTTGAATGAATATTGTAGACTGCTAACCCATGTACGAGGGGAGTATTTCTATAGAGCACAGGTTGTACTGAGTTACTTCAAGGCGCTACTACATATGACCGTCAAGGAAAATGAGGCACATTGAGTTAAAGTGATTTGCCCAAGATCACACAATTTCAGCCACTGCAACATATATTTTTCTCTCTCCACTTTAACACTAAAGAACACTAAAGTGTTTTTTTATTGGTGCCTAAGGAGTTAAAGCTCTTCACCATGGCGTTAGAGCGGACTTGCAAAATCCATCACAAGCTAAATAAACAAACATTATGTACCAATATTTGCAGGGAAAAAATGAGCATAATTTCACCACAAAAGAGGCTTATGCAAACTACATGCACTAAGAATGTGCCTGTGCATTGTCCAAAATGCACCATTTGGTATAAGGAAGAGCAGCCTCCTTATATGGTGATGTTAATGACCTGCCCTGAATTTACAAGTGCTTAGTTTGTGGGTCAGGACCGAGGTATTTCTCGGGAAGCCACTGTGGTTAGTGCTGCCCACTGTCCCTCCCAGTGCTGCCAAATGCTATTCCATGTCACCTAACACTGTAAATATGACCTGAACCCATATCTTTTATATATTTTTTAAAGTATTTTGAATAGGTTGTTGGTGAGATGTGCTCAAAGATCTGCAGACAGCGCCACCATGTGGTAGACAGTCATACATTAGTGCTGGTGTTTACAAATAAGCAAACACAAAGAGACGATGGACGGAGCACTGAAACTTTTCAGACACTCGCCCCCAGTCAGTCTTGACCCTGTTACTTATGGGAACAGTCCAGCCTGAACTGCGCAGCCAGGTCTTCTCTGGACCAGAAACAAGCATCCTGGGACTGGTTTTGGGGTAACACGCTTCATCATCCAGGCTAGCTAGACTCCAGTGGCAAAGTGAGCAAGGGACCCACGTCTGGGCATACCCTGCCAACTTAGAGCTAAGAAAGCAAACACAAGGAGATGATGGACGGAGCGCTGAAACTGTTCAGACACTCACCCCCAGTCAAAGATCTGGGTTGAATCCATCAGCGTTCTTCAGCTCACTTTTGCCACCCCAGTTCAGACCCAGCCATATGCAAATCTCCTTGCAAGCTGATGTTTTGGGCCAAAATGTTTCAATTTCCACATTTATATGTAAGCCGAATGTTTGAGGAACAGTCTCTACCATTGGCGAGACCTAGGCCTGTAAGAGTGATGTCACTTGTCTAGTGTTTGATACATAATTCGAGCTAAGGCCAGGGCCGGACTGGCCGTAGTGGGCATTGGGCATTTCCCCGGTGGGCCGCCAGTGTGGGAGACGGTTTTGGGCCCCTGGGGGGGCCGGTTTTGTTACCGGGGACCAGCAATATCGCCCCTCTGTAACAAAAACCCCTCGAAACCAGCCCTAGCAAACAGCACGGCCGCACCCTCACCAACCCCCAGGGGGGGCGGTGGAGCAGTTTGCCAGGGCCGGTTTCAGATCCCAGTCCGGCCTTGGCTAAGGCACAGCTGTAAGAGTCTGTACTGTGTATGGCGGGGATTCTGGGATTTGTGCACTATGTTTACATACCACCCAGGAGGGAAACATGGAAGGAAATGAAATGTAAAGTCCAAGAAAGCTACTATTAACATCGGTAGGCCATGTGAACTACGCCTTCTGAACTAGTATCATACATGGCATTGTAGACAGTTCTTTTTTTGGGGGGGGGAGGGGTGATTATGTTAAAACTTATTTTGGAGAGAGTGAAGTGAATCCCCGTCACCCCCAGGGGAGGTCAGGCTTGCTTTGCCCATCATTCAAGTACTAGAAGATTTCGTGAGTTCGCCTTCACAACATTTGCCAACACTGCGCTTTAATAGGCTCTACTTAACCTCAGTTTTTCTTCAACATTTTTTCCGAGGGGGCGGTGAGGGGGAGAGTCCCTCGCAAGCTTTCTGGAGGATTTCTGGCTGACTGGCTTCATCCACTCTCTGGCTGCAGTTCAGGACAGATATTTATACCCTGCCACTTTAAAAGGCCCCCCAGCTGCCACTGGGGTCTTGGCAAGGGGGTCCAGTCCGCCTGAACCCCCGTTCATGGGAAGTTTTAGCACGCACTGAAAATACTTGCTGGAAAACATTGACCTCTAGTGGAATGTGCCACAATTGCAGTTTGTCACTTTCATTATTACTTTCTCTAGGAACAGCTTTTTGCCATATCTTATTCGGACATGGCAAAATATATCTTTCTTTGCAGCAAAGCACTGTGGGAAATTTTTTGCAGTGAAGGAGAACGGTTTGTGTGAAATGTTTTGTTTGGCGGAGGCTTTTGCTGGGGTTAGTTTTGGCTTCTGACTTGAGACCCAGTCCCCAGAGGGTGCAGGGACCTAATTTCTTGTTTTGAAGGGCCAGCGAGGCTGTCTTCTGTCCAGATCCTGACATTTTATGGTGATCTCTCCTGGCACAGCGCCTGGATACCCTCACAGGTGATTAGTTGTGCTTTATAATGCTGCCTTGATTGACTGATTATGGAAGGAGCTGGGGACCACACTGATCTCTGGTGGTGTAGCTCCCCGTGAAGTAGATCTGTGTGTCATCCGCATACATGTGGCATTTGAGCTTGGTTTGATCAGTGAGTGAGGTGAGTGACCTGAGGTAGATGTTTCGAAGGGTGAAGCATAGCCGTATTTTTCCGACACCTACTGGAGTATATACAATGGTAAACGGTGCTTCTTGTAAAACATCACTTTTGGTTCTTAAAGATGGCAACCAGTGTTTGTTACCTGTTTAAGAGCCACTTATTTTTTTCAGCTTTCTGTATGAATGTATATATGTATGTATGCATATGTACCTCATTTCGGGTGTCACTTAGGAGCAGTCAGGTGTAACAGTTGATGCTACCCTTTTTACCTTTGCTACCCTTGGCAGAGTCTTCTGCTACCCTTGGTCTCACGGATCAGAAAGGCAGCGGAGAGAACAGAAAGTAAACAGGTCTCTGTGAGCTGTATGTACTCCATACGATGACCAGCACCTTCTCGGCCCCACATGTAGCAAAAAGGAGCCTGTTGTGGGACCAAGAAAAAGGACAAGGGACCAACCCTGTGATGTCATCAGAGGTCCAAGGCTGCCCGATTACACTTGCACTGCCCCTTGCTCTTTGGTGAATCCATATTTGTGATGCCAGGCAGCGCCATCTAAGCTACTCAGGACTCCAGGCCAGTGCCAAGTTTGACACTTGGGCAAGTGGCAGCAGGTGTTCACATGGACCGTTGCATTCGTTTGAAGGTGTCCGTCATGAAGGATTTCTAATGTATTTTCACAGGGGCAAAAAAGAAATACAATTATAAACGTGTGTGTGTGTGTGTATGTGTGTGTGCACCTGTGTGTGTGTAAAATTACCAACACGTGTGTGTGTGTATGCGACTTCTTGGGTATCTGTTTGTGTGTCCAAGGGTGCATCTGTGTTTGTGGGAGAGAGAGATGTAGACAAAGTCTTGCTTCTTGACGGTGGTGCTCCACAGACCTGTCCTCATGGCCACTCACCACTAATAGTGCCCCTGCCCCAACCATTAAGTCATTATTAGTCTGTTGGGAAAGCCGGCTTGGTGGCTCTTTCCGGGGAGAGACCAGTGCCCCAAGGTTAGTATTTGCTCCAGGTTTCAGAGTTTCCACCCTCAAAGGGGGGAAAGACAGTGCGACGCAGTGTTTTTGTACCTATTCTCCCATTCTGTGCCATCACTCTCACGTTTCTCTGCCTGGTCCGACGGTCTGGACCCACTTTCTAAAGTATCCAAGGAATTAAAAAACCTTGGAATTACCATGGACTCTAAGTTATCAAGATTGTCCAGGTAGATAAGTTAGCAAGATTGGGCTTCAATGCTATGAAAACTCTGCGACGCATCTTCCCCCACCTCGGATTTCCACACAAGGTCCAGGGTACTCTCTCTCTTGTACTGTCTAAACTCGATTACGCCAATGGCCTCTACCACGGATCATCTTTATCAACTATGAAAAGACTACAACGGATTCAGTACTCTGCTGCCAGGCTACTTCTACATATAAAGCCTCAAGCTCACATCCCTCCTTTCTTGAGGGCCCTAAATTGGTTACCCGTGGCCAGAAGAAACACTTTCAAGCTGCTTTGTATCACTCACAAAGCAATACATGGAACAGGACCACTTTTCATCAGAAAGAAAATCACAAAATACAAGCAACAACCCTCCACTCCAGGTTTGGCACCCCGCATCAAAATAACAGCATACAAGAAGAAAAACATCTTGCTCTGTTCAAGAAGTCAAACTATAGAATTCATTAATGCCAAACATAGGATCCACAGATAGCCATATTATCTTCAGAAGATTACTCAAGAGCTGACTCTTCCCTATATGACCACCATATTCAAAATACAAATGTACAGCAATTTATGCGCAAGACACCAATGGTGCATATATGTCTGTATATTCAGATATGTGCATCTCTTTGTACAAATGCACATATTACTTATGAATAAAAATATGTATACATTCTTATATTTATGATTAAAATGTATATAGGTCTGTACATAAATAACATCTAAGTATTTGACTACATGCTTATGAATGTCTATTTATCGTGACGACTCATATAACAACATATAAATATGATTATACAGAAAGTTTGTTAAATGTTAACTATTAAATATGTTTAGTACTTAAACATTAATACATAAATCAAAATAATTAAATGGTAAAAAAGAAAACACTAATTAACCCCTTCCACGCGGGGGTAATTCCCCCGCGGTGCGGGGGGGGCAGCGGCGGTGGTGCTGTGCTCGTGACAAGCCCAGCTCGTCATGAGGCACAGTGGAGCTGTGCTCATGATGAGCTGAGCTCGTCACGACCCCGCCCACTGATTGATTCTCACACACAGGCAGGGAATCAATCGTGCGTGGGCGGGCCGCGACGGTTATGACGAGACCAGCTCGTCATGAGCACAGCTCCACTGTGCCTCATGACGAGCTGGGCTCGTCATGGGCTCCGAAGCGGGGTATGTGTCTCTATATTTATGTTATACTTACCACAGAAATGAAAATACATATATTTGAAAATAAAGAAAGAAATAATATTATATACATACATGCATACATATATGTATAACTTTATGATTATATCCATATATAAGTAGATCAATACATCAATAACATAAGATGATGAGTGAATGTTTATGGGTTTACTTTCTTATGATAACACACATCTGTCACAATGTGTAAATATGATTATAACAATTGTATCTATAAGTGCTTCACCATTGAAATATTGGGGGACAAATATATATAGAAAACCCGTAATGAATTAAAAAAAAAAATTATTTACAGCAAACAACTGAAAGTGTGAGTTTGTAAATATTTATACGTGCATGTACATATGGGACTTTATCCAGTACAATTTGATATCTCCTGATTTTTTCCATATGCGGATCATGTAAAAATCTCTATGTATGTAGACCTCTTATGTGTAGTCATGTATCTACATATATATACATTTTCATCCCACTGCAGAGAAGACAAACATTTACTAATCTCCCCAAACCTCATCAAATGACTAATCCTAATCCTCTTCCAAAATATCTTCTACCCCCACTCTCGGACTCATCCCAAACCTCTTTTACTACCTCGAACTCCTAAACAACTCTTTCCAAACTCTTCCCCCCTCTATCCAGCCTTTGTCCTGTTCATCCAACGAACAGGCTCTTTGACTTCCCCCAAATGTCTATGAACTCCCAAATAATCCTTCCTAAACTCTTCCCTCCGCTTTCCATCCGCTACTCGCCAAAAGGCGCTTCAACATCTCGTCAGGGGTAGTAAGCGCTATATAAATAATAATAGTAATAATAATTAGAATGAAGCCAAGGTAGGACCTTAGAAGTGAAAAAATTGCTGCTCGCTGGTCTCCACATCATCTGAGGATTACCACCTTTCAATATCAGAAGTTTACAAATTCATTACACGTGATATACATATGTGTAGTTCTACGTTATTTGCCTGGAATGACACAATTGATAGTCAAGTGCCGGGATTGGAGCCCATGCCCCCAGGTTTTCAAGTCTACGGTGGATACTCACTAGACCACACCTCCTCCCCGTCTTTATTGCTGGATTTATACTGCCTGGATTTTGCTCCGGCCTGCAGGTGAGGTCACCCCTTCTATGAGGATGTGCTCATCTCTGAGGGAAGCAGCTCTCTGGAAAGGCCCTTCACAGACACACTTCCTTCTGCAGAACAAAGAACTGGTGGTTTGCATGGCGGACGACTTAATTGATCAATCCGTCTCCCTGGCTGCACGTGCAAGGGCCGCGCCAGGCCTAACGGATCGACTACTTCTGGGGGGAGGGAGGGGGCTGTTAGAGCGAACCACCACTAGCCCAGAAGGGGAAATGGGAGATTAGAGGCAATTTGTTCTATTTGTAGACAACGATTCCTTTGTACTTATGGTTAATCCATACGAAATATATTGTTTAATGATGACTTTGGTGGCATTTGATGAATCTGCATACACCTTTCCTCCAGAATGGCACCTCTCTTGAATCCAATCCTTGGCCCTTCGGGCAGGTTGGTCGAGGGGGAGCGAACTTCTACGGTGCCAAGGGCGCCGCGCCAGGGCTGCTCCATGTTTAGGGCCACAGGGAGCTCTGAGATGAGCTGTGAAGAGAATTGCTGCATTAAATTGCTACAGATGTGGCATAAGAACAGAACATTATCCTGCCTGCTTTTTCCAGATGTGTAATACATCTGTAGGTTTTCTCTTTGCATTCCGTAAAGAACTCAAAGCATGGTTGTTCAACCAATAACAGACCAGCGCCCATTCTGTCCCATCATCAACCGTCCGCAGCGCCGAGACACCCAAGGGTATTTGTGCGCTTAACAAATTGCATAAATAAAATAAATCTGGCTTTAAAAACATAATCGGTCTTCATCTGAGCTGGAATCGTCTGACTGACATGAAGTGCAGGTGACTGCGCAGAGCTGAATATTTTATTCTGTCTGCTTTTTTATGTGGCATGATGTCCAGGGGCTTGAATCTGCAGTCTTCATTTTGGGGAGAGGGCGCAGGGTTGGCACACAGCATCCCAAGTGAGAGTGGCGACTGTATTGAGGCTGAAGTCTCACACTCATGTCTCAAATAATGTGTATGTTTTATTTCCAATCAAAGGTAGGGTCTCAGGTGGCATTAATGTTTGTCTGCCCTGTACCCCATGCTCAGACCTATCTTTAACCCTCATCCCGAACTCTACACTGGCAGAGTCTATATCCTACAGATGGCCATGCCCTGCCCCTGAACCAGGCATTCCTGGCGCCGTGTACAGTCGCTGCTAATGCATTTTTGAAATGTGTGGAACTCTTGGCCTTTATATGAATCTTCAGCAAACATTCCAGAAGTAAAATATTTCCACATAGGTTTGATTTTTGGCAGTTGCTACCAACTTGACATGGGGCATCAGAGCTATCGTGAGGTCCCAAAGATGAATTTTCACTTCAAATTCCTATAGGTGATTATTGGTAAGCGAGGGCACGAAAGCTGTTCTTCCACCAACCGTCGAGAAGACTACGCTCTGCCTCCCTTTCACTTGCTCACACTCCCCGCATCTACTGAAGCAGAAGTGGAGGACGCTCTTTCTCCCACATCGCAGCAAAGACCGGGCACAGCCTCCCACGCACCCCCGGACCATCACCTCACTTCCGGAATTCCGAATGACCCTCAAGACCTGGCTGTTCGAAGAAGCCTCTGGGACCTGTAAGCGCCTGGAAACCCTCTCGGGTGATTAGTGGCGCTTTATAAATCCTGATTGATTGATTGAACCATGGTCCGTCTCCACCAGGTTAGGGAGGTTGTGGCCATTGGCCACACCATATGACCACTTCCACCTAGGCACTGCTTGAAGGGTACATGTGCAGATGCCATTCTATGCAGCCAGTACCCGCTGGATGCAGCCAAAAGCCGTTCCCAGTTGGCAATGGGAGCATGTTAGTGGGAGCAGGCCTTTGCTAAAGAACTCGCCCTGCTTCCGGGCTGGGCATAGCCAGGACTGTGCCCAGTAAGTGCTTTGACAGGAATGCCTGCACATAAGGGCTCACCACGGGCCGTATCATGAGGGGGCGAACAGATGTGTGCCTGTTTTATGCTGCACAGTTTTTAAAGCAGATGCATTTACCATTGAATTTTTCCAGCTAGTGCACGTGCTTCAGACGGCACCGCTCGGAAACAGTGAGCTGTGATTACTTCTCTGTTTCCAAGCAACTCCTCCTCCATGCTAACTAGTTACGCGACCCCCAGCATGCGATAAGAATCTGTAACTCGCTTCCTCCACTGCTCCGTACCACCACCTCTACCCGGACCTTCAAATCCAACCTCAAATCTCTTCTCTTCCAAAGACACTTGCAGAACTAATACACCACTTTTCATGTCCCCCAAGGAAGTTCTTTCATTATTGTAAATGTGTAATCTATGCCTGTACAATCTTCATCCTGTTTTTTGTGTGACTGCCATCTATTGTTTTATTTTACCTTTTCTTGTTTCTCGTCTGTTTCTGTAACGTGTAAATATGTAATATTCTCCTCATGTGACGTACTTGGTTTTATTGTAAAGCGCTCTGACACCTTTGGGTAAAGTCTGCGCTATATAAGAATACATTAAATAAAATAAAAATAAAATAAAGCAGCGCTATCCAGCGCGTGCACTAACTCGGTAAACCTCTGAGTTACACGCATGCACGTTAGAAAACGCAGGCGCTGTGAACCAGACGCACAGACGTGCCCGGCACGAACGCACACCTTCATGATACAGCCCCCCTGCTCAGGTTTGTCCACTGACCTATGAAGCGGGGAGCTACAAGCAGGGCGGCCCTTTAAACACCTGGTCATGGGGCTCATAATATTGGGCACAAGGCACGGCACAGCCACCGGCATATGGCTTTTGTGCAGTACCTGCGGGCCACAATCCCAGTGAACACTTGTAGTGGGGTTACTTGGAACTCTTAAAGTGTGGGATTACAAAACCCAAAAGATCACAGAAAAATCCTACATTAGGAAATGTACTGGTTAGAGACAACCCTAAAAAGCCCAAGGATTGATGAAGGAGTCTTGTCAACTCCATTTTTTTTTGGGGGGGGGGGGCTGTGTTTACTTGTTAGCCCACTATGTGATACTAATGTGTCTTCACATTTTCAATCATACCAGCTAGTTTAGGTGTACGAGTAGGAATCTAATGTGACATGTTTGTGCTGTTATCAATATGATTGATACCTGCTTTGGAAGTAACTCTGCAAAGACCTTGTAACTAAAATTACTAAAACACTGTGCAACAAACACGCCCCCTGGTGGACACTGGTCACAGGCTGCTGCGTGAGCGTCTCTCAAAGGGATGAATGACGCCATGAACCCCCCACTTTAGCAGCTGAAGTGGGGGAGTGAGGGGGAGTTTGTGAGGTTGCCCTGGACCACTGCCTTTCTGTCACAGTAAGATATTTAATTGTTCTTTGTGAACCTCCTCGAATTGACGTTGATTGGAGACTGAAATAACTCAGTTCTGGAGAATGGAATGACTAAACCGAGGGGTGGAGCAAAACGGAGCCACGAAGAGAGAGAAAGAGCAGATACACACATTTTTAGAGAAAAACAGAGGTGAGATGGGCAAATGAAGAGAAAGTGTGAAAGAAAGAGGAAATGAAAGATGGGAGCAGTGTTAGCATGGAAAGAAAGAATCATAAGAAAGAAGGAATGAAGGAGAAAGGAAGGCAGAAGAGAAAAGAAAGATGGGAAGAAGGCAAGGAAGAGGAAAAATGGCGAGAGGGAAAAGCAAAAAAGAAGGCGGGAAGGAAGGAAAAAGTTAATAAAGAAGGAATGTTAGAAAAACAAAGAAGGAACGAAAATCGATAGAAGGAAGAAATTATGGAAAGAACAAAGACCAATATGAAACAGGAAGACAAGGAAATATGAAAAGAAAAATGAGAAGGTGAAGGGAAAGATGTAACGAAAATGAAAAAATAAGATATAAAAAAAGAAACCAAGAAGGAAACAAATATAGAAAGAAAGATAGCAAGACAGGGGGAAAGTTAAAGATAGTTGTAGAGAAAAAGGAAACAAGGGTGGAAATAAGAGTAAAGGTGAGAAAAAGAAGACAGAAGCAAAAGAAGAAATTCTCATAAGGATGGTTGGGGTCACTTGCTTCACTTGCTCGCTTGAGCTCACTTGAACTATATCCCATTTGGGATATAGTCAAACGTGAGGGCAATTTTACTGTTTTGGCTACTCACTGAAAGGGATTTAGATCACTTGATGCACAGACAGTTCTGAGTCAGTCCCTGCCCCTAACCAGTTGTTACATCTGCGACCACCCCTTCCTCTGGGAGGCTATGAGACATACAGTGCATTGAGGCCCTCTACTAGGCTGTTAGCGCTGCAGGTTACGCCGCGCTGATTTCTTGTCCATCTCCTTCCTTTCTAGATGGCTACGGCATCATCAAAGACTGGGTGGAGGTGAAGATGAACTCCACAAACCCCTTGAGTTACAACAACGAGAACGGGGAGTTCAAGGTGACCAAGAAGGGACTGTACTACCTGTACTGTCAGGTGAGTATCTGGACTGTCTGACAGCACCGGGGTGATACCCCCCCGACAGCGCTCGCAACGCCCCAACATCCACCCAGTGGGGATTAGAAAACATCATACCCGAGCCCTTCCTAGTGTCTTGAATCGGGTAATGGGAAATAGTTTGTAACCTGGCGTCCACCATCACATTATGCAGAAATGACCCCTACACACACACACATATATGTTCACTCAACTCCAGTACTAAAATTATTTTATTGATTTAACAACTGACAATGTTCTTTTTGGCTCCGATTATAGTTCAGGCTTCACGTCTATGTATGTCTGTGTGCATGTTTATATATGGTGTTTGTATAGCGCAAATCCTTTTTTAAACATTATTTGTTTATTGCATTTTCACATTATAAAATTAGCCAGAAAATTACACATGTAACATGCATCCTGTTACACACTGGGAAAGCTACGTTTTGCAAGCGAGACCAACATATAATTAATTATTTTAGTTTGTATAAGGATGCCTTATGCCTCTTTATTTGCCCGGGTATTGCATTTAAGGTTTACAGGTTTTCGAAATACTGTCCTTTTATCCCCGCACAAAGTTAAAAAAAATGGGAGTGTTGAACTGCATGCAACGCTATGCGTCAGAACATCAGAGTCTTACAAGTTCAAAAGACTGTTATTAACGTTGAATAAGACATAATATCGGTCTGCCGCTAAAGTTGAATAAGGCAGTCTTGGTCTAATATTAACATTGACTAAGACTCAGTCTTAGTCTATTATTAATGTTGAATTGGTCAGCTATTAAAGCTGAATAAACTTCAATCTTGGTCTGCTAATAAAGTTGAATAAAACTCATTCTTAGTCTGTTATTACAATTGAATTAGACTCAATATTGGTCTGCTATTGAAGTTGAATACAAGTTAGTTTTGGTTTGCTACTAAAGTTGAATAGACCTCAATACTAGTCTGCTAATAAAGTTGAATAAAACTTGCTCTTAGTCTGTTATTACAATTGAATAAGACTCAATCTTGGTCTGCTAATAAAGGTGAATAAAACTCACTCTTGATCTAATAATACAATTGAATAAGGCTCAATGTTGATCTGCTATTAAAGTGGAATATAAGTTAATCTTGCTATTCTATTAAAGCAGAATAAACATCAATCTTGGTCTGCTAATGAAGTTGAATAAAACTCACTGTTAGTCTGTTATTACAATCGAATAAGACTTAATAATGGTCTGCCATTAGAGTGGCATAAAAGTTCATCTTGGTCTGCTATCAAAGTTGAGTAGATTTAGTATTGGTCTGTTGTTTAATTAGAATAAGACTCAGTATTGTTCTGCTACTAAAGTTGAATACGGCAGTTTTGGTCTGCTATTAAAATTGAATAAAACTCAGTATTGTCTGTTTAACATTAAACATGGCTCAATATTAGTCTAATATTAAAGTTGAATAACACTCAGTCTTGCTCTGTTATAAAAGTTGAATAAAAAACTTAGTACTGGTCTACATTGAATGTGATTCTTCTTGGTCGGTTATTGAAGTTGAATGAGGCGCAATATTGGTGTGTTAGTTCAGTTTAATAAAACTCAGTTTTGGTCTGCTAGTAAAGTTGAATAGGGATAAGTCTTACTATGTTATTAAAGTTGAATAACGTTCAGTCTTAGTCTGTTACTATAGTCGGCTAGACTCAATATTGGTCTGCTATTAAAGTGGAATAAGACAATCTTGGTGTGTTACTAACGTTGAGTGCGACTCCGTACCAGTCTGCTTTAAAGATGATTAATGTTGGTCTATTACTAAAGTCGAATTAATATAGGTCTGCTACTACGGTTGAATAAGGCTCTGTCCTAGTGTGCTAATAAAGTTTAATAAGAAGCAGTCTTGGTCTGTTAATAAAGTCGAGTGAGATTCAATTTTGGTCTGCTATTAAAGTTGAATACGACCCAGTCTTGGTCTTATTTTGAAGCTTGAATAAGATTCAGCTCTGGTCTGTTATTAAAGTCAGATAAGTCTCAATATTGGTCTGCTATTAAAGGTCAATAAAACTCTAAATTGAATTAAACTCAGTCTTGGTCTGCTATTAAAGTCGAGTAAGACTCAATATTGGTCTGCAATTAAAGTTAAATAAGATTCAGTCTTGGTCTGGTACGACTCAATATGACTCTGCTTTAGAGAGGATTAATGCTGGTCTGTTACCAAAACCAATGAATATTGGTCTACTACTGTAGTTGAATAAGACCCAGTCTTGGTCTTTTATTGAAGCTTGAATAAGATTCAGTCTTGGTCAGTTATTGAAGTTGATTAAGACTCAATATTGGTCTGCTCTTAAACTTGAATAATACCCACGCACTGCTCTCATCTGGCTGGAAGAAGAAGCAACTGGGCTGATAGTGAGTAAGTCTAAGACTGTAGAAGGCCTTGTGCATACACACACCTGATTGATTCTTCAAAGTATACTGGGTATAGCTTGGTACTAAATGGCCAATTTTTGGGTTTGGCTTGTGATTTGACACCGAGACAGGTTTTTTCCCCTTGCTCATTCCTAGTCACTACTTCCTACATGAGAGCTCCTCGTTGTGACAGAGCAGATATAGGCAGTCAGAGAGAAGATGACTTCTAGATAACCCTATAAAGGCAGTCTTGAGACAGACCCAGAGTATGCACCCTTAAAAGGATAGTTAAGCTCCTGTTACAAGGGGTAGTAACACAACTAGGAGACTGAGACGTTGTCTACACAGTCATCTTGAAATATAAGAGTAGGCATGTTTCAACCCCACTAATAATCCAACAAAGGGACCCATAAATGCAACAGACCATGCGGGACTGATGGAAAGGCGTAAGTAGTTCAACATAAAGGATCCTGCCCATTAAAGCACTTCAATAAATCAACCAGTAGATTTGTAGAACGCTTCTTGTCACCCATGAGGGTATCGAGGCACTGACAAGGTCCAGTTGATTAGCTGAATAGCCAGGCCTTCAGGAACTATAAGAACTCTGGAAGAGATAGGGCCGTCCGAAGATGAAAAGGTATCTCATTCCATGTCTTCGCTGCTAGGCAGGAGAAGGAGCAAACTCCGCATCTGCTACGTCTGATGCAGGGTGACTGTTAGAGAAAGACATGCGGAGCAGAGGTGCCTGGTGAAATGTGAGCAGTTCATGGCCCATCCTGGCCTGACAGAAAAGATTGTTGGGAATATTCACTTTTTAATTTGAATCTTCCAACCTTGAATTAACAACGTAGGTCAGATACAAGGCTAGTTGTATTCCACCTCAGATAGAGATAGATACATTCTTATGAACTTGCAGTGCAGGAGTGTAGCATGAGTCAGCACAGATATGGCACAGCCATCTACTGCTTTGCTCCTCAGTTATAATGAAAGGGAGCTCACCCCCTGGCTTTCAGACAGCCGATTCCATGAGTATATAGAATACCACTTGCAGCTACGGAAGCCCCTTTGCATTGTGACAAAAAACGTAGTGTAAATTAGTTGCTCTGCTGGTGTTGAATTTGGACTCCAGCTGCACTGCAGTGATGAGGCCCAGCACGATTGATCCCGGTCTGAGGTTGCGTGTGTTTCCTTTCAGAAGGAAATGGACCAACGGTTCGGGTTGGACTGTACTTTTGGGAACAGGACCGAGGTAGATTTATTGTGGTTGGTCCTCCTTTGTAGTGGCCCACAGTAATTACGACAGGCTTAGATTAATTCCAGCATTCCATCCGTCATTTTGTTTTTCTCATACAGAATTTTGCAGCGGTTTTGGAATACCAGCTGGGTAGTTTTCACCCAAACAGGTTGGGTTGGGCTGGGATGGTGAGGTAAAAGGGAGCTCCTGCATCACATGGACCAAATCTGTTTACTGTTCTGCATAATTTTCTGTTCAGGTCCGAGAGGAGATCTACCCTATTCGGACCAGTTGAGTGTTCGAATTTGAGGAATTATTGTAGCATTGATCGGATCTAACTTGAACTAAAAGCGACAATATGAAACCTAATTAAAGTTTTCTCTCTCTCTCTCTACCTTCCCACTCCCCTTAGGTACATTTCAATGAAGGGAAGAGCATCTATGTGAAGCTCGACATCTCATTGGATGGAGAGGTGGCGTTTCGCTGTTTAGAGGAGTTTTCCACCACTGCTGCCAGCATCCAGGAAGCCGAAGTGAAGGTCTGCCAAGTCTCTGGCCTGGTCCTACTGCAGCCCAACTCCGCCATTCTCATCAAGACCGTCAAAGATGTCAGCCTCAAAACGGACCGCTATCTCACCTACTTCGGCCTCTTCCAGGTGCACTGAGTCTAGTAGATACGAGGCTCGAGGTCACTGTGCTGCTATTCTTCCTCCTTTCTGACAATGACCAGGGGCGGGGGCTATGGTAAGGCTCCTTTTATCTTCATGCCAGGTGGAGTCTGTGAACCTCTTTCATACACCTCAACTACCAGTTTCTCTCTAGTGACCGGCTGCACATTCCGGATGATGCCCCTCACTGGCCAGCCTATCACATTATCTTCCTCCAGTAAGAACGCAATGGCAGTATAGACCGTATTCTTCTGACTGAAATAACCTCAAAACAGGATGGGCATTTATGAGGTTTTAATAAATTCTGCTGGTTAGAAGGTTCTTATAGCAAAACTGGTGTCTTCTGGAACAAACGTATCCAAACTGCAAATATCTTCTCGGAAGCCAAATATCCCTCTGGCGGGAACCTCTGAAACATGCATGAACACCTAGTACTGTTGTTGATGTGTTTTAATGATGGAATGTTTCAGTCACAAATATGTTCTTGCCTTGGGTGGAATCACACAAAAATATCCAAAGTTCTTGATTGTCGGATTTCAATCTATGAACATTTATTTTGATGCAAAGGAGGAACTTGGACAATTGAAGGAGAGTGGGCTGGCTCTTGCCAAGGAAAAGTCCTTTGGGGACAAAAAAAGGATATTTTTCAGCTAGAAGGACACAACAAAACGTGTGCGATGAATCAGAATTTTATTTTAACACGCATTTTCTATAAAAAAAAGAGTATAACAAGAGCAATATTAGTATATTTGTTTTATAGTAGATGGTCTTATAGCAGTCTCTGGTAAAATGAATGTCCATGTACAAGTCGTTCTTATATTGATGTATTTTACAGCAGATGTCTACAAGTTGACTGTTCCGATAAATGTGATACGATATCCTTTGAGGTGTTAATCACTCTTCCTATCAAATTTTTGTAGGTAAGGAGTGGTAGTGGTACTTTGCTCTTATTAGAGGTGATCTGTGTCTAGACTATTCTTATAGAAGTCCACCAAGTGCAGAATTCATATTCATGTTCAGAGCGGAATGTTTCAGACACCTGGGTGACCTATGTGGAAGATCCAATCCCGGAAATTCATTAAAGGGAATCTTCATTTGTGAACAAGAGGGGAAACTCTAATGACGTGTATTTGCATATATATTGAGTCACCCAAGTGTGGTAGAGGAATGGGCAGTTTGCGTATCCAGACTGTGCACAGATTGTGGTAAGTGGGGACAGGGTTTGCGTGACCTCAAGATTGCAGCTGACCACCATGTTAGACTAGGCTTGTGGACCACACTGGATTTGAACACATTTTTATTATTGAATTTAAATCATTTCAATTGATTTTAAACCCACAAGAAAATTAACAACAAGAAAGGAAAAGAGTTTATAATTAGGTTTCTCAGTGTGAGGGGCTCACTCATGGCAAGGATACACTATACAACAGGCTGATAACAAAACGTATACAGATTTTTCCAGGGATCCGAGCATAATGCTTTGTGATAGGGTCAAGAAAATGTTTGCCTTTTGGTAGTCGAGGGATACTGACCTGGAATCTCCCTTTGACCTGTGTTCTTCAAGCAGGATCATTCCTTGCGGTGAATCCTGTTGGTGGAATGAACTGACGTCCGACGAACATTCAATGGGAGGAATTTTGTTTCAGGAACCTTGATTTCTTTCCATTAAAGAGAAATTAAAAAATGCATTGATCAACTGTCAAAACACTCAGTAAAAAAACTTTAAAACAGTCCATGAGTGAAGTATCCATTTTGTGCCACATCCAACTGTGCTTGTCTTTCACCATTGCTATCATCTCTTTCTGGTTCTGCAAGACTTCCTGGGGTAGTGTTTGAAAATCAGCACAAAGTGTGGTTTTATTGATGCCACAGTGTTAGCAATAATCTTCATTTTTATGTACTCTAGTTTAGCGTGGGGCGTTTTTTATTTAAAGTGTCAAAATATATGCTCTAGCTTGATTTGCATACTCAACCTGCAATCCCAAGGTGCTGCAGAGGCATGGAAAGTGCTGCTTACTCGCTACTTCCTACCAACTGTGCACGCACCTTAGAGTACATACCAGCTCCTAAATCCAGAATGAGCAAATCCGGATAGACACACAAACAGCTGTGTTCCCTGAGTCTCACACGCTCTTCCCTGACCCTTAACATGGCTTCTCTGTAGCCTGAACCACAGCAAAGCAGCTGTATGTCCTGAGATTACCATGACCTTTTCTGAGTCCTGGGTCCCAGCTTGGTCATCTTGTACCTAAAACTACTACCGGGCCTGTTTGTGCCCTGTGTCCTCAGGTCTCTCTTTGTCTGAGCAACCCGGGCCTCTCTGTATCATTAGATACCCAGAATGCTCTATGCATCTCTCTGCCTTGATCCGCAAAATTATCTCTCTCCCTTTAGCCATCCAGGTATCTCTCTGCCCTAGTTGACTCCAGCAAGCCACCTGGGCACGCTGACTCTGAACAGTGATCATCATCATGCAGGTGTGTGCTCCTAAGCCCCTTCTCTGTTACTAGTCATCCTTGAATCCCGGAAATGCCCCTGGCCACCCCCCTTCTGAGACTTCCTAGACTGCCTTTATGTGCTCCCAGATAACCTCCCCTTGCCAGGCCTTCCCGGAACCCTTAGAGTGCTCTCAGGGACTGACTCCATTCGAAGCCGACCCGGAACCCCTAGAGTGCTCCTAGGGACCGTCTCCATTCGAAGCCTTCCCGGAAGCCTTAGAGTGCTCCCAGGGACCGTCTCCATTCAAAGCCGACCCGGAACCCTTAGAGTGCTCCCAGGGACTGACTCCATTTGAAGCCTTCCCAGAACCCATAGAGTGCTCCCACGGACCTTCTCCATTCAAAGACTTCCCGTAACCCTTAGAATTCTCCCAGGGACCGTCTCTATTCAAAGCCTTCCCGGAACCCTTAGAGTGCTCCCAGGGACCGTCTCCATTCAAAGTCTTCCCCGAACCATTAGAGTGTCCCCATGGACCGTCTCCATTCTAAGCCTTCCCGGTACACTTAGTGCTCCCAGGGACCGTCTTCATTCTAAGCCTTCCTGGAACCCTTGAGTGCTCCCAGGGACCGTCTCCATTTGAAGCCTTCCCAAATCCCTTGATGTGCTTTCAGGCACCTTGTCCATTCAAAGCCTCCAGATGCCTTCTTTTTAGTGCTCCCATGCACCTTAACCCTTCAGAGGCTTCCCAGATTGCTTAGAGTTCCCCGGCTCCTCTTATCTAGGGAGGCTTCTCTGATGCTTTTGAGTGCTCCAGGCACCTTCTCGCTTTTAAACCTTCCCCGTTCCCTCGGGGTGCTCCCAGCCACCTATTGACATACAATCCATCGCAGAATCCCTTGGAGGGCTCCCTGGCACCTTCCATGCAGGGAGGCCACTGTAATGCCTTGCAGTGTTCCAAACACCTTCTTGCATACAAACCTTCCAAGATCCCTTGAGGTTCTTCCAGCCATCATCTGATGTGCAGTCCATGGTAGAATCCCTTGGAATGCTCCTAGGCATCTTATTCGTTCCAGACACTTCTGTAGTGTTCTCGGGCACTTACTCTATTCAGAAGGTTCCTTGAGCCCTTGAATTACGCTCTGACACCATCTCACTTTCAAGCCTTTTTATAACCCTCCAGGGTACTTCAATGCAATTTCCATGTCTCTTTTCACTCCAGGGCCTTCCCAGCATAGCTTGATATGCTCTCAGACACCTCCTCCCTTCAGAGGCTTCCCAGATCCCTTGGAGTGTTCCCTGGCACCTTCTCCCTTTCGATATTTCCCAGAATCGTATAGAGTGTTCTCTGAAACCATCTTCTTTTCGATACTTCCCAGAATCCTATAGCGTGCTCGCTGACTTTCTCTCTTCCAAGCCTATCCAGATCTCTTCATGTGCTCTCAGGCACCGTCTCTGTTCCAAGAATTCCGACAACCTTTAGAGTTCTTCCAGCGAGAGGCGTCCCAGAATGCCTCCCTAGAGGCTTCCAGACACCTTGTCCCTTTTGGTATTTCCCCAAATCCCTTGGAGTGCTCTTAGGCACCTTTTGCCTTTAGAAGCTTCCCAGATCCCATGGAGTGCTTCCAAGCATCTCCGGCTTTCCAGTGTCCCCTGGGATGCTCCATAACATCTTCTAACTTCCAAGCCTTCCAGAACCCCTTGAGAAGTCTGGGAACCCTCTCTCTTCCAAGACTTTCTTAATCCTGTAGAGTGCTCCCAAGCACATTTTCACTCCCAAACCAGAATCCCTTGGTGGGCTCCTATGTACCCTATCCCTTCTGAACCTTGCCAGGCATCTACATGCTTTGAATTACCCCCTGCACCATTTATAGCCGCCATCCTTGGGTTTCCTCCAAACTCTCTCAGGATGCAAACATACTGAATGTCAGTCCAGGATGCTGGCCCCCAGGGAGACAAACTGACACAAGGTACGTTGAGGGCCATACAAAGGGGACATGGTCATTAGGCGTGTGGTAGTTTGGTTGTGTGCAGTTGTGGTTGTGTGTGCGTGCACCACTTTCATGCCTCTTCATTTATACAAATGGGAAGTTCTCCAATAGGACAGCAGTGGAAAGCAGGTGTCCTAGGACTTCAGTAGCTTCAAAAAGTAAACCACCAATAGGCTCCACCCCTTCCCAGGCTCCGCCCTCACCGGATCCAGCCTGCCCCAGTCATTTCATTTCACATGGCTACTCCTTTCAACAAGAGCAGGCACTGACTCCTCTGAAGACATTTGAGCTGATTATCCTTAACACATTTTCATTTCATTTGTATTTGTGCAGCAATCCATTCAATTATTTTCTTCTACCCATGAGTCTTATTGTTCTTAGTTTTAAGTGTTTGCAAAACCAAGTTAATCATTTTATAGCCCCCTTTTAGTGGTTTGTTTCAAAGCCTCATTTCCTCTGCTTGAAAATTTTAGAGAACTCCCCAGAGGGGAAATCTGCCCACGCGTGTCCCTATAAGTACTGGAATCCTTCAAGCATGTTTTGCTCAGTCAGCCACGGATTTAAAAAGAACTAAATGTAAGTGTCATTCATTTTTCCTCCTTGTCAGGAATCTTGTTCTTCCCAGATTGTGTTCTAAGGGCTAAATCACCCAGGGGTGAGATCTAAAATATCAGTACTTATTCTGGGGTTTCCCTCGAGGACTCCATGAGAATCTGGGACAGCTTTCAGACATGTATCTACTTATTTAGATATTTATTTATTTGTAGGCCCAGAGGGCGTCAGGCGATTTTTGCCCAGGAAAAAATAAGAAATTTGAGTTACAAAAGGTAATGCAGGCGTAAACCAAAGTTGCAACTAATAATGATAAATGTATTTTATATAGCGCTTCATACCCTGCCTATAATATTTCTAAGCCTTATATGTAATATGTGTTACTATAACCCAAATTGATAGCATTCAGTTGATTTACCTTTAGAAGGATGGAAGGCTGAGTTGGCCTTGCCAGGATATGAGCTTGTGATTTGATGTTTTTACAAAAGGAGGCATTTAAATCATTTAGCTATCTTGCTGGCATAAAAAGAGACAAAGGAAAATTTTCAAGAATACATTAGATTTTAGAGCTGTAGAAAGCCCAGTGAATAGGGGAGAGGAATTCATGTGGAAAAAGGTTCACTGGGGATGCTGAAAATGGGAAGGAAGAGTTGGAGAGGACTTGTCTGAAAATTTTGGTTAAACAAAAGACACCTTAAATCGTCTCGAGGGCAGAATGAAAGGAATCAGTCTGGAGCGTAGGTGGGATTGAGTTCCATAGGAGTGCAACCAGAGAAAGACTGGAAAATGGCAAATAGTTTTTTAAATGCCGAGCTCCAAAATAAGCGCAGGTGGAATGGAGTTCAACAGGAGCTCAGTCAGACAAAGACTTAGAGATGTTAAATTATTATTTAAATGTGGAGACCCCAAAACAATTGTCTCAGAGCTCTAATGGCATCTAAGGTCAAACATTAGGCCTTATGGGTCAACTGTCCCCAATGGCTTTGCTGGACACTATCTAATACATTATACAAATGTCCTACCACCCAGTGTTCCCCTTGGTCTCCCGAGTAAAATGATACTTCACTTTTGTGGCTGTCCAATGCAGTATCCGCTAAATACCTATTTAAAACAAAATGTAGCACTTAGAATTTGCTGTGCTATACCCTTAATCCAGATGTTTTTGGCCCTTCCCAATCACAGGCCCTTGGCCCACCCACACAAGTGAGGTCACCTTCCTTTTTTGTCCCGGGCTCAGCGTCCATCTAGGGAAACCTACCACACCCAGACATTTCTGAAAACTAGACACCCAGAGGTGTCCAGCGAGGTGTTGCTTGCATGGATCTCCCAACATTTTCCTACCCAGAATTTTCTTCACTTTTCTGTGTGGGAAGGTTGTGGGATCACCGGGCCGCCACAAATTTCCTACCATCCAGCATTCCCCCAGGTCTCCCGATGAAAATGGTAGCTCACTTGCTTGGGTAGGCATAGTGGTCGCAACAGGAAATGGCCCGAATCGTACTGTGGAGACTTCAAAATTACCTATCATAAAATTACCTGGTTTTGTTTGGGGGGGGGGGGGTTTTACCTGGGTTTGTGGCCCCGGCCTCGGCGGCCATCCAGTGCCTCCATGCGGGCGGTGGCGATCCGCCCTACATCCTAATGGGCCCCTAAGTTACTAAATGAGGAGCCCCCAATGGGTACTCTATTTACCATGGGAATGCTAGCCAGCAAGGCCCCAGAGGATCTAAGAGTCGTAGCAGGGAGGTAAGGCCTGATGAAAGAATGTAGTTAGCGAGGACCCTTAATTGCAAAAGCCCTGTAGCAAATGCATAGGGCTTTACAAGATAGTCTCCGTTTAAGAGGCAACCAGTGCAGCTTGGAGAGTGCGGCCTCCATGGGAGCCCATCTGGTAAGATCCAGCAGAAGGCGGGCTGCCGCATTTGGCACTCGCTGAAATCTCTTCAGTCTGGTTTTAGACACCCCTAGGTACAAGATGTTACAGTAATCCAACCTGGACATAACCAGTGCCTGGACTACTGTTTTTCTTGCGACTCTGGCAGAAAACAGATTTTTTTTTAAGGGTCTTTAGGATCCCGAAACATTTTTCTGCGAGAGCCGTGATATGGCAGTCGAAAGTGAGCTTCTTGTCAAACCAAACGCCCAGGTTTTTAACCCTGGGCTTGGGTGCAGGGAGAGGGCCAAGAGAGTTTGTCCACCAGTCGGTGGACCAGATGGAGGGTTGTTTGCCCAAGATAAGAACTTCTGTTTTCCCAGCATTCAACTGAAGACAGCTGAGGTCCATCCACTGGGAAACCTCCATAAGACAAGATATCAACGGGGTAGCCATGTTAACAGAGAATGATGTTAAAGCCATGATGTTCGATGACCTCTGCCAGGGGAGCCCTGTGGCACTCCCTGTTGCAAGGAGAAAACCTGGGAATGGAAGGGTTTTTGAAACAACTGGAAGGTGCACTCCCGCAGGATGGAGGCAACCCATTGCAAAGATTTGTAACCGACACCACAGCTCCACAAACGCTTAGTCAATAGATTGAGGGACAATGTGTCAAAGGCCGCACTGAGATGAAGCATTAGCAGTGCTGCAGTGTCGCCCCTGACCAGAATTTTACAACCGATTCTATAGCAAGTAACAGGGCAGCCTCCGTGCTATAGGCGGGGCAAAAGCCTGTTAAGTATGTCATTAGCCTCAATAAAAGTGGAGAGCATTTCTGCAACCTTGGAGGAAAAGGGTAGCAGTGCGATAGGTCGATCATTTTTGGACTTGGTGAGGTCTAACAGAGGATTATTTTAGCAGTGGAACCACCATCACTTGCTTCCATCGTAGTGGAACCTGGCCTGCCACCAGGAAGCTATTGAGTAGCTCATGAAGCACAGGCTGGACAGCTTCCATTCCTCGCTCCAAAATGGAGGGGTATGATGGGTCAAGGGGGGGCCTGACTTGACTGATGCAATAAGAGTGGACACCTCCTCACATTCAATAGGTTTGATGTGGAGCAATCTAGAGCTATCATCTGAGGATTCAAACCAGGTGTTGCGACAAAGAGCATCTCTAGAATACACTGGAAAAGAGGTGTAGATACTTGCCACTTTGTTGAAAAAAAGAGAGCTAGGGCATTAAATTCATCCTCAGATGGCACAGTGGAGGCTGAAATTCAACACAGTGAAGAGAGGGACTTGACAAGGCGGAGATTTCATGAGAGGAGTTCTGGGCAGAAATAATTTTCTCTGTATATCCAGAGACTAATTGATAAAACTTCACTAATATCTAATATCACCGGTAAAGTATGCAAAGTATCATTGATATATAACAGAACATCATCTGCATAAACAGAAACTTTGAGAACTGTATTATTGATAATAATGCTGTATTATCCACAGAGGTATGAATATCTAATATATCAGGCATTTGTATTGCAATAGGCCTCGCATTTGCGAGAGTTTGAACTATTGTCATTGTAAATGACAAGGCCTTTTATTTATGTGTTTTGAAAACCTGCAAGCGGTGCGTAAACACGCACTTTTTACTTCCAGTACTTGCTTACGAGAAGCAAGGCTGGAAGTAAAAGAGGCACAGTTGCTGCCAGCTTAGCTTCTCGTAAGCAACAACTATAAGTTCATGTTTACGCACCTCTTGCAGGTTTTCAAAACACATAAATAAAAGGCATTGTCATTTTACAATGCCAATAGCTCAAACTCTCGCAAATGCGAGACCTATTGCTTTGCAAATGCTCTGAGATGGAGGCAGCAGCGGCCATAGGAAAGCAGGGACCGAGACGCCAGGCTGTGTGCTTCAAAGGCAGGATGGAGGAGGAGGCAGCTGCAGCCAAAACAGACCTCAGACTTTGAAAGCACAGCAAGTGTGGCAAGATAAGAGCAAGATTTACAGCCCTGTTTATAACAGAGCTCTGCAAACCACAAGCACTGGTCTCGGCTGCTCCAGCTTAAAGAAAGAAATAGTGCTCACAAGCTCTGAGTAACAACACATGTAACAGGGGAAGTCCTTGAAAATGGGCGAAGCTTTGAAAGCCCATATTCTGAATACAGCGATACCAAAGGGGATGATGGACGAAGTGTTTGAGCAAATCAAACACTCACCCCCAGTCAACTGATCTGGGTTTAATCCATCATCCTTCTTTAGCTCACTCCACCACCCCAGTTCAGACATGGCCATATGCAAATCAGTCTTGACCCTGTGCCTCATGGGAACAGTCCAGCCGGAACTGCCAAGCCATGTCTTCCCTGGATCGGAAACAAGCATCCTGGGACTGGTTTCGGGTTCATAACCCTCATAAGCCAGGCTATCTTGAGTCCAGTGGCAAAGTGAGCAAGGGACCCACGTCTGGGCATACCCTGCCAACTTAAGGCGAACAAAGCGATACCAAAGGGGATGATGGACAAAGCGTTTGAGCAAATCAAACACTCACCCCCAGTCAACTGATCTGGGTTTAATCCATCATCATTCTTTAGCTCACTCCACCACCCCAGTTCAGACATGGCCATATGCAAATCAGTCTGACCCTGTGCCTCATGGGAACAGTCCGGCCTGAACTGCCAAGCCATGTCTTCCCTGGACCGGAAACAAGCATCTTGGGACCGGTTTCGGGTTCATAACCCTCATCAGCCAGGCTATCTTGAATTCAGTGGCAAAGTGAGCAAGGGACCCACTTCTGGGCATACCCTGCCAACTTAGGGTGAACAAAGCGATACCAAAGGGGATGATGGACGAAGCGTTTGAGCAAATCAAACACTCACCCCCAGATCTGTGACTGGGGGTGAGTGTTTTGCCAATGTGCAAAATTCCGTCCATCATCTTGTGTGTTTTGCTGTTTGCCCTATGTGGGAAGGGTATGCCCAGACATGGGTCCCGTGCTTACTACGCCACTGGAGTCAAGCTATCTTGGCTGAAGAGGGGTGAAACCCCGAAACCGGTCCTAGGATGCTTCATTTCGGTCCAGGGAAGACATGGCTTGGCAGTTCGGGCTGGACTGTTCCCATGAGGCACAGGGTCAAGACTGATTTGCATATGGCCATGTCTGAAATGGGGTGTCGTGGTGAGCAAAATAACGATGGATTAAACCCAGATCTGTGACGGGGGGTGAATGTTGTGCAACATTCCATCCATCATCTTGTGTGTTTTGCTGTTCGCCCTGTGTGGGAAGGGTATGCCCAGACGTGGGTCCCGTGCTCACTACGCCACTGGAGTCAAGCTATCCTGGCTGAAGAGGGGTGAAACCCCGAAACCGGTCCTAGGATGCTTGATTCCGGTCCAGGGAAGACATGGCTTGGCAGTTCTGGCTGGACTGTTCCCATGAGGTACAGGGTCAAGACTGATTTGCATATGGCCATGTCTGAAATGGGGTGTCGTGGTGAGCAAAATAATGATGGATTAAACCCAGATCTGTGACTGGGGGTGAATGTTTTGCCAATGTGCAACATTCCGTCCATCATCTTGTGTGTTTTGCTGTTCGTCCTATGTGGGAAGTGTATGCCCAGACATGGGTCCCGTGCTCACTACGCCACTGGAGTCAAGCTATCCTGGCTGAAGAGGGGTGAAACCCCGAAACCGGTCCTAGGATGCTTGATTCCGGTCCAGGGAAGACATGGCTTGGCAGTTCGGGCTGGACTGTTCCCATGAGGCACAGGGTCAAGACTGATTTGCATATGGCCATGTCTGAAATGGGGCGGCGTGGTGTGCAAAATAATGATGGATTAAACCCAGATCTGTGACTGGGGGTGAATGTTTTGCCAATGTGCAACATTCCGTCCATCATCTTGTGTGTTTTGCATATTCTGAATACAGTATGTCTCGCCGAGACAGCGTAAGCGCTGCCTAGGCGAGACCTAAAAAGTAAGAAGGATAAAGGGCATCCCTGCCTCGTACCTCTAAATGATTGAAAGGGAGGATAATTAATGGCATTAACAAATATGGTTGCTAAGAGTGACCAATAAAATGCTTTAACCATTGAGAAAAATGCAGCACAAAAAAAGATTTTTTGCTTAGTTCTATATAAAAATTTCCAATTGACCATATGGAAAGTTTTTTCAGGGTACAAAGCTAAAACCTATAGGACATAAAGGCACTCATTAGGATGTCGGCGGTTGGAGGCTTTCCGACCGACATCCTTGGTTTGAATTCTGACCACTGCATTAGGATTATGGCGGTCGGAATTTAAACCGGCCGGCCATTCTGGCCGGCTTCCGATGGGCTCATGGAGCCTGTCGGCCAGTTGGAAACCCTCCATAATCCTGTGCAGACGGAGTTTCTGCCATGGGGATTATGATGTCGGTTTCCGACAGGCTTCCCATGTCGGGCATTCTGACATGGAAAGCCTGTCAGAAAGTAACTTTGGGGGCCCCTAGCAGGGCCCCATTCTCCCTGCAACCTCCAGTTGGGGGCCGAAGGTGCACCTATGGTGCCCCCCTCACGGTGCCTGCCACATATGCAGGAATTTACCCAAACTCAGAGCTTGTGCTGCAGGCAGTTTCATCCTGCCGCACAGGCTTCCATAGAGAAATGGGAGGCATCGAAATACGGTGCTCGGAACCGCTGACCTACGGTCGGTCGGTTCCCACACCAAGACGACCAACATCGTAATACGGGCCATAATTTCTTCATAGAGTAGACAATATGATATAGTAGGGTAGTATTGTGCAAGAATAATCTACCTTTCGGGAAATCGTAATGATCAGAATTCATAATATGGTTCAGAATTGGAGAAGGTCTAGTTGATAGAATTTTAGCATGAATGTTGCCATCTTGATTAATGAGTGTGATGGGGCAATAAGTAGGTGTAGGAAGGTGGAATCTGACTGCATGGTTACCCCCATTTTTTTCCTGGTGTTTTGCTGGTCTTCAATTTAGTCTGACTGGGATCCTGCTAATCAGGACCCCAGTCTATCTGCTTTCTCCCTAAATTGGTTGTGCATGTACTTTAGGTGCACTCTAGATTGGATTCTGGGGTACCCTTATCAGTCCCTAGTATATGGTATACTATGAACCCAGGGCATAGGTACCCCAGAGACCTCCCAGGGGCTGCAGCATGTATTATGCCACCCCTGGGAGACCCTTCAAAATGACACCACAGGTCTGCTACTGCAGCCTGTGTAAGGTGGTGCATGCACCCCTTGCTTAGATATAGGCTCACTATATCTATTCTAAATCACTGCACATATAAACCTATTAGTCACCCCTATGGCAGGCCTTATCAATCCTGAAGGCAGGGTGCTGGGTTTTATGTGAGAGGGTGCACCTGCATGAGCAGAGCCCCGCTGCAGCCTTTGGAACCTTTTTTCCGAGGTTGTTTGTGATGCAGCCAACCATATATACTTAAGTGCATTATAACCTCGCAGTAAATGCTAACTTTAAAACGGCTGCATGGAAACATGTCGTATTTGGTGTCAAACACCTTGGAATCATACATCCCTGCCAGTAACTGACGGGGGAGGTATGATTCCACCCTCCTAAAGGGACATATGCAACACAGCGGTATACCCGGTACCAGCTTTCCAGAACCTGGGCATCACAAAATGGATGCTGCCAGCCACAGACACGAGTCTGCCCTCCTCTGCTGGACGAAACTCGAGCAGAGTATGGCCTGACAATAGGTTTCCTGTCACAGGAAGGTGTGACCACCTCCCAGACAGGCTTTAGTGTATTGGGGCTGGGTGGGTGCACTCTGATAGTCTGCACGGGGGCACATTTGGTGTCCCTGTGCATAGTCCAGCTCAAACCGGTTGCAGGAGCCCTTTGCTCCTGCTCTAGTGCGAAACTGGACAAAGGACATGGGTGTAGCCACCTCTCTGTCCTGACCCTCCCATAGGTGGGTCCACAGAGTTTGTCCCACCCCTTCCTTGGATATAAAGTAGGAACCCCTGACTACAGGACTTTAGATTTTACCTGGACTAAACTGCTACAGAAACCAAGTACTTCGACGATCTGCACGACGCAGGATGCTGAAGAATCTCCCTTGGAGTAAAGGAGTTACTCCCCTCGAAGGCAGTCACCTAAAATGCATCTGACCAGTTTGCATCTCCCGAAATCCTGAGGACTCCGCAGATTTCTGTAACACAGGAGGTGGGTTCCCAAGGTCTCTGAGGTTGATCTGCGCTCTCAGCAATTCTGAGGCCCATATCCCTTGTGAGGACCGTGCAACCCGAACCCCTGTATACCGCGTTCTTTTGCAGCAGCATATGCTTTTTGGCGATCCCTGCGGCTGTGCTTTGGGCTACTTGTAGTCCTAACCCCGAGTAGTAATTCCACTGAAGATTTCCAGCCTACACTCCACGTATTTCGTGATTCAGCTCGAGGTCCCTTCGCAATCCCTGGTCCACTGGCCTGTGGGTCCCTGTGAAGGTAACTTTGACTTTCCATGGGCTTTCCTGGTTGCTCCAGACGTGCCCTGACTCTCCATAGCTTTGAGAATCCCCAGGACCTTGCTGGTCCTCACCGAAGCATCTTTCCTCTGCCCGCGTGGGTTGCAGTTGCCAAGGCTTGTTGGTGTTTAATCTGGACACTGACCCCCAGCACTTGACATCCTTCGTGGGACAGCTCACCTCCAGACTTTGGTCATCGTCGACGTCTCCTGGTCCCCGTGGCTGCAGAGTCAAGCTTCACCTCTTCTCACCTGAAACACCCGACATCGGTGGGCATTCGTCCATTGTGCCCCTGGCCACTGTGAAGTGACCCAGACTCTGTCCCCTCTGCTTTCAGGTTCTTCTCATCTCCAATCCAGGCTTGGATCACACTGGACACTTTTCATCTTCCCAGCAGCGGCACTTTTTCGCATTACGCCACTGAAAACAACGAAGGTTTCCGACATCACTTGACCCCTATGCACCCGGCTCCTCTTGGATAGGTAACACGGGTATCTCGGTACTCTCAAGGGTGCTGGCCTTAGAACCTTCTATGTTTAACTGGGTTTGCTTAAAGTCCTCTCCAAAGTGTCCTTAATCTTTAAAATTCCAACCGCGACTTTCCCATAGGATTGTAAGGAGCTCGTGCCTGTGTTCACACACTGCACCCGTCCTCCGTGGGTCCCCTGTATCACTACCTTGGGTGGTTCCTTGGGGTCCCAGCGATTCTACGTGCTCTAGGCACTGTGTCTAGTCAAGTCGTGGTTGTTATACCACTTTCTTAGTATATGGTTTGGTCTCCCCCTGGAGCCCACTGTGTATTATGCTATTTACTGTTGTTCTAGTGATTTATTATTGTGTGCTTTGCTCTCTAATCTCATAAAGAGGTTAGTAGAGAGTGTTTAGTAAAAAATACGTATATTTTATATATTCCTTGTGTGGTTCTCCTTTCATTTGGTCATTCAGGAGGTTCTAATCTGGTAAACCAAGCTGCTTTACATTCCTTCGAGACTTAGCCTGAAGGCTGCACTCCATAGCTACCACTAGGATAGCTTTCAATAAAGGTTGTCTTTAACCTAATCATCAATAAGGGTTGTTTGGACTGCTACAAGGTGCCCACTTTAATTAGTGAACAGCATATACCAGGCCAACTTCTCACAGTAGGTACTAATGTAGGATCCTAATCTGACTTTGAAAAAACAATGTGTTGCGTCATTAAATGATCCCTCTACACCAGGGTTACTCATAGTACGGCCCGTGGGCTGCCAGCGGCCCGGCAAGCCTTCCTCGGCGGCCCGCGGACCTTGCAGACATCCTACATGTGTTTTAAAGAAAAATTAAATAGTGTAAAGTGTAAACACTGCCGGTTGCAGCAGCCCGGACTCTGAGACTCTGCCCTGTGGGGGCCGGGGGATTCCAGGGATTGTCAAAGTGGAGATGCAGGGGCCTAAGAGGTGAAATACAACAAAGCTTTATTAACATGTAAATAGTCTTTTAAAGACCTGTGAAGTACTCTGGTGCGGTGTGGCTGTGTGTGAGTGCTGGGAAGCTTTCTCAGGGGGGCTGTGTGTGCGCGCTGGGAAGCTGTCTCAGCCCAGGTTGAGGGCTGACACACACACAGGTGAGATGATAGAGGGTGACGGAGAGAGGGAGAGGGAGACAGAGGTAGAGGGAGGGAGACGGATGGAGAGAGACAGGGAGAGAGACAGGGAGAGATAGAGGGAGGGAGACAGAGAGAGAGAGAGACGGAGGGAGGGAGACAGAGGGAGGGAGACGGAGGGAGGGAGATGGAGGGAGGGAGAGGGAGCGAGGAGACGGAGGGAGAGAGAGGGAGGGAGGGAGACGGAGGGAGATAAAGGGAGACAGAGGGAGAGGGAGACGGAGGGAGACAGGGAGGGAGGGAGACGGAGGGAGACAGACGGAGGGAGATGGAGGGAGGGAGACAGCGGGAGACAGGGAGGGAGAGAGACAGGGAGGGAGGGAGATGGAGGGAGGGAGACGGAGGCAGGGAGACGTACGGAGGGAGAGGGAGACAGAGGGAGAGGGAGGGAGACAGAGGGAGAGAGACAGAGGGAGGGAGACAGAGGGAGGGAGAGAGAGAGGGAGAGAGACAGAGGGAGACGGAGGGAGGGAGATGGAGGGAGGGAGAGGGAGCGAGGAGACGGAGGGAGAGAGAGGGAGGGAGGGAGACGGAGGGAGACAAAGGGAGACAGAGGGAGAGGGAGACGGAGGGAGACAGGGAGGGAGGGAGACGGAGGGAGACAGACGGAGGGAGATGGAGGGAGGGAGACAGCGGGAGACAGGGAGGGAGAGAGACAGGGAGGGAGGGAGATGGAGGGAGGGAGACGGAGGCAGGGAGACGTACGGAGGGAGAGGGAGACAGAGGGAGAGGGAGGGAGACAGAGGGAGAGAGACAGAGGGAGGGAGACAGAGGGAGGGAGAGAGACAGAGGGAGAGAGACAGAGGGATACGGAGGGAGGGAGATGGAGGGAGGGAGATGGAGGGAGACAGAGGGAGGGAGAGGGAGGGAGGGAGAGGGAGTGAGAGAGACGGAGGGAGGGAGACAGAGGGAGGGGGAGGGAGACAGAGGGAGAGAGACAGAGGAAGAGAGAGGGAGACGGAGGGAGGGAGAGGGAGGGAGATGGAGAGAGACAGAGGGAGGGAGGGAGAGGGAGGGAGACGGAGGGAGGGAGACGGAGGGAGGGAGATGGAGGGGGACAGAAGGCGGGAGAGGGAGGGAGGGAGAGAGAGGGAGGGAGGGAGACGGAGGGAGACAGGGAGGGAGGGAAACGGATGGAGACAAAGGGAGACAGAGGGAGAGGGAGAGAGACGGAGGGGGACAGGGAGGGAGGGAGGGAGACGGAGGGAGACAGAGGGAGGGAGATGGAGGGAGGGAGACAGAGGGAGACAGGGAGGGAGAGAGACAGGGAGGGAGACGGAGGGAGGGAGACGGAGGGAGGGCGACGGAGGGAGAGAGACGGGGAGAGACAGGGAGAGAGACAGGGAGAGAGACAGGGAGAGAGACAGGGGGAGAGACAGGGGGAGAGAGACGGGGGAGAGAGACAGGGGGAGAGAGACAGGGGGAGGGAGGGAGGGCGAGGGAGAGGGAGAGAGAGAGAGAGATCTGTGTATGCTGGGTCTGGTGGCTCAGTGGACGAAGGCGTCTGCTGCAGGGACCTGTGTTCAACCTCATGGTCACAATTTTTTTTGCTTTAGCCCCGCCCCTCCCCCTCTGACCCCGCCCCCACCGGTGCGGCCCTCGGCCACAAACCACACTGTACATTTGGCCCCCGAGAGAAAGTTTGTGAGTACCCATGCTCTACACAGACACTATTTGCAGATTCTTGAAAGAGTGATGATAGAAGCAGGAAAACTTGTGTCAAAAAAGTTTTATAAAATTCCGTTCGAATACCATTGGGACCTGGGTATCTTTTAGCATTTAAAGATTCAGTGGCATTGCAGACCTCTTCCATGGTGAAAGGAATATCAAATATACTTCACTTCAATTTGATATGGACGCTAAGGTACAGTTAAGTAAAATGTATCTAGTATAATATCTTGAGCATCTTGAGGTTTACTATAAAGGTTTGAGTAACATTTCTGAAATTGTGCAGCTATTTGTGCACCAGAGAGAAGTAACTGACCATCTGGACTTCGTAGAACATGTATCTGAGTTTTAACTTTTTGGATTTGTAGGAATTTAGCAAATGTATGGCCAGACTTGTTTGGCATAAAATTGGAAATGTATTTTTTGGTTTAAAAAAAAAAGGCCTGCTCTTTACTAGGTTGAGTATTATATTCCTATCGTACATTTGAAATTGCTTTTCAGTTTTGGAAATTTTCTGTTCCAAAATACTGAGGTTTCCTTTGTGACCCCAACGACCGTTGGCCCTCTCCCACGGCCGGGTACTGTGGAAATATGGATTTTTCTGGTCAGTTATGTCCCCTATCTTGGACCCCAACGGTTCTATGTGCATGTCACAAGTACATGTATGTTCCCTCCAGTTCCAGTTATGAAGACGCAAATACATGTGCGTCCACCGTCAACATGTCCTCTGTCAGATCCGCCATGAATAGGCCGGATATTCCATTCCTAAATATGAAAGGCCACCGGCTTTATATGGCTCAGTTACTCCATTTTGCAGTCCAGGCAAGTAGGCCCTGATTCTGTCATCAAACTCTTCTTGCCTTCTGCCTCTGAAAGCTCCAGTCTGAGCCTGCATCTGTGACCATGAACTTTGTCTCATTCTCTGCGCGGCTCACGAAGCCTGACATCAGCCTATTCTCTGCCAAGAACTGTATTTCACCTTCGAATTATCTGCTTCCCCCTCAGCCGATGCATTCCTGCCTAGTAGTTTAAGTAAACATTCTTCCAGTTACCAAGCAAAAGGCCCGGCTTCTCTGTCCTCATGCAAGTAATTCATAGCCCTGTTACCATGGAATATTCCTACCCCTTCGCATTTAGTGTAGACACTTAGACGCTTGTACACGCACGCACAGTCAGTATAGAATAGATTCTGTCCGAGAGTCCTTCTTTTGTGGATAACATAGTTCTTTAAACATAGGATGTTAGATATGATTTGGGATTAGGTTGACTTGACCCCCCAGACTTCTTGTCTCCACATGTAGAGCTAAATGTCAAGTCCCCTTCACCCCCTAGTTACACGTCAATTACACGTCATGTTGCTGCGCGCGCATCTATGCCAAGTATTATCTTATAGATCCACCTATATGTGACATCATAACCAATTATGTTCCTTTTTACTCTTTATTACACCCATTTTTGGTTACGCAGATAAATCGTCATTTTCCTTATCAATTGTTACGCCTACTGTACTCGCTTCGTTGTAATGTATGTACTATAAAAGTCATTTCTTGTCAATAAAGTATGTACTTCACTTCCTGAACCTCCGTGGTGATGGAACTTGGAGCAACCGATTATAATCGTTCATTGGAATAAAGCCCATTCCGAACCCCTAATATCACGGATTCTGCCTCTCATTTTACTGAGCTATTTTATTATGTTTCTGTATCAAATTAAGTCCAGGTAAAGGAATTTTATTTACCACATGAATGGCGCCCGAACAGGGACACTTTCTCATCTCACGCGCCGGCGGTGAGTTGCAGGCCCGGTCTCCTGCCACAGCTGGACGGACAATAACGCGTACCAGCAGGATTTCCTGTATCTCCCTCCGGTCAAGCGGGGGCGACTGAGGCTGCGATCAACACCCAGACGAGGCGGTGAGAAGTGCGAAGTATCCCGACCAGAGCCTAGCTGAGAGAGCAAGATCCGAGGTATACAGAGGCCCACCAGTTTCCGAAGTCCAAAGTCGAGTCCAGTTTCCGACGAGTCGAGTTGAGTCCAGTCCGGTCCAAGTCCGGTTTCCGAGGCCTTCCGTTTCCGAAGCTACCCGGTGAGTACCATTACTGGGGAGGCATTTCTGACGTGCACATAGGTTGTGCCGGTCAAGACGGGTTTGGGTACACAAATCCGGTCTGCACTGTTTTAGCAGTGTATATGTACTGTTTAGCAGTATATCAAGTATTCCGAAGTATCTAGTTATTGTCAAAGAATTATGCTTGGTGATTAGTTATGCAGACGATCATCATTGTTGGTTATTTTAAAGGTTAAAAAATGTTTAATGTTTAATGTTTAATGTGTTAAACGTCCTGCATATTGTGGTATGAATGGTTGTTCATTATTGTGCTTTTGTACTAAGTGTGTTCAAGATTAAGTATCAGATCAGTTCTCAATATGCCGCTCTTTTCAAAACTAAGACAGATCACTACAAGAAAAGGGGTACTCGAAGAAGCCGTTCCTATTCCTCCTAGGGACACTCCAGGGTACTTCATGTATCATAAACATGGCTTAGATGCTATATTATTTCTTGATTTATGGGTAGACTACACCAAGGGATTACCAGAAAGTCAGAGGTGGCCCGCAGCGGGAACCTGGGATGCGGAGTGCATCATGAAAGTAGAAGAAGAGTTATGGAAAAGGAAAGTCAGACAGTCACAGAAAGATGCCATTGAATTATGGCGTAAGGAATCACATAGACGAACAGAAAAAGCACGTAGACAGGAAGAGAAGAGTAAAGAGAATTCTAATAAAGTCCGAGAAAATCTATTAATTGAGGAGGGTATCCGAGTGAAATCAGAACAAGTAGATAGACAAAGGAATGCCCTTATGAATGGTATGTATCCCCTTCTGGCCGAAGGATTACCTAAGGCTACTCCAGAGATACCGAAAGACTTGCCACCCCCATTATTCCCAATAAAGGTACATCCTAAGGGACATCCTAGAACCGCAGAAGATGTCTTTCTTTCCTCATATTTAGATGACGCAGCTCCCGAGTATGCTAATTCCGCCCCACATAGACCACCTATCAGGGAGGTTCAACGCCAAGATCCGGTACCCGTATCTCTACAGCAACAAGTTCCGGCAAGCACATCTGTCTCTACATCTGTTCCTACAGCTGCTTCTATAGCTGTGTCCACACCTATAGTTGCTGTATCACGTTCAACGAATCCTTTCACACCCGACACCCCAGATGGGGCTACGGGAGGTGCTACCAATATTTTTTCTACGCCACCCAGAATAAATAAACTTACTTTTCAAGAGTCAGCACATTCACGTACACCCAAACTCGTAAATGCCCGTACGCTTAAGGAACTTCTTATAGATTGTAGATATGACCCTGTGCCCGGCAAAGAGGACGAAATGACCCTGGCATCATTGCGTATCAGACGAGCCGCAGTGTATTTAGGGAAGTTACCAGGAATGACTGCGCATCTAGATAAAATATATCATTTTGTCCAAACAGGGCGAGATCCAGAATGTATTAACAGAGCTATGGAATACGAGAAAGTAGAGATACAGGGGGAACTGTTACGTTTCCTTATAAATTGTGTGATCAGAAATGAAGACCGACCGGGGGTAGACCCGGAAGCAATGCAAATTCTTACCAGATGGAGCCAGAATATATCAGAAGGTAGACATGATAAACAAAATTGTATAATAGCCATGTGCCGAAAGATCCGTAAAGAAATAGAACGCCTACACGAAGAAAGATTAGCGGTAGATGAGTTCGAACAAAACGAGGAGGAAGGATCAGGACTGCCCACAGGACAGTCAGACACTATAGCCTATGTAGGTAGAGGAAGATCTTGTAATAGTAACAGATGTCCTATTGACCCGATACGCCCGATATGTCCAGACAATAACAGGGGTTTCCCAACACCCATAGTCCATATAAGGTCTAACGAGCATTCGTTCCAAACCGCCGACAAACTACTCCGAGAACGTAGGGGTTATCATTTCCTCGATTCTATGGATGAACAAGATTTAGCCAGGGCAGCTGTCCATTGGGTGGACAGTCCCGGAAAATATAGTGATGATACAGTAGCACGCACGTTTTTGAATCTCACCCCAGATGAACAGAGGTTAGCTGGGATTTATATGATTCAACAACTCATTATACTATATCGGAGTCAACATTCAGATCCTGGTCCCTTACCTGACATATTGACTGAATTGCTTATGAATAGATGGAAAGGTTCAGGTACTAAATTAATTAAAGAAATTCTAGAATCAAGAAAGCAGTATATTCTTTTTGTATGTTCAGAACATGTTTCATTACCCATTAAGGAAAGGACCACGTATCACATGGATAGACAGAATCCTTTACGAGAAGTACACCCAATAAAAGGCGAGGACAATGAGTTTAAACGCGTATTTGTATATACGCCCATATCAAAAATAGAATTGTTACAAATGAAGAAAGTGGTACCCAGTCATGACAAAGATCCAGCGGGTTTTCACCGAGAAATTAAAGACATGTTACTCATGGGAGAGTATACCTATCCCGACATTATGACAATACTGAAGGTATTGATGCCTGCTGGCATTTATGAGAAACTCAAGGAAAAAGAGTGGGAGGTAGGAGACCAAAAGATAGAATGGTCAGTGTTAGAAGCAGAAGAAAAGGCCCGAACTGCAGGAGCAGGACTTGGGGATAAAACTAAAGCACTACCAGGTTTATTAGTACAGGTACTGCCACGTTTATTAACTACGAAAAAGGAAGATTGGGGTACAATTTCAGCCTGTAAACAGAAGCAAGATGAAGACACTAGTGATTACTATGCCCGATTTGAAAAATGTTTTGGTATAAATAGTGGCATAAAAGCAAGTAGCGAATCATACCCACATCTGTTCGTAACAAAATTAGTAGAAAATGCCCTGCCCCAAGTAAAGAATAGAGTATTAAAATTCGAGAGTACCTGGCAAGGTAACACTCCATCACAAATGTTACAAATGTTACAGTACCATCACAATAGAATTAGAGAGGAACAAGAACATGAACACAGACGCATGAAAGACACGAAAATGAAAATGCTAGTTTCCCAGACAGTTCCAGCTGAAGGACATAAAAAGGGTATGACACATTCCGATTCAGCAGGACCTGTAAAAGGGACATGCAATTATTGTAAAAAGCCAGGTCATTACGTACACGACTGTCCAGTTTTAAAACATAATATCGCCATAGGTAAAACACAAGAAAGATCACGGCCACTCAGACAAGATCAGAATGAACAAGGAGCTCTGCAGCATGCCCAGGCCATGCCAGCCGCACAACAGCCAATACAGTTTGTGCCAGCTGCACCACCGTTGCCTGTTGCTGCCACACAGACAACAACACGACAACTGTACCAGACCGCACAGTACGACTATCCTGATTATCAACGATACGCATGAACAAGCCTAGAGAGGGAAGTTGACTTACCCCTTATCGAGATCCCTGTAGATCAAGAAGGACCTTATATACATAGTGAATTATTAGGCCAAGACAGAAAATTCTTACTCGATACAGGGGCAAGTCGAACAACTATAAAACGTAGTGAAGTTCCAGGGGCACCCCTCTCAGGCTCTCAGAATATTTCCCTTGGTTTTTCAGGAAAGCCTATTGTTAATGAAGTGTCACAGCCTCTTCCACTTACGATAGGACCTTTGACCCGAACTACAGATTTATTGCTTACTAAATCATGTCCAGAAAACTTGCTAGGAATAAAAACATTGAAAGCTCTAGGAGCCATAATATGTTGTTCTCCGGAAGGAGTAAGGTTGTTTTTACGTGATTTTAAAGGTCACTATGTGTCTAGAGACATGGATCCCCGACTGCAGACTTTACCTACACATCTATGGGCACAAGGCCCTACTGATGTTGGTTGCATGAATATTACACCATATCGAGTCACATTAAAGGCAGGAGTGGTACTACCACGAATGCGACAATACAAGTTACCACCAGATGCTGTAGTGGCTTTACTACAAATCATTGACGAGCTCATTGCCCAAGGAGTGGTTGTAGAAACAGACTCCAATGTATGTAATTCACCGATAATTCCGATTCTTAAACGAACAGATCCAAAGGCCCCGCCAGTCTATAGATTGGTTATTGATCTGCGCGAGTTAAACAAATGCATTGTGCCACAATTCCCTGTGGTCCCAGATATCTCGTCATTACTGACAGCCATTGATTCCGAAGCAACATTCTTTACTGTAATTGATCTCAAGAATGCTTTTTTCAGCGTCCCAATAGATCCGGAGAGCCAATATTTGTTCGGATTTAGTTTAAATGGACGTAGCTTTAAATTCTCACGCGCACCTCAAGGATTTACAGAAAGCCCCAGCATCTATAGCCAAGCACTGAAACGAGAACTAGATAGTATCCACATGCCAGTTAACACTGCTCTGCTTCAATACGTCGATGATCTGTTGATCACCGCGAGAAGTGAACCGGAATGTGAGAAAGCATCACTGACAGTTTTACAATTTCTAGCCGAAAAGGGGCATAAGGTGTCCCCTTCTAAGCTGCAATTCTGTGTCCAGCGAGTTATTTATCTTGGACACTCGCTGTCCAAGGAGGGAAGGCAGCTTACACCCGACCGCATTCAGTTAATAGCTAACATGCCAACACCCAAGACACAAAAGGAGGTGCGGGCTTTCATAGGTCTCACTTCATATTGCAGGCAGTGGATCCCTCAGTACGCATTTCTAGCAAAACCACTCATTCAGTTAACCACACAGGAGGTAGCCACATCGACTGTTCTCCCTTGGACTCAGGAACATACACAAGCTTTTGAAAGCCTAAAGAAAGCTTTATGTCAAGCACCTGTTTTAGCAACGCCATGTTACAGAAAACATTTTACACTCTTTGTTACAGAACGCGAAGGTACTGCCTTGTCAGTACTCACACAGGAACAGGCAGGGGCACACAAACCATGTGCTTATTTTTCTAGTACATTAGATCCCGTAGCTCAGGCTTTGCCTGCATGCCTAAAATCAGTGGCAGCGACAGCTTTGGCAATCAGACAAAGCGATGCCATAGTGTTAGGACATCCATTGACAGTTCAAGTACCACACGCAGTAGAGGTTCTTGTAAATAGAACGCAAACACAACACTTGACTATAGCGCGACTTACAGGGTACGAGCTTACATTGTTTCAGCCACATATAGAAATCAGACGCTGTAACACATTGAATCCTGCCACACTTTTGCCAGTAACCGGAACAGACCCACTAGCCCATGACTGTATTGAAGTTATTACTATAACGACGAAACCCAGACAAGACTTAACCGATGTCCCATTGTCAGATCCAGACCTGACATTGTATGTAGATGGTTCATGTAGGAGAACAAGTACAGGAGAATTAGTGGCCGCTTACGCAGTCACAACAGATACTGAAGTCATTGAAACTAATCGTATAAATACTTTGTCAGCTCAAGCCGCAGAGCTCATCGCTCTGACACAAGCCTGTATTCAAGCCACGAATAAAAAAGTCAACATATACACTGATTCACGTTATGCATTCGGAGTTGTACATGACTTCGGCGTGCTGTGGCGAGAGAGAGGTTATTTAACTTCCCACGGTGTCCACATTCAGCACGGACCCCTCATTCATGCCTTATTAGATGCAATACATCTACCTACTGCAATATCAATTATGAAATGTAAGGCTCATACGAAGGTTACTGATATCATTTCTCAAGGCAATGATCTAGCCGACAGAACAGCTAAACAGACTGCTCAAACCCAAACATCCGACATGACAAAGACAATAGTCCCGATGCCGACACATTGTATGACAGTTAAAGATCCTACCCTTGACGTAATTGACATACAGACACATGCTACACCAGACGAAATAAAGAAATGGACTGAATTAGGAGGGATCCAAACGGACCAAGGATGGATGATGAAGGAAAAGTCTGTGTGGTTCCTTCCTGATTCAATGGTCCAAGTTATAATTAACACTACACATAGTCCAGCACATCTCGGAGAAAAAGCTATGCTAGACAGCATTCAACACATTTGGTTCAATAAACATTTGCGAGCAGCAGCCAAACAAAAGGTCCGTACCTGTATGATCTGTTGTCAGTTCAACCCAGGAAAAAGCGTTCCCGTAGAACAGGGTGGATTTCATCCTCCTGATCACCCTTTTGAAGTGCTCCAGATGGATTATATCCAGATGGAACGATGTCGAGGATTCAAATATGTTCTCGTAGTTGTCTGCGCTCTGTCCCGTTGGACGGAGGCATACCCGGTTTCAGATTACACTGCCCCGACTACTGCCAAACAGTTGGTTCGAGAATTCTTCCCACGATACGGTTTACCACGTGTTGTCTACTCAGATAACGGCCAGCCGTTCTCATCCGAATTAATGAAACACGTTTCACTTCTGTTAGGATATCAGTGGAAATTCCACTGTGTCCGACACCCCGAGGCAGCAGGTCTCGTAGAAAGACATAATCAGATACTGAAAATCAGATTGTCCAAAATATGCAGAGAGAAAGGTGTCGACTGGATAGTAGCGTTACCAGTTGCACTCTTTTACATGAGAATGGTAGCACACTCTCGAACAGGGCTATCCCCGTATGAGGTGATCTTTGGCAGACCACCAAATATGTGGGGGACGCCTATACCACGCAAAATAACTGATGTTGACTGTAATATGCTGACAGATTACTTGGCTTCCTTGATGTCTGCACTACAATCTTGTCGTTCACAGGTAGCTGCAGCCTTTCCCGACAACACTGAGGTGAAACCCCATGACGTAGTTCCGGGTGATCTCGTATTTGTGAGAAATTTCGACCGAAAGACTCAGCTGGAGCCCAGGTGGAAGACACCCAAGTTGGTTCTGCTCACTACAAGGACAGCTGTGAAGATCGAGGGCCGCAAGGGCTGGATTCATTCAAGTCATATCAAGAAATTTCATGGACTATCCTCGGATATAGACATTGTGCCCTGCACTCCCTCACAGACTGATTCAAAACTTCCTTTGGTTGAAAAGACTAAAACCGAACTCTATAAAGTAAAATTGAGGCCTAGAACGTCAGACAATTTGATTGTTTAAGTCCTCTCCAAGGTGAAGCGGTTGAATTTGTCTCTGACATGTATCCTCTAGACCTGAATCATGGACAGTCGCGGAAAATGTTGAAACGACAGGCGTATTGTAAATCACTGCGTAGCCATTGCATAGTGACATTAATAATCTTGTTTTCCTTAAGTCTTTTAATAATTACTGCAAGTATATTGTTGCACATATATTACCCTATTGCCAGAAACGTTTACAATGTTACTGCTGAACATTCTTTTAGTGACTTACCCCCGCATGAATTGTCTTATAGACTTGCGCTGCGCAATAACACTTTCATTAGTATGTTACATCATTCCCATCAGACTAGCAATGCAACTAATTGTTGGGTGTGTGGTCGGCTCCCTCCCTATCAGAATTATGAAGGAGTCCTGCCATTCTTTCCACACCCATTTACACATAATGGCTCCTGTGGAGCATGGTTTAGTTTAATCAATTCCATAGACTCAGACACAGCAGTTTACCAAGATCATTGGGTATGGGGAAACATGAACATAGTTTTACTCAAGGTCTGCTACCCTGACAAGGAGGGTCGCCCCAAAAGAACAGGAACTGATCTAGAAAATGAAGTATATGGATTAGGTAATTTTACACCTAATCTCATGATTCTAAATGTCGTATCCGAAGTTGAACTAGTCTTACCCACCATGTCAGTATTCCCAGCGAAGGGTGAATTGTGTGTAAGAAAGGTTGGTTCCATACATATGGGCCATAGTAAATGCACTACTACAGTAGAATTCAGTGATCAAGGCAAATCTTCATTTAGAGCTTATCGCCACTCCTACTTTATATGTGGTCAGACTGCATATATGCGTCTACCTCTAGATTGGGATGGTACCTGCTACATTGCATTCCTTTTGCCACCTGTTTTCCTAGCTCCTCCTGATTATTATAGAAATATTCATTTAATACACAACAGAGAGCGGAGAGATCTCCCAATTGTCGATTACACTGAAACAGCATGGGAAAAATACACAGATTTCAATAAAGGCATCTTTCCCTATATAGGTACTGTCACTAATAGTAAGCTGATACGTAGATTAACTAGAACCCTTGAAGCAGTAGTGAATGAAACTATTTCCGCCCTAGGCAATTTAACAGAAGAGCAGTCTGCTATGCGGATTGTTGTGCTTCAAAATCGTCTTGTCCTTGACGTCATCCTGGCTGATAGGGGCGGAGCTTGTAGGGTCATCGGATCAAGCTGCTGCGTATTCATACCAGAAAATTCGCCATCTGTATATAAAGCTATAACTCGCCTTCATAAGATTGTAAACCAGATACACCAGAACCCAGGCACTTGGACTTGGTCCAGTTGGTTTTGGAGTGTGATATCAGCCTGGGGATGGAGAGTTCTATCCTTCCTAGGTATTGGCCTTCTCATACTATTCAGTTGCTGTCTATGTCTACAATGTGGACCAGCGATCTGTGGTCTGTGTGCCACATCGTGTATTCCACCACCAAGATTTCATTCGTCACGGAAGAAGAAAGAAGAACAAATGATGTTATATGAACAGATCAATGGATTGATGAAGATTGATATCTCTTAACGGGCAAGTAGGGGACAAGGAGGGAATGTGGAAATATGGATTTTTCTGGTCAGTTATGTCCCCTATCTTGGACCCCAACGGTTCTATGTGCATGTCACAAGTACATGTATGTTCCCTCCAGTTCCAGTTATGAAGACGCAAATACATGTGCGTCCACCGTCAACATGTCCTCTGTCAGATTCGCCATGAATAGGCCGGATATTCCATTCCTAAATATGAAAGGCCACCGGCTTTATATGGCTCAGTTACTCCATTTTGCAGTCCAGGCAAGTAGGCCCTGATTCTGTCATCAAACTCTTCTTGCCTTCTGCCTCTGAAAGCTCCAGTCTGAGCCTGCATCTGTGACCATGAACTTTGTCTCATTCTCTGCGCGGCTCACGAAGCCTGACATCAGCCTATTCTCTGCCAAGAACTGTATTTCACCTTCGAATTATCTGCTTCCCCCTCAGCCGATGCATTCCTGCCTAGTAGTTTAAGTAAACATTCTTCCAGTTACCAAGCAAAAGGCCCGGCTTCTCTGTCCTCATGCAAGTAATTCATAGCCCTGTTACCATGGAATATTCCTACCCCTTCGCATTTAGTGTAGACACTTAGACGCTTGTACACGCACGCACAGTCAGTATAGAATAGATTCTGTCCGAGAGTCCTTCTTTTGTGGATAACATAGTTCTTTAAACATAGGATGTTAGATATGATTTGGGATTAGGTTGACTTGACCCCCCAGACTTCTTGTCTCCACATGTAGAGCTAAATGTCAAGTCCCCTTCACCCCCTAGTTACACGTCAATTACACGTCATGTTGCTGCGCGCGCATCTATGCCAAGTATTATCTTATAGATCCACCTATATGTGACATCATAACCAATTATGTTCCTTTTTACTCTTTATTACACCCATTTTTGGTTACGCAGATAAATCGTCATTTTCCTTATCAATTGTTACGCCTACTGTACTCGCTTCGTTGTAATGTATGTACTATAAAAGTCATTTCTTGTCAATAAAGTATGTACTTCACTTCCTGAACCTCCGTGGTGATGGAACTTGGAGCAACCGATTATAATCGTTCATTGGAATAAAGCCCATTCCGAACCTCTAATATCACGGATTCTGCCTCTCATTTTACTGAGCTATTTTATTATGTTTCTGTATCAAATTAAGTCCAGGTAAAGGAATTTTATTTACCACAGTACTCTCGTCGACCTTTGGCTGATTTAATAGTGGCGATCGGCCTTGTTGACTCATGGCGTGCATTTAGCCCAGCAACACAACAATACACATTGCATTCAGGAGCTCATGGCAGCCTCTCACGAAGCGATTACAAACTCACCTTAACTCACCAGCTTCCTCATTTTTGGGAGGTTCGTCATCTCACCAGAGGCATCTCCGATCATTCCCCAGTCTGGGCGATTTACGGTCCAGTTGTTCAAAGTAATATCCAGCGAATTGTACTTAGTCCCTAGTATTTTTCAATACCCTCCATCCGTGCAGGCCTCTATGAGGCCATGGAAAAATACTTTAATGAAAATGAGGGTTCGGTAGCCTCATCGCAGACCCTATGGGAGGTGTACAAGACAGTCATAAAGGGTCAAGGGGGCATATTATCAAGAAACAGCATTAAAATTATCGCCGCTTTAGCAGCAGAAAACTGCCGCTAAAGCGGCGATAATGGGCTTGATAATATGCCCGTGAGAATTCCCATAGAAGCCCATGTTCTGGTGTCAACATGGGCTTCTATTGGAATTCTCTGCTGCATATTATCAAGCCCGTTATCGCCGCTTTAGCGGCAGTTTTCTGCAATAATTTTAACGCCTTGCTTGATAATATGCCCCTGCGTCTCTTATTAATAGCGGGGCATGAAATGGGAACGAGGGCCCATTTAGAAATGCTTGAACAGGGAAATCGAACAGTTAGAATCACAGCTCACTGACACTACACAAGGGGACTTGCAACATAACTTATCCCTGAAACAAAAGGAATACAGGGACGTCACAACAGAAGCCAAGCCTCCGCGCAACCTAGCACTGCATCTATGAGGTAGGAGACAGGGCTGGGAATCTCCTGGCCTGGCTTGAACGAAGGGAAACAGCAAACCGGTGGGTGCTCGAGATACTGAATGATGAGGGCAAACGTAACAAAGATAAGCAGGACATGGCCAATACTTTAGCGGCCTACTATATTCACCTATACTCCCCGGGACTTACAGCCACAACTGAGGAGTCTTGCAAGCTATTGTAGAATATCCGGCTACCAAGTCTTTCACTGACAGATAGGGCACTCCTGAACAGGAACTTACGGAGAGCAAAGTGACACTAGCTATCCAAATTAAACCCAGGCAAAGCAGTGGGCCCTAATGGCCTACTATTGAGCTCTACAAGCTTACTGCTTCAAAGTTCGCTCCCCACCTCCTGCAAATGTTTCTAGAATGCCGCAAATCCTCATGTTGCCCAAGGATCAGAGGTTGGTCAGTTTAGTTGTCATTCATGAGGAGGGCAAGCCATCGGAAGTTTGTGCCTCTTACTGGCCTATTTTTCCATTAAACGCGGAGGTTAAAGTTGTAGTTAAACTACTGGCTACTTGACTAATATGGGTAGTTCAGATGCTGGTTCATCCGGATCAATCCCGGGGAGAAACACCTCACTTAATTTGCGGCGACTGCACAGTGTCCTGGGCCATGCAGCTGAGCTCCGGGAGGATGCCCTTGTGCCCTTGATGCACGAATGGCCTTTGATACAATTAGGTGGCCCTTCATGTTCAAAGTTCTGACTAAACAAAAATGTGGCCCTTTTTTCATGTCCTTGATATGGCTATTATATACTGACCCCCTGGCCCAGGTGACAGTGAATAGAGGCACGTCCCCAATATTCCAGCTCTGTCGAGGCAGGGTTGTGCACTCTTCCCATTAATTGTTGCTCTTGTCTTTGGCTGCTTGGATTAGAGGCGAGCCCCTGATCAGAGGGCTGAGATGGACTGCAGACTGGGACGTCAGGATCTCCCTTTATGCAGACGACATCCTGCTCTATGTCGGTGACCAGACTTTTACACTAGACAGAATAATGCATATACTCACTTTGCTCCGTTGAATACGGGTTATCCCATTAACTGGAATAAGTCCCTGATCTAGCTCCTTCATGTAAATGCACCACACTTACCCAGCGACTGAGTGGCTCCTCTTGGTACAGAAGGATTTCGCTAGTTGAGGATCTATATTGCCAGGGACCCACAGACCTTCCACACTCATAACCTTGAGCCACCGCTCGCACGCCTGCGGACAGGTGTTCAACATTGGAGGACCCTGTCAGGGGGAGTAGGGGAGGGGGATGGGGTAGGAGACCCGTGAGAATTTCTCCATGATCATGGGAGTGTAGGGCGAGGGGAGGACTCTGGACCCGAGATAGGACGCTTCCCCCTGATCTCTTGGTTTACTGTGCCCGGTGGGAGGGGAACCCATCAGGCGGGGCGGAAGGCTTCAGGGTTCACTTGACTACGTTGGCTACTGGCGGCATGCTTGGGGGGGTGGCTGGGGTGGGGGGCGTTGCTGGGGGAGATATACCGGGGAGCGGGAGGGGGGGGTTGTTGCTTGTACTGCATTGTGATAATGGACCACTCTTATGGACGGACTGCCTTATGACACAGATGCCTTGTGGGCAGAAAGATATGCTGTTGTGCTCTGACTGGCGGGTTGGCTGATTTCCTACATCCTGGTTCATCGGGGTAGCCCGACAGCGAGCGGGAGGTTTGCTTGTATTACTCTGTAAAGTTCAATAAAAGTCTGTTTAAAAAAATAAAATTGGAGGACCCTGTCTCTGTCACTTCTAAGGAAGGCCGCCTTCTTTAAAATGATGGCTCTGCAACGTTTTTTGTACATGCTTCAAAATAAATGCTACTCTGTCCCGCTATCCTGTTTCCAAGCAACTGAAAGTGAAACACGCACACTACTGTGGGATGGGGGTCCCTCACGGATAGCCCTTAATAAACTGACATGGACCCGGTATGATGGCGGGATTGCCCTGCCCGATGTACAAAAATATTATTGGGCAGCACTGTGGAAATTTACCTTTTTAGGGGTACACTGGTGCGAGGTCAGCCTTTTGTCCACGGGTTCAAAGACCAACAAAATAGAGATCAGCACTGGAGTTGGAAATAAATAACAAGTTTATTAATCACTCATGAGTGGGACCACATCCACACAGCACTTGAGAGTGCTGCCTGAGGTAGTACACTGAAGTCACAGAACACAGGCCTTATATACAGGTTTTGTGCAGTGTAAGCATGTGAACAGAAATAGGGAGAACAAGTTTTAGGAATAGTTATCAGCAAACAAGGACAGATGAAAAACCACATGGTCAGCAAAGTGGGAGGGGGAGCAGGAGTGCTTATGGCAGCAGTAAATGATTGACAGTTAACATCTATGACCAGGTGCACTGACAGCTACAAACTCTCAGCATGTACATTGCTTTTAGCTGAGTCAGGAAGTCAACTAAAATAGATAGCACAGGCAGAAAAAGACGAGCAGCAGAGGACGAGAGAATTACGAAGGAATCTAAATGGACACCACAGCCAAAATGGCTGTCGCTTGTGCCAAGTAAAATATTACACGTTTTTCACAGACTGCCCTTTTGGCATAAGCTAAGACATGTTCTTATGCTTCTAAAGGGGTATGATAAATGTCATGTATATCAATTAACATTATATCGCTGACTTCTTGGTCTATTGCTAAACGGGCATTTACATTTCGGACATTCGTTTTTGATGGTAGACAAGTAGTACAAGTGGAAATACAGAGGGAACAAAGCATTGGCCCGCATTGGATTCATAAACAACAAGAGAAGAGAATTGCACTATTACGAAAAAATTTTTTAAGCCCTATACAGAAAATACGCTCCAGAACCATCCAGCCCAAGTCCATGTTCCTGAATCTTGATGTATCTCAGTAGTTATTGTGTGTAGTTTGGAGATGACCTCATATACAGAAGGTGAATTGTCCGGTGTGAAGACACAACAGCTGGATCCGATGATACAGCATGCTCCAGTCTATATTGTTCCCATGTGGTCTCTGATTGACTACAGAGACATCGATTGCACGTTTTCCCCTACTACCAGCATGGTGATCGAACAATTGCAAATCTTGATGGTAGGTTGGGGGAGCTAAAAACACAGGTGGTAGAAGGAAGGTTATGTAACAGGTACTAGACCAGCCTGGATGTAGGAAGTAGTATGCCTTAGTTCCACAAATAAAATAAGTGTGACGTGAAGCAAGGAAGCTGCTTCGGCCTCTCATAGACATCTGCAACACTTGTGGCCCACCGGCACATTGCCTGTACTTTGTAGACAAAGGGGGTCAGTGGTCATGGCAACAGAGATAACAAGGGGTCCATTTCCTTTAGCCGACCTAGAATTTGGATACACATAGTTTGTTGCTGCACTTCCTTTACAATATTCTTCCATTTCTAAACCAGTCCCTTCTGCTTGTGTGTCCCCATCTTCGTTGGGGTAACAGACTTTGTTCATTAGAGGCATATAGAAGTTTGAAACAAGCTGGGCATGAGCCATTGTGAGAGAATGGCAGCAGTTACAACGGGATTCCTTTTATGTTCTGATGAGGAGGAATCTTGCCACAAACCCAACAGTTAGTAGCATTGCTTAGCTGGTGTGTCTGATGCAACATTTGAAGAAATGAATTGTTTCTCAGATTTTGCCGGTATCCCTATTCATGTTGCGGCAAATCAAAATGATGGTGCTCTTTTGCAGCAAGTGATGTAACAGTAATGTTAGGTAAGGAAGCTCCAGGCATTACTTCCTCCACTACTCGCATTACAGTAGCGATGATGGCAGCAGTCCAAGTCAGACCAAGCATGCAGATTGTACAGCCGTTGCACTTTGTCGCAGTGATCTCCTTCTTCTTAGTTGAGCTAATTTTCATCGGCAAACAACATGAGGCCCTAAGGTCCTGGGCAGGCGTTGGTTTCTTCACTAACGTTGAGACGCGTAGTCACTAATGGGCTACCCCCCTATGTAGTCAGTCTTTAACCACCAAGGACAGTGGCTCAAACTGTCTTTTTCTGCGAAGAAATTTCTTTCTTCCTGGATTGAAGCAGATATCTAGATGTACCAGGGATCGTGTGGTCCAGGAAGACTTCCTCAGATCTTTCAGGTGGCACAGCTCATCCTCTCTCAGTGACCAGGATGTCGCGGTGGTCTGTCAACACAGCAGGGCTCAGGAAGGAAGGGCTTCCCACACCTACTAATAAATAGAAGACAAGCTGTCAGTTAACTTGAACAAATAGTCACTCATCAGCATGTCTGGGGTACCTAATACTGGTGCAGAGAAAAGAGCTTGGCGTAACTGTTGGAAGGCATTATGACATTCAGTAGTCCATGGGAGGGGCATCGGAGTGTCTTTAGTCAAAAGGGCCAACAAAGTTTTAATAATGTGCGAAAAACTGCCTACAAAAAATGAAAAGGTGAGGCCAATCAGTGCTCGAACATCCTTCTGAGTGCGGGGTAGAGGAGTGTCTAGAATGGTCTGAATGCAGTTTGATGTAAGTGCATGTCCCTCCTTAGACAGGAGGTGACCTAAATAGGTAAGCTACTGTCTACAAAATTGCAATTTCTTTTGCGAGACTTTGTGATGATTGGAGGCAAGAAATGATAACAATAACAGTGTTCCTTCTTAGGTAAGGACGCCAGAGCGGCATCCTCATTGATAAGACAGGATCTCTCAACCATTGAACAATTGTTATTTAAAATAAAACGCACACCTTGCGGAGAACAACGTTTTGTAGCACGAAAATATTTAAGCATATCGATACCCACAATGTTGTCCGGCGTGTTAAGGGAAAACCAAAAATAAACATGCTGCAGTGAATTTGTCAAGTCCAAATTCAAGTGGCTGTGAATGTGGGCTAGGTGTAGGTGTCCCCATCGAATCCTATCGATGTAATCATTGTGCCGGACAGGGGAGCCCTAGGAACCAGTTTTTTAGACAGCACTACGAGTAGCCACTGTATCAACCAGAAACCGATCAGTAGATCCCAAGACGTTTGCGTCAACATAAGGACCCATTTGATCTACTGGCACCTCAATCGGTTACTTACCCCGTCCTAGGCAATCCCTATGCGTAATTAAAATCTGCAAGGACCTAATCAGAATAATTAGACATTTGATATTGATTTCGTCTATCAAAAGTATTAGAGTAATTTGATCCCTGTTCAACTGCCTCAAACCTGGGACGAGCTCCTGTACCTCCCCTGTTTCCTGAATTCCCCGGGTGTCCTCTTATACTGCCCCTTCCCCACTGATACTGCTGACCTCGCAAAAGGGGGCACTCAGAATGCCAATGTCCAGTCTCTTTACAATAAGCACACTGATCAGGGGACAAATTTGCTCGAGGGAGAGGGGGTACTCCAGGTGTATAGATTGCACATCCGCCTCTTCCACCTTCCCCAAATGGTGGACCATATATTTGAGCCAACATAACTTTTGTCTTTAAAGCTTTATCCTTCTTATCCTCCCTGCCTTTCGCTTCCTGTTCCTGTTGCTCATAATATTGGGCCATAGTCAAAAGAGAAACTGGGGAAGACGTAGTCCAAGAACTCTCACTGGCCTTTAAACGACTAGCTATTTCCGGTAACATATTAGCGAAAAATTTATCGACAAACAAATGCTGACCCGTATCATCAGCCAATGACTGACCACTAAAATCATGGAATGTTTCCTCAAACCTTAAAAAGAAATCAGAAACGAACTCATCCTTTTTCTGTTTACAGGACGCTAACATAGTCTAATCTATTTTCTTAGGGAGTATGAGAGTTTTTAACTTAGTCATAATAGCTTTAGGAAGATCTAATATCTCCTTCTGAGGTTTCTGTGCAGGCTCCCTTTCCACATCTATTTGTTCTAAATGTTCCCAGGTATCACCATATGCTACATTGTCATCTATTTTACATATCGTTCTCCACATATCAGGGGGCAAAATAAGCCCAAAGAACATATCAATATCTGGCAAGGTCATAGTGCAGGAGCTAATGGCTCCTTCCACCTCCTCATAGAAGGCAGCAGGATTTTTCCGGGGTCGGGCAAAGCAGCTTTAAGAGCCATCACATCAGCTCTACTCCAAGGAGTATCAACCCAATTATATATAAAATATCGTTTTGCATCATCCGAAGTTTTATCATCATTTGTTCCCGCACCCTTAGGAGGAACATAAAGGTGTGCAGCTTCACGCATAGGTTTCATAGCAGACTCACTACTACTAGGTTTATTCGCATCCACCAAAGCATCTACTTTCTTTGCCTGAGATTGAACTGCTTCTGCAACTTTATTTTTCTTAGCTAATTCTTGCTCCTTTCGCAAACGCAATGTGTTATCTCGTAATTTGACCACCCGTCTAATCATATCAGGTAGGTTCGAAAAAAAGGAAAGCCCCATCTCCTAACTGTTTATAATTAGTACTTATATCATCTGGTTCTGTTTCATTAGAAATATGCCGCCAACCATATATTACCTCCCAAATTAATTTTTCTACAAAATAAAATTGTTTGGCGTCTTCCCAAATCTGAACTGTAACTGTGAGGGCCGTTGCTGTAGTAGTCCGAAGTGCTTCCTCTCTAGCAATATCCCGAAAGTTATCTTTCTCTTCCCTAGATAAAGTAGAGCGAGTCTACCGCCCAATTTGCTTATCTTTATCTTTTGCTTCTGAAGACAAATGCTACTCATCAAAAACCTCATCCTCAGGGGCACTTGGAGTGGGGAATTTATACGGGGTGGGGGTCGATCTAATAGGATGAGGTTTCTTGAGTATGGGATAAATAGGGCGCCTGATAGGGTGCTGGCCATTTACCTCTAATCGACGTTTCCTATCTTCTTTTTTTCTATTTTTTCCTTTTCTTTATTTTTTTAATTCTAGCGCTTTTTGATATATCGTTTTATATTGTACTTTTTCTGCTACAGCGTCTGCTCTCTTGGCTCTCTCTCGCACTTCTTTCTCCCACATACGCACACAATTAAACATATCCTGTCTACGTTTTCTTTTAAATAAACACTGCTCTACATATTGAACCTTTTTTTTTTTTTAATCAAATGACCCATTCACTGGCCATTGTAGATCGGAATCTTTTTTTGTGTATTTGTTAGACAGTGGACCGTACATTGTGGAAGAAATACCATATTCGGTGTCCCCTCTAGGGGAGCAGGCTGACTTTTTTTTTTCTTCACGTTTACTTTTGTATCACCAGAGCAGCAACACCACCTACGGAGTGTGCTGAGAAAAGGCATGCTTTACCAATATGTGTAAAATATTACTACTTCAAAATATTTCAAAAGGAGAAAAATCTCCACATTACCTGCCTTCAAACTTTGCAAAGATTGAATAACAAATTCAAACAAAAAACCCAGGCTTAACAAATCAAGAGTGCCGCTTTATCGACCGTACCCAACAGAAGACTCCAACTCCCACCTGCTGATCTCCGGTCAACCTAATAGTCACTACAGAATGTGCCAAAGAAACCCCCGGTCGAGACCGGCCGCAACCTGGAGGGTCAAATCGGGAAAACCGGAAAAGTCACCTTGGCCTGCAAAGACAAAGGTCTCCTTGTGCAGTGCGCTTCCTCAGTAAGATTTCGAACCTCCGTCAAGACCACTCCTTCGGACGGCCGCGTCTCCGATGGGGCCCCACAAGTCGGGCGCCAACTGTGGAAATGTACCTTTTTAGGGGTACACTGGTGCAGGATCACTCTTTTGTCCATGGGTTCAAAGACCAACAAAATAGAGATCAGCACTGGAGTTGTAAATAAATAACAAGTTTATTAATCACTCATGAGTGGGACCACATCCACACAACACTCAAGTGCTGCCTGAGGTAGTACACTGAAGTCACAGAACACAGGCCTTATATACAGGTTTTGTGCAGTGTAAGCATGTGAACAGAAATAGGGAGAACAAGTTTTAGAAATAGTTATCAGCAAACAAGGACAGATGAAAAACCACATGGTGAGCAAAGTGGGAGGGGGAGCAGGAGTGCTCACGGCAGCAGTAAATGATTGACAGTTAACATCTATGACCAGGTGCACTGCCAGCTACAAACTCTCAGCACGTACATTGCTTTTAGCTGAGCCAGGAAGTCAACTAAAATAGATAGCACAGGTAGAAAAAGATGAGCAGCAGAGGACGGGAGGATTACGAAGGAAACTAAATGGACACCACAGCCAAAATGGCTGTCGCTTATGCCAAGTAAAATATTACACGTTTTCCACAGCACAACTTGTCACCATTAACAATTGGGATCATCTTCTGGAGGACAAACCAGCTTATCAGATGGATAGGTGGGTCATGCAACCCGGGGGCTACCTCAGATCCATCTATGGGGGAACTTGCACCATGTCCTTCCCTAGTCCTACCACAGTCGTAACATAATATAACGTGTATTTGTAAAGCGCACGTTCGCCCGGAGGCATCTTGGCGCTGAATAACAGATGTTTATTGTAACCCAACCAATGGTACTCATTTTATCGACCTCAGATGGATGAAAGGCTGAGTGGGCCCACCGGGATTTGAACCTGTGACCATGAAGTCGAACACAGGCCACTAGAGTGGATGCATTGGTCCAGACCCGCAGCCGCCAGAGCCACCAGAGTCACACTTACCCTTTGGCACACTACACCGAATGCTCTGAGTTGGCGAAGCAAGATTATATGGGCCACTCCCCTGAGGTACACTGCACAGCTGGATACCCTCGCTACACAAAAGGGCTTCCACAAATGGGATCTACTTGGCTTGTCTAAGGTGGGAGACCTGTGGATACAAGGTGGGATATTTTAATTTGAAGACTTACACAGGGAATACCAATTGGCGCCCACTGAAACCTACTGGTAGTTACAAATATGCCACACCTTGCAGAAGGCACTGCCAAGGGGCAAGGACATCCCTGAATCGTCCCTGTGTGGAAATATGGATTTTTCTGGTCAGTTATGTCCCCTATCTTGGACCCCAACGGTTCCATGTACATGTCACAAGTACATATATGTTCCCTCCAGTTCCAGTTATGAAGACGCAAATACATGTGCGTCCACCGTCAACATGTCCTTTGACAGATCCGCCATGAATAGGCCGGATATTCCATTCCTAAATATGAAAGGCCACCGGCTTTATATGGTTCACTTATGCCACTTTACAGTCCAGGCAAGTAGGCCCTGATTCTGTCATCAAAACTCCTCTTGCCTTCTGCCTCTGAAAGCTCCAGTCCAGCCTGCATCTGTGACCATGAACTTTGTCTCATTCTCTGCGCGGCTCACGAAGCCTGACATCAGCCTACTCTCTGCCAAGAACTGTATTTCACCTTCGAATTATCTGCCTCCCCCTCAGCCGATGCATTCCTGCCTAGTAGTTTAAGTAAACATTCTTCCAGTTACCAAGCAAAAAGGCCCATCTCCTCTGTCCTCATGCAAGTAATTCATAGCCCTGTTACCATGGAATATTCCTACCCCCTCGCATTCAGTGTAGACACTTAGACGCTTGTACACGCACGCACAGTCAGTATAGAATAGATTCTGTCCGAGAGTCCCTCTTTTATGGATAACATAGTTCTTTAAACATAGGATGTTAGATATGATTTGGGATTAGGTTGACTTGACCCCCCAGACTTCTCGTCTCCACATATAGAGCTAAATGTCAAGTCCCCGTCACCCCCTAGTTACACGTCAATTACACGTCATACTGCTGCGCGCGCATCTATGCCAAGTATTATCTTATAGATCCACCTATGTATTACATCATAACCAATCATGTTCCTTTTTACTCATTATTACACCCATTTTTCGGTTACGCAGACCAAACGTCAATGTCCTTATCAATTGTTACGCCTACTGTATTCACTTCATTATAATGTATGTACTATAAAAGTTACTTCTTGTCAATAAAGTATGTACTTCACTTCCTGAACCCCCGTGGTGATGGAACTTGAAGCATCCGATTATAATCGATCACCGGAATAAAGCCCATTCCGAAACTCTAATATCACAGATTCTGCCTCTCATTTTACTGAGCTATTTTATAATGTTTCTGTATCAAATTCAGTCCCGGTAAAGGAATTTTTATTTACCACATGATGGCGCCCGAACAGGGACACTTTCTCATCTCACGCGCCGGCGGTGAGTAGCAGGCCCGGTCTCCTGCCACAGCTGGACGGACAATAAACGCGTACCAACAGGATTTCCTGTATCTCCCTCCGGTCAAGCGGGGGCGACTGAGACTGCGATCAACACCCAGACGAGGCGGTGAGAAGTGCGAAGTATCCCGACCAGAGCCTAGCTGAGAGAGCAAGATCCGAGGTACACAGAGACCCACCAGTTCGAAGTCAAGCCCAGTTTCCGACGAGGCGAGTCGAGTCCAGTCCGGTTCAAGTTCAAGTTACCGAGGCCTTCCGTTTCCGAAGCTACCCGGTGAGTACCATTACTGGGGAGGCATCTCTGACGTGCACATAGGTTGTGCCGGTCAAGACGGGTTTGGGTACACAAATCCGGTCTGCACTGTTTTAGCAGTGTATCTGTACTGTTTAGCAGTATATCAAGTATTCCGAAGTATCTAGTAAGTGTCAAGAATCAAGCATGGTGATTTAGTTATGCAGACGATCATCATTGTTGTTTCAGTTAAAGGTTAAATGTTTTAATGTTTAATGTGTTAAACGTCCTGCATATTGTGGTATGAATGGTTGTCCATTATTGTGCTTTTGTATTTAGTATGTTCAAGATTAAGTATCAGATCAGATTGTCAATATGCCGCTCTTCTCGAAATTAAGACAGATCACTACTAGAAAGGGGGTACTTGAAGAAGCCGTCCCTATTCCTCCTAGGGATACTCCAGGGCACTTCATGTATCACAAACATGGCTTAGACGCTATATTATTTCTTGATTTATGGGTAGACTACACCAAGGGATTACCAGAAAGTCGGAGATGGCCCGCAGCGGGAACCTGGGATGCAGAGTGCATCATGAAAGTCGAGGAAGAGTTATGGAAAAGGAAAGTCAGACAGTCACAGAAAGACGCCGTTGAGCTATGGCGTAAAGAATCTCATAGACGTACAGAAAAAGCACGTAGACAGGAAGAGAAGAGTAAAGAGAGCTCAAACAAAATTCAAGAAAATCTATTAATTGAGGAAGGTATCCGAGTGAAATCAGAACAAGTAGACAGACAAAGAAATGCCCTTATGAATGGTATGTATCCCCTTCTGGCCGAAGGATTACCTAAGGCTACTCCAGAGATACCGAAAGACTTGCCACCCCCATTATTCCCAATCAAGGTACATCCTAAGGGGCATCCTAGAACCGCAGAGGATGTTTTTCTTTCCTCATATTTAGATGACGCAGCTCCCGAGTATGCTAATTCCGCCCCACGTAGACCGCATACCAGGGAGGTCCAACGCCAAGATCCAGCACCCGTATCCCTTCAGCAACAAATCGAGTCACAAGTTCCGGCAAGCGCATCTGTTTCTGCATCTGTTCCTACAGGTACTTCTATAGCTGAGTCCACGCCTATAGTTGCTATGTCACGTTCGACGAATCCTTTCACACCCGACGCCCCAGACGGGGCCACGGGAGGTGCTACCAATATTTTTTCTACGCCACCTAGAATAAATAAACTTATTTTCCAAGAGTCAGCGCATTCACGTACACCCAAATTCGTAAGTGATCGTACGCTTAAGGAACTTCTTATAGATTGTAGATATGACCCGGTGCTCGGTAAAGAGGACGAAATGATCCTGGCATCATTACGTATCAGACGAGCCGCAGGGTATTTAGCGAAGCTACCAGGAATGACTGCGTATCTAGATAGAATATATCATTTTGTTCAAACAGGGCGAGATCCAGAATGTATTAACAGAGCTATGGAATACCAGAAAGTAGAGATACAGGGGGAACTGTTGCGTTTCCTCATAAACTGTGTGATCAGAAATCAAGACCGACCGGGGGTAGATCCGGAAGCAATGAAAATTCTTACAAAATGGAGCCAGAATATATCAGAAGGGAGACACGATAAGCAAAATTGTATAATAGCCATGTGCCGAAAGATCCGTAAAGAAATAGAACGCCTACACGAAGAGAGATTAGAGACAGACGAGTTCGAGCAAAGCGAGGAAGAAGGGTCAGGACTGCCCGCCGGACAGTCAGACACCATAGCCTATGTAGGTAGAGGAAGATCTTGTAATAGGAATCAGACTAGATGTCATACTGACCCAATACGTCCAATATGTCCAGATAATGACAGGAATTTCCAAATACCTATAATTAACATAAGGTCTAACGAGCATTCGTTCCAAACCGCCGACAAACTACTCCGAGAACGAAGGGGTTATCATTTTCTCGATTCTATGGATGAACAAGATTTAGCCAGGGCAGCTGTCCATTGGGTGGACAGTCCCGGAAAATATAGTGACGAGACAGTAGTACGCACATTTTTGAATCTCACCCCAGATGAGCAGAGGTTAGCTGGGATTTATATGATTCAACAACTCATTATACTATATCAGAGTCAGCATTCGGACCCTGGTCCCTTACCTGACATATTGACTGAATTGCTTATGAATAAATGGAGAGGTCCAGGTACCAAATTAATTAAAGAAATTCTAGTATCTAGAAAGCAGTATATTCTTTTTGTATGCTCAGAGCATGTCTCATTGCCTGTCAAGGAAAGAACCACGTATCACCTGGATAGACAGAATCCCTTACGAGAAGTACACCCAATAAAAGGCGAGGACAATCAGTTTAAACGTGTATTTGTATATACGCCTATATCGAAAATAGAATTGTTAGAAATGAAGAAAGTAGTACCCAGTCATGACAAGGACCCAGCGGGTTTTCACCGAGAAATTAAAGACATGTTACTCATGGGAGAGTATACCTACCCCGACATCATGACAATATTAAAGGTGTTGATGCCTGCTGGCATTTATGAGAAACTCAAGGAAAAAGAGTGGGAGGTAGGTGATCAAAAGATAGAATGGTCAGCATTAGAAGCAGAAGAAAGGGCCCGAGGTCCAGGTTCGGGGCTTGGGGACAAAACTAAAGCACTACCAGGTCTACTAGTACAGGTACTGCCACGTTTATTAACTACGAAAAAGGAAGATTGGGGTACAATTTCAGCCTGTAAACAGAAGCAAGATGAAGACACTAGCGATTACTATGCCCGATTCGAGAAATGTTTTGGTATAAATAGTGGCATAAGAGCAAGTAGCGAATCATACCCGCATCTGTTTGTAACAAAATTAGTGGAAAATGCCCTGCCCCCAGTAAAGAATAGAGTATTAAAATTCGAGAGTACCTGGCAAGGTAACACTCCAACACAAATGTTACAAATGTTACAGTACCACCACAATAGAATTAAAGAGGAACAAGAACATGAACACAGACGCATGAAAGACACGAAAATGAAAATGCTAGTTTCCCAGACAGTTCCAGCTGAAGGACATAAAAAGGGTATGACACATTCCGATTCAGCAGGACCTGTAAAAGGGACATGCAATTATTGTAAAAAGCCAGGTCATTACGTACACGACTGTCCCGTTTTAAAACATAATATCGCCATAGGTAAAACACAAGAAAGATCACGGCCACTAAGACAAGATCAGAATGAACAAGGAGCTACGCAGCATGCCCAGGCCATACCAGCCGCACAACAGCCAATACAGTTTGTGCCAGCGGCACCACCGTTGCCTGCTGCTGCCACACAGACAACAACACGACAAATGTATCAGACTGCACAGTATGAATATCCGGAGTATCAACGTTACGCATGAACTAGCCTAGAGAGGGAAGTTGACTTACCCCTTATCGAGATTCCGGTAGATCAAGAAGGACCTTATGTACATAGTGAATTATTAGGTCAAGATAGAAAATTTTTACTCGATACAGGGGCAAGTCGAACAACTATAAAACGTAGTGAAGTCCCAGGGGCACCCCTCTCAGGCTCACAGAATATTTCCCTTGGTTTTTCAGGAAAACCTATTGTTAATGAAGTGTCACAGCCTCTTCCACTCACGATAGGACCTCTGACCCGAACTACAGATTTATTGCTTACTAAATCATGTCCAGAAAACTTGTTAGGAATAAAAACGTTGAAAGCCCTAGGAGCCATAATATGTTGTTCTCCGGAAGGAGTAAGGTTGTTTTTACGTGATTTTAAAGGTCACTATGTATCTAGAGACATGGATCCCCGACTGCAGACTTTACCTACACATCTATGGGCACAAGGCCCTACTGATGTTGGTTGCATGAATATTACACCATATCGAGTCACCCTAAAGGCAGGAGTGGTGCTACCACGAATGCGACAATACAAGCTACCACCAGATGCTGTAACGGCTTTACTACAAATCATTGACGAGCTTATTGCCCAAGGAGTAGTTGTAGAAACAGACTCCAATGTATGTAATTCACCGATAATTCCGATTCTTAAACGAACAGATCCTACAGCGCCGCCAGTATATCGATTGGTTATTGATCTGCGCGAGTTAAACAAATGCATTGTGCCACAATTTCCTGTGGTCCCAGATATCTCGTCATTATTGACAGCTATTGATTCCGAAGCAACATTCTTTACTGTAATTGATCTCAAAAATGCCTTTTTCAGCGTCCCAATAGATCCGGAAAGCCAATATTTGTTCGGATTTAGTTTAAATGGGCGTAGCTTTAAATTCACCCGCGCACCTCAAGGATTTACAGAAAGCCCCAGCATCTATAGCCAAGCACTGAAACGAGAACTTGACAGTATCCACATGCCAGTTAACACTGCTCTGCTTCAATACGTCGATGATCTGCTGATCACCGCCCGAAGCGAACTCAAATGTGAAAAAGCATCACTGACAGTTTTACAATTTCTAGCCGAAAAGGGGCACAAGGTGTCCCCTTCTAAGCTGCAATTCTGTGTCCAGCGAGTTGTTTATCTTGGACACTCGCTGGACAAGGAGGGAAGGCAGCTTACACCCGACCGCATTCAGTTGATAGCTAACATGTCAATACCCAAGACACAAAAGGAGGTGCGGGCTTTCATAGGCCTCACTTCATATTGTAGACAGTGGATCCCTCAGTATGCATTTCTAGCAAAACCACTCATTCAATTGACAACACAGGAGGCAGCCACACCGACTGTTCTCCCTTGGACTCAGGAACACACACAAGCTTTTGAAAGCTTAAAGAAAGCTTTATGTCAAGCACCCGTTTTAGCAACGCCATGTTACAGAAAACAGTTTACACTCTTTGTTACAGAACGCGAAGGTACTGCCTTGTCAGTACTCACACAGGAACAAGCAGGAGCACACAAACCATGTGCTTATTTTTCTAGTACATTAGATCCCGTAGCTCAGGCTTTGCCTGCATGCCTAAAATCAGTAGCAGCAACAGCTTTAGCAATCAGACAAAGCGATGCCATAGTGTTAGGACATCCATTGACAGTTCAAGTACCACACGCAGTAGAGGTTCTTGTAAATAGAACGCAAACACAACACTTGACTATAGCGCGACTTACAGGATACGAGCTTACATTGTTTCAGCCACATATAGAAATCAGACGCTGTAACACATTGAATCCTGCCACACTTTTACCAGTAGTCGGAACAGACCCACTAGCCCACGACTGTATTGAAGTTATTACTATAACGACAAAACCCAGACAAGACTTGACAGATGTCCCATTGTCAGATCCAGACCTGACCTTGTATGTAGATGGTTCATGCATGAGAACAAGTACAGGAGAGTTAGTAGCCGCCTACGCAGTCACAACAGATACTGAGGTCATTGAAACTAATCGTATAAATACTTTGTCAGCTCAAGCCGCAGAACTTATCGCTCTGACACAAGCCTGTATTCAAGCCATGAATAAAAAAGTCAACATATACACTGATTCACGTTATGCATTCGGAGTTGTACATGACTTCGGCGTGCTGTGGCGAGAGAGAGGTTATTTAACTTCCCACGGTGCCCACATTCAGCACGGACCCCTCATTCATGCGTTATTAGATGCAATACATCTACCCACTGAAATATCAATTATGAAATGTAAGGCCCATACAAAGGTTACTGATATCATTTCCCAAGGCAATGATCTAGCCGACAGAACAGCTAAACTGACTGCTCAAACTCAAACCCCCGATATGACAAAGACAATAGCCCCGACACCGACACATTGTATGACAGTTAAAGATCCTACTCTTGACGTAATTGACATACAGACACATGCTACACCAGACGAAATAAAGAAATGGACTGAATCAGGAGGGATCCAAACGGACCAAGGATGGATGATGAAGGAAAGGTCTGTGTGGTTCCTTCCTGATTCAATGGTCCAAGTTATAATTAACACTATACATAGTCCAGCACATCTAGGAGAAAAAGCTATGCTAGACAGCATTCAACACATTTGGTTCAATAAACATTTACGAGCAGCAGCAAAACAAAAGGTCCGTACCTGTATGATCTGTTGTCAGTTCAACCCAGGAAAAAGCGTTCCCGTAGAACAGGGTGGATTTCATACCCCTAATCATCCTTTTGAAGTACTCCAGATGGATTATATCCAGATGGAACGATGTCGAGGATTCAAATATGTTCTCGTAGTTGTCTGTGCTCTGTCCCGTTGGACGGAGGCATACCCGGTTTCAGATTACACTGCCCCGACTACTGCCAAACAGTTGGTTCGAGAATTCTTCCCACGATACGGTTTACCACGTGTTGTCTACTCAGATAACGGCCAGCCGTTCTCATCCGAATTAATGAAACACGTTTCACTTCTGTTAGGATATCAGTGGAAATTCCACTGTGTCCGACACCCCGAGGCAGCAGGTCTCGTAGAAAGACATAACCAGATACTGAAAATCAGAATGTCCAAAATATGCAGAGAGAAAGGTGTCGACTGGGTAGTAGCGTTACCAGTTGCACTCTTTTACATGAGAATGGTAGCACACTCTCGAACAGGGCTATCCCCGTATGAGGTGATCTTCGGCAGACCACCAAATATGTGGGGGACGCCTATACCACGCAAAATAACTGATGTTGACTGTAATATGCTGACAGATTACTTGGCTTCCTTGATGTCTGCACTACAATCTTCTCGTTCACAGGTAGCTGCAGCCTTTCCCGACAACACTGAGGTGAAATCCCATGACGTTGTTCCGGGTAATCTTGTCTTTGTGAGGAATTTCGACCGAAAGACTCAGCTGGAGCCCAGGTGGAAAGCACCCAAGTTGGTCCTGTTGACCACAAGAACAGCCGTGAAGATCGAGGGCCGCAAGGGCTGGATTCATTCAAGCCATATCAAGAAATTTCATGGACTATCCTCGGATATAGACATTGTGCCCTGCACTCCCTCACAGACTGATACAAAACTCCCTTTTGTTGAACCTAACAAATCTGAAAATTACAAACTAAAGCTTAGGCCCAACCAGTCGAGCAATTTGATTGTTTAAGTCCTCTCCAAGGTGAAGCGGTTGAATTGTCTCTGACATGTACCCCTTGGACCTGAGTAGAGAAAATACCCGAAAAATGTTGAAACGACAGGCGTATTATAAATCACTGCGTAGCCACTGCATAGTGACATTATTAATTTTGTTTTTATTGAGTCTTTTAATAATCATTACAAGTATGTTGTTGCACATATATCACCCTATTTCTAGACATGTTTATAATGTTGCTGCTGAACATTCTTTTAGTGATTTACCTCCGCATGAATTGTCTTATAGACTTGCGCTGCGCAATAACACTTTCATTAGTATGTTACATCATTCCCATCAGACTAGTAATGCCACCAATTGTTGGGTGTGTGGCCGACTCCCTCCCTATCAGAATTATGAAGGAGTCCTGCCTTTCTTTCCACATCCATTTACACATAATGGCTCCTGTGGAGCATGGTTTAGCTTAATTAATTCCATAGACTCAGACACAGCAGTTTACCAAGATCATTGGGTATGGGGAAATCTGAACCTAGCTTTACTCAAGGTCTGTTACCCTGACAAGGAGGGTCGCCCCAAAAGAACAGGAACTGATCTAGAAAATGAAGTATATGGATTAGGTAATTTTACACCTAATCTCATGATTCTAAATGTCGTATCTGAAATTGAACTAGTCTTACCCACCATGTCAGTATTCCCAGTGAAGGGTGAATTATGTGTAAGAAAGGTTGGTTCCATGCATATGGGCCATAGTAAATGCACTACTATAGTAGAATTCAGTGATCAAGGAAAATCTTCATTTAGAGCTTCTCGCCACTCCTACTTTATATGTGGTCAGACTGCATATATGCGTCTACCTCTAGATTGGGATGGTACCTGCTACATTGCATTCCTTTTGCCACCTGTTTTCCTAGCTCCTCCTGATTATTACAGAAATATTCATTTAGTACACAACAGAGAACGGAGAGATCTCCCCATTGTCGATTACACTGAGACGGCATGGGACAAGTATGTAGATTTTAATAAAGGCATCTTTCCCTATATAGGTACTGTTACTAATAGTAAGCTGATACGTAGATTAACTAGAACCCTTGAAGCAGTAGTGAATGAGACTATTTCCGCCTTAGGCAATTTAACGGAAGAGCAGTCTGCTATGCGGATTGTTGTGCTTCAAAATCGTCTTGTCCTTGACGTCATCCTGGCTGATAGGGGCGGAGCTTGTAGGGTCATCGGATCAAGCTGCTGCGTATTCATACCAGAAAATTCGCCATCTGTATATAAAGCCATCACTCGCCTTCATAAGATTGTAAGCCAGATACACCAGAACCCAGGCACTTGGACTTGGTCCAGTTGGTTTTGGAATGCGGTATCAGCCTGGGGATGGAGAGTTTTATCCTTCCTAGGTATTGGCCTTCTCATACTATTCAGTTGCTGTCTATGTCTACAATGTGGACCAGCGATTTGTGGTCTGTGTGCCACATCGTGCATTCCACATCAAGATTTTCATTCAAGATCCCGGAAGAAGAAAGAAGAACAAATGATGCTATATGAACAGATCAATGGATTGATGAAGATTGATATCTCTTGAAGGGCAAGTAGGGGACAAGGAGGGAATGTGGAAATATGGATTTTTCTGGTCAGTTATGTCCCCTATCTTGGACCCCAACGGTTCCATGTACATGTCACAAGTACATATATGTTCCCTCCAGTTCCAGTTATGAAGACGCAAATACATGTGCGTCCACCGTCAACATGTCCTTTGACAGATCCGCCATGAATAGGCCGGATATTCCATTCCTAAATATGAAAGGCCACCGGCTTTATATGGTTCACTTATGCCACTTTACAGTCCAGGCAAGTAGGCCCTGATTCTGTCATCAAAACTCCTCTTGCCTTCTGCCTCTGAAAGCTCCAGTCCAGCCTGCATCTGTGACCATGAACTTTGTCTCATTCTCTGCGCGGCTCACGAAGCCTGACATCAGCCTACTCTCTGCCAAGAACTGTATTTCACCTTCGAATTATCTGCCTCCCCCTCAGCCGATGCATTCCTGCCTAGTAGTTTAAGTAAACATTCTTCCAGTTACCAAGCAAAAAGGCCCATCTCCTCTGTCCTCATGCAAGTAATTCATAGCCCTGTTACCATGGAATATTCCTACCCCCTCGCATTCAGTGTAGACACTTAGACGCTTGTACACGCACGCACAGTCAGTATAGAATAGATTCTGTCCGAGAGTCCCTCTTTTATGGATAACATAGTTCTTTAAACATAGGATGTTAGATATGATTTGGGATTAGGTTGACTTGACCCCCCAGACTTCTCGTCTCCACATATAGAGCTAAATGTCAAGTCCCCGTCACCCCCTAGTTACACGTCAATTACACGTCATACTGCTGCGCGCGCATCTATGCCAAGTATTATCTTATAGATCCACCTATGTATTACATCATAACCAATCATGTTCCTTTTTACTCATTATTACACCCATTTTTCGGTTACGCAGACCAAACGTCAATGTCCTTATCAATTGTTACGCCTACTGTATTCACTTCATTATAATGTATGTACTATAAAAGTTACTTCTTGTCAATAAAGTATGTACTTCACTTCCTGAACCCCCGTGGTGATGGAACTTGAAGCATCCGATTATAATCGATCACCGGAATAAAGCCCATTCCGAAACTCTAATATCACGGATTCTGCCTCTCATTTTACTGAGCTATTTTATAATGTTTCTGTATCAAATTCAGTCCCGGTAAAGGAATTTTTATTTACCACACCTGCCTGAAAATAGAACATTAGTCGAACACATGCCCAGGAAGGAGATCTCTCTTACATACTATTTATTGATAAATAACTCTCCTGATACCTTGATTCATTTGCAAGACCCGGGAGCTGGATCTTAGGGGCTTAGAGGATGATGAGTGGCCCGATGCCTTGGCGTCCCCAGGGAGGTGGCTATAAGATCAAGGTTACGTCTAGTGCAACTAGAAATTCTATATATATGCTATTACACATGCACTACCATGGTGAAGATGGGCAGGACAGAGACCACACTGTGTCCTAAGATATATGGCCTGGAGGGGATGTTTTTTCACATGATATGGAGCTGCCCTGTACTTCAGCAGTACTAGGAGTCAGTCGTTGCTTGTTTCGATTATATCTGTGGGAGTGACATGGAGATATCCACGACGTGGTGACTCCCAAATGTCTGGGATGCAACTAACCTTACCCATATAGACCAGCTCTGGATGAAGATGGAGTTGATGGTGGCTAAACATATTATAGCGCGAAACTGGAGAGCAGAGCTAGCACCACACTTAAACAATTGGAAGAGAGACATGTATTAGTGCATGCTGTCGGAGAGAGTGGTTTATGAAAGTAGGGGCTGTCCGAATAAATGGACCAAAATATGGGGGAAATGGAATGAATATTGGGGTGAAATATGTGCTCCAATTGTAGGTACCAGTCATGATGTTTTATGTCGGGGCACCCAGACTTTGCTGCTGCCCCATGAATTGCTGGGAGGTGGACGCAGAGACCATGAGTTCCTAGGGGTGGACAAGGGATTGCTACTGTATGCATATGTCTTGGTGCCACAATGCTCCATAACACCACACACTTCACATCAAAAAAAATGTTTTATGTACTACCATAATTAACATAATTATCAATTAAAGAAATATCATTATTTAAAAAACAAATTAAAACTCATAAAAATTAATTAACTGCCCACACTTTACCACTATAATCCCCACAACCCACAGCTAAAATTAAACTGTAAAAAAATGAATTACACAATTAAAACTTATTTTCAATTTAAAAACTAATAGTATTTAACAACTAATTATAAAGCAAGTAAAATTAATGTACTCCCCACCCTTCACTCCTATAAAAGTAAAACCCACACAAAAAATATAAACAATTACCCTAATTAAATATCAATCAATTAATCAATACTAATGATCAACTAATTATTAATGAATTAAACATAAATTACTTCCCACCCTTCACCCCTATAAACCCCGCAACCCACACCTAAAATTAATTGCACAATTTCCATATAAAATTTTCAATTAATTAATTAACAATAATTAACAACGAATTATTATTAAATTAAACATAAATTACTTCTCACCTTTTGCCCCTATAAACCCCACAACGTGCACACAAAATTAATTTCACAATTTCCATAATTAATTTTCAATCAATTAATTAATTTAAATTAACAACTAATTATGAATTAATCAAAAATAAATTACTTCCCACCCTTTACCCCTATAAACCCCACAACCCATACCTAAAATAAATTACACAATTAACATAATTAATTTCAAATTAATTAATATTAATTAACAACCAATTAATAATTAATTACAAATAAATTACTTCCCACAATTAACACTATAAAATCTCAATTAAATAAATATTAATAAATAAAAAATATTCATTAATTTTTTACAATTAAATTACTTCCCAGTTCCCACCCTTTTTACCTATAAACCCGTAACCTGCTACAGAACTCAAAAATGCAAAATTTAATTAAAATAAAATTGATAACTACTAAAAAATTAACACATATTGAAAAACATAAACAATACTTTTACAAAAAAAGATACATCACATACATTTAAAATATAAACTAAAATACATACCACTAATTAAAAAATCGAAATTTTAAACAACGATATTTTTGCAAACTATATTATTGACTTCTATATTTTTTAAAGCAATATTTCTTACCTTAAATTCGATATTTTTGACCACAATATTCTTGCTGTCGATATTTCTGTGTCACGATATTTCCAACTCGATATTTGTGTAAATCGACATTTCCAACTCGATTTTCTGTCTGAATACCACTGATATTATTGAGCTCATTTGTGATTTTTCTATATAATTTTGTGTCTTTGGTAAGGAGTGTAAGGCCGTAGATTGTGGATCTCCATTAATTAAATATTCTCCAAACTATTCAGTAATAAGATTATGATCCACAGCTATATCAACTCTTTCTACAGTAGCTTTATAGTCAAATTCAGTGTAATCTCTAATGTGAATGAACTCTAATGGGGCTCTTTTATACCAAACTGAGTCCACCGTGACAACTGCTTCATCTTTATCTGCTGATTTCACAGTTCAATTCATGTCCATGCTCAATTTGCATTTTGCATTTTGCTTTAATCTCTGACTTTGTTACATTACATTTATTTTGTGTAACATTTTTTCTAACCTTGCTTAATTGCTCTTTCATAAACTTGTGCTTGGAACATGCCTGCATGTCTGAGTAAAATTCAGCTCTTTCCTCCTCTGTCAGTTAAATATTTAAAAACCTACTTTCTTTGCATTGCATGTTGGCACAAATAATAAATCATTTGGTAGTGCTTATTTCATAAAACAGTGGACTGGAATGTGGTCCTGATTAATTGTCAGCAGCTGAGATTAATTCAAGCATTCCAATTAGCACTTTTTTATCTTCAGTGCAACGCCCCAAGTGTGACAGACACGCCCACATGTGGATCCCATGTTCACTATAGCGTAGGATTTAAGGTGAACCCTACTGATGAGTCCCAAATAGGCCAAAACATGTCCTAGGTTGCTTGTGTTCCTGTTCAGATGGGACCAGGCCTGGCAGTTCAGGCTGGACTGTTCCTATTGGAGCAGGATCAAGGCTGATTTGCCTATGGCTGGTTCCTGTCTAAGGTGGCATGGTGGGTAGAAAAAAAAGAATGGCCTGGATGTAGGCGAGTAATTATCCCATCTAAGAATATTTCAAGTATTCTAACCATCACTTTTTTGTTTGCATTGTTGCATAAAAGGTGACAACGTTTGGCAAGCTAAAACCACAACTTAATTATCGGTATTGTTTTTCATGTGTCAGTCAGATTGTTGGTTGTTTAATTTCCCTGTTTTTTCTGTTTCCGTGCCTGTTCTCACTTTTGAGCTTAAGTCTAAAAAACGATTTGTTGAGGCAATGATTCAACAGAAGATGATATACTGCTATTACTTTTGACTTTTGTTAACCCTTTTGATGTCTGGTGCTTGGTAATGTCTCGTCGGAGGAATGGGTGGAAACAGAAGCTAGGAGGCCATATACGGTTATCAATTTTGGCTTGTTTATTAGGTAGTGGAAAGTCTCAACAAAAGTATGAGAGGATGAACATAAAATCTCCTTGAATGAAGTGACAGGCTCTTCTCTTCTTCCTTGTCGGATGGTCTTTACTCGATAGGTGGCTTCCCCAGGAGGCTCAAAAATAAAGAGAACATGGGCGGTAAGTGTTTTGAACCTACGTTCCCCTTTTGGTGCTAACCATCACAAACACCCGGTGAGAAAATGTGTGAGAACCGGTATTGCTGACTCAGTGCTCTGTGTGAATACGGGGCGAAGAAGATACTGAAACAAAGACAAGAAAAACAAGGAAACACTAGTGGAAGGACTGAGGATGACTCCTTCAGCTCATTCCTCAGTACGTTAAAAGAAATAGCTAAATCAATGCCAGATTCTCAGGTCACTACTCTTGCACTAGGGTGACCTACTCCTTCTTCGCCCTTATGCCACCTCCAAGAACACATCTGAGCCGCATAAGTAAAAAAAAAAATCAAATGATGCCATACAACCAATATTGTACCCGTCTTGGTTCTCCGCGGGTATTCTCAGCTCACCCCGTTCCACCCACGTATTTCTATTCACATACGCTCCCCTCCCTGGGATTCCGCTGTCTCTACACGGTAATCCCTGACATGTTCATCTCAGATCAATTATATTCATTAACATTTTCATAATGACGAGTCACAATCTAGTTTCCTCAACTTCCTCTGCTGAACATTCTGCTTAAAATACAATAATATTTTATGAAGATACTCCTGTGTTTTGGTCAAATTCTCACATTCCATTTGCTGTGATACATAATCCCTAATTGTTGCAATGTGATGATCCAATTTATCTATCTTTGTGTTGTTTCTGCAATATTTAGCTATAGAAGGGGAACAACATTTGTTCAGGATCATGTAACTTTTTGTTCTTTTACAAGGTTTTGTTTTTCATTGTAGAAGGTAGGCTTGATTAGGATATGTAATCAACTAGGTATGTGTGTCATTTTGAAATATATATCTAGTGTAACTGTGCATCCTCTTTCTCATGCTTCTTCACAGGGTACATTTTTAGTTGTTAAATTCTAGTCTTGGGGCTCATTTCAGAGTTGTTGCTCCCAGGTCCCCCTTTGTTATTTCTAAAATTCTCTGTGATTCCTTATTAGCGAATTCCAGCATTTAAGCTTGGTTCAAAGTTATATGTGATATCTCATCTATCACCATCATGCTATTTGCTTGGTATATAACATGACCATATTATACCATGTTTTTAAGCCCTACACACACTGCATTCATGACCAGGATGTGAGCCCACTCTTGTTTAGGTCAACACCATCCAAGACATGCCACCCGAGATAGGGGAGTTGTTGATAGGGAAAACCAGAGCCATAAAGGAATGAGTCTCAAACACAGACATCATTAACAGCATCTTTGATAAATGCAGATATCCATAAATTGATCTATTTGCTACACCTGCAATTGTGAAATGTGTAGACTTCATGTTCATGTTTAAAGAAGCCGAGTAGTTTGGGAATTCCCTGTTGATTCCTCAGTTAAGAGACTTAACCTCCAGCTTCGTAGACTTTCTGCTGGTCCTCCAGACTCATGTGGATGTTCAACCTGCCCAATGCCGAGATCATTCCGATCTCCCCCAAGACCCCACTGTGGGAGTTCCTCCCTTTTAACATTCCTTATGCTGCACTTTTGGCTCCCAGATGACTGTCAGCTGTGTATCTTCTCAAAGTCCCAATGTGAAATCCAAGCCCCTTGCTCACAGACACCGACGCACTGCAAGCGTTTCCTAGATGCAACGGAGGACTCACAGATGTCTTATTCTTCCCAAGCATTGCCGAACCTCCTTGAGTGTGTCTATAAAGCCTTCTGCGCTTAAGCCACACGCTTTTATTGTTTCCATGTATATGTTTCTCACAAGTGTACCTCACGTCCGAAAGAACCTAAGCTACAGAACACCAAACTGACGGTCCCGAGCTAGAGAAACTCCATTTTGGTGAATTTCCAAAAGGAGGAAGACCTTTTTCCTTGAAAAAACTGAGGCTATTCAAATAGGAAACACAAAAAACAGGGACCCAGCCGAAAAGAAAATGGCAAAATAATATAGGAAAAGAGAAAAAGCGACGTATGTAATGGAGAAGGTGATAGAAGTATTAGTGTAAAGTCAAGGTTAGAGAGGCTATCCTTGAGGTGGATGGGTTTAAGGCAGGATAGATGTATTACGGTATAGGGAGGGCTATTGTAATCAAGGGGATTCCGTAATGTTTTTTCATAAATATAGATTTACCACATAATCCACCATCTGCTACATAATTTGCAGATTTAACCAAAAACTATTTTTGTTTCTATCTCAAATAGGGCACGTTACTAAAAATAAAAAGCGCCAACGCTTGCAACAATGGCAGACTCTTTCCAAAGATTCACCGAGGAGCTTTCAGTTGCTGATTACTGTATTCAGGTGTTAAACTGGTACTAATGAGGTGCAGCTTTGCTTCCGCAGTATTAATCAGCCGCGGCCCGTGCAGGTAAGAGCGGTGGGGGTTTTCGATGGACGATGACGAGCGAAAATTAAACAAATAATTAATTTTCTTTCATCGTCGTCCGTCAAAATCTTACTAGGTATAAGCAGGAGTACAGGAGTAAAGAACAGGAGTAAAGAAAGACTGTGACTAAGAAGAGGGACAATGCAAACGAGAAAATACGGTACCAAAGGTGAACAAAAGCATAGAGCGGGAGGAGGAAGAAAGAACTTGTAAGGAATTTCTCACTGTGTATGCAAGTATAGCCACCTCATGGTACTTGCTTGCGTGCTTAATAAAACTAATATATAAATGTATGTATGTATGCAGCTATATAGCTTGGAGCTATCCAAAAGACAGTGAGTGCAACGCTGCAGGGCCAAAGGTCAGCCTAGAGTCAGTAAGTGATTGGGGGGAAAGCTGGGTGCTGAGAGCGGAAGTGGAGTTTATCGTGACGTAGCGTTCTTTATAGAGGTGTGACTTCGCCCTTCTCTTAATTAGACGTTGGGGGGCGGACCTGATGTCATTCAAGGAGCTGGCCGCATAAATGGACAACGTGGAACCCTTCTGGGAATGGGCTGCATGTTTTGACTAGCTCGCATCTGGAAACATTCCAGGAAACAGGTTTGCGGAACCAAGTTTCTCTATGTTTCTTGAATTCGTTTTTCCTCCACAGTCACACACAAACATTGTCCACAGCCTTTGCAAAGATTCCAAACACACCTCCAAGCCCTGCAATTTGTCGACTGACAGACAAACAGCGCTCTGAGCATCTCGGCCTTTTGGATGAGGATCCCGGAACTTGCGCGCGCCCACAGGGACTTTCCCCTCCGGAGGAAGGAACAGCGCTCACCCTTTCATGACATAAGTAGCTATAAATTCATTTGCAGGCTCGCGCTCCGTGCTCAGGGCAGTTCCTTGCGCTCGTGGCGGCCGCGGCACGGCCCAACTTCCGGCGAGTGTCTCACCCCGCTGACCCGTGCGTACAGGCTCCGCGCGCCTCCACTTTTTGGCGCCAACCTCCTGCGCGAGCCGGCCGAGCACCTGCTGCTGGGACTGGGGCGTGGAGGAGGGAATCTGGATGTACCCCAGTCCAAGCCATTCTTCAGTGTATTTTGGCAGCCGGCCCTGGGAGTTAGCGCGTCATATCTTTAATCATCTTTGTTTCTAAGTCGGAAAAGATTATCTTTCTCTCATCCCGGTGTCTTTATATGCTGCAGGGTTTGATGCTTAGTTCTCCTTTTACTTTGCATAATATTTCCATGATAAAAAAAAAATACAAATCTGGGACACGTCACGTTTTTTTGGCTGGAGTTGTGCATTCCCAGCCTCGGAAGAGCCGGATCCTCTCATAGAGAAATAGAAAGCCCTTCTGACTTCCTCTTTCCCTCTCTTTCTCTCTTGTATTTTTGCACTGTGGTCTTATCCGTTGTCGGAGATCCTGGTTACAGAAGCCTGGCGCCAAGAGTAGGAAATGGGTGCAGCGCGCCAGAGGCACGCGGCTGCGGGCTACACCACAGCTGGCCCATGGTTGGTCACGGGGACCCTGATCTTAGCCCTGGCCTGCTTCCTGGGCTTGGTAGCCCAGAGCTTTCAGCTGGCTGGGCTGCAAGAGGAGCTGGAACGGCTCAGGAGGGAGATGGTCACGATGACGCCGGCCGCCCACGATGACCACGACACCAGCAGGATATTTGCCAAGGTAAGTTGGGTGCTTCGAGGATCACCAAGATTGCTCCATGTACGTAGAACACCATGTGCTTGGTTCTACTCGTTCTGTTTAGAAATTATTGTTGTCACTTGCATTGGTCTACTTGGGTCAATTGAAGCAAAAACTTTAACTCCCAGAATGCACTGATTTGTTGAATGAAAGCCCAGGACTGGCGATGTGGTATCTTCTGGAAGCCCAAGGGATATCTCCTAATAAGAGGCTGAGTGCCATGATTTATATCGCACACACCATGGAGCAAAGTGTTTCGTGGCAGCTTGACCCTGTTGTAAATTGTGCACGCACTAGTAATGAAGCATTGGCACAATGCCACGGGGCAACTGCAATGTCCAGCTGCTGAGCATAGGAACGTGCGATGTATAAAAGGCATGGGCGTAGCAGAGAGGTAGAATCAAAAGTCGAAGACTTGGCGTGCAGCACAAATACTACAGATAGTTCTTGGTGTTGCAACAGGCGGGGAAATAAGGCAGATGCGATGGCATATCTTGGTGCGTTCCCTTAACCACCAGGCACCGTGTGATGCAGGAGCGCACTCTCTTTACAGTGACTGTCTGTTTTAATCTTAGATCTGCTATTTTTTTTTAATGTTTCTCTGTGTTAATAGTATCTTAGAGTGTTCTGAAACTTAGCTGAGGCGATATGTTGGCGCTGTATGAAACTCCAGAAGAAACGGGTGGGATTAAAACACAGTCCTAAAGCCTGATCTGTACTGGGAGTGAGTCTCGGTCTAGGACCATGACAGATCTACCACCCGTGGGATATAGATTTATATCCTGGGAAATTGAACATTGTGCACTAGTTGGCTTGGAGAAGAGAGAGAGCTTGGAACTGGTGGTGAGTGTGAAGAGACTGTTCCTGGATATAAGCGCCAAGAAACCGCAGGTGTACGAGCGCTTTACAAGTATTTTAAAACTCAAACTCAAGTGTTGGCACTTAAACATAAATACCACAGAAGATATATGGGATACATAAGTTCTGTGACCAAGCAGAGGAATAAAGCCAAAGGTGAGTTAAATTCACAAAACTCCAGTGTGACTTGCAGTATCCTTTTAATGTAGAAAAGGGGGCATTTTATTCCTTATAATACATGATGGCAAAATGAAGCATGCATGTAGAAGATGTACTAAAACACAGGGACCTGATGCTTGGAATTTGTTACACACAGATTGTAAGCATTTTGATAGAAGTCACAATCATATGTGTCTTTGGATGTAATGTAATGTATATTTAGTGACATACGGGTATATTTTTCTTCTCTAGTATTAGTTGAAATTATGCCCAATGAATTAAAGGAAGCAGCTGAACTGTAATAAATGCGTAGAGAAGTAGTGAAGTTATTTTCTTATTACAGGAGACAAAGGATGTCAGACTTAGGCTGTAATTAGAAAATTAGAGACAGCTTTTTATAAAGGGATAGCAGGCAACCGTGTATTATATATAGGACATTAAAATAACATAATTAACTCCTATGCGCAATTTCTTTATTACTGACTTGAGATTTTCCCCGATAACTGCAGACGAGCATATGAGTTTGTATTATAATGTTAATGTTTTCAGTGAGTACATTGTTATGTTATATATTGCTGTTTATGGTGGTAAATGCCCCCACTCATTTAAGTGCACTGGGACATTTAATGGTGAAATAAACTTGGTGATATACTGGTAACAAGTCCATATTTTCACAGAAAAGTAAATTGAATATGGGCTAAATACCGATACAATTAGCAAAAAAAAATATGTTTAAATAGACACGGAAGTTTTAAAATGATATTACAAACAGGGATTCATAATTAATGGCAAACATACTAATTGAATTACTTCTGAATCACAATGCCAGCTGTGTGGGTTTGTAGTTCGCAGTTTGCAGTAAACATAAACATTGGAGTGCTCCAGCTAGCATTTGGAAATACTGCTTATGAATTTAAGTCTGTCTGCTCCCCACACCCACATCTATATGTCTAGCAACACATGCACATTTTTTGCTGTATATCTGGACATACATTAAACGATAACACATATTGGCAAAGCCAGCAGGTCTGACTTTAATGTGCTGGTGCATGCAAATACAGGCATGTACAAACTTGCAGAGACTGTGCTGTGTCACTGTGTAACCTGCTTCTTGCCTCCACAAGCTTGAGGAATAAACAACAGAGCACAGTCGTAGCAGGCATAGAAAGGGTAGGTTGCACAGAGGCGAGGCACAAATAGCCTGTGTGCATTTTTGTATACCTGTGTTTACGTGAGTTAGCACATTAAATCCAGACCAGAATGACAGTTGTTCTCAAAGCACCCTAAATGTAAAGGGTATTCCTAAACATGGACACCCTGCGCGTCAAATAATTCAAGCTGTATCTCAAAAAGGGGGACCAACAAGGATGAAACCAGTTAGGATTGCTTGTGTTCCAGTTCAAAGTGCACACAGCTTAGCAGTTCAGGCTGAACCGTCCCGATTGGAGCTGCTTTGCAGTTGGTTGTTTCCTGTTGATGGTGGCACAGAGAGCACACAATCCATAAACTGAGATGCTGCCCGGAGTAATTACCAGTGGCTGAGATGAATTCAAGCATTCCATTTTTGTATTTCTCAGTGGTGGCAGCAGTGGTCTCTGCTGCTGCTCGTGTCTTGCTAGCAGCAGCAGCAGTTGTTTCCCCAGATGTGGTGGCAGATCCTGTCCCTACTAAAGAACATGCAGTTTGGACAGGTATTGTTGTCACTGTTGTGTCTGCAGTTGTGGTCAATGCTGTTGTAACTTGCCTTGTTGGCAGCTGTTTTTGTTATTGTTGTTCCTGAAATGGTGGCAGCTGTGATCACTACAAATGTCCCACCAGTGGTCGCTGCTCTTGTATTAGCTGTCGTGACACGTGTTGCTGCTGTTTTACATGCAGTGGTGGCAGATGTGGTTTCTACTGTGGCAGCCTTTTTTGCTGCAGATGTTCCTGTCATGGTGGCAGCTGTTTTTGCTACTGCATTCTTTGCTTAGGTTGCTTATGATTGGAACCTGTCATCACAGTTGTTGTACCTGCTGTGCTCGCTTCTATTTTTGCTGCTCATATTGCTCCCCTGGCGATGGCTGAAGTTGCAGCTACATGGTTCCTCCTGCAGTGATCCCTGCTGGTATTTCTGTTACGGTGACAGTCGCTGTTGATGGCTGTTAGTCCTTCTGCAGGTGGAGCTGTAGTCCCTGTTGTGGTCATTGCTGTAGTTGCAGCTGTGGTGGTCGCTGTTGTGGCAGCTGTCATCGTTGCTGCTGACCTTGCTGTGCTGGAGTTCTGTTCTCTTCTGTGATTATCACTCTGCTCACTTCTGTGGCCCCTGCTGCCTGCTCCTGCTGTCTGGCTTCTTCTGTGTTTGCAGCTGTTCTTGCTGCATTTGGGACAGTTGCTATTGCTGCAGTGTTTATGGCTTTAGTGGCAGCTCTTGTGGCTGTGTTGGTGACTTCTCTTGTTACTCATATGTTCCCTGCAGTATGGCAGTGTTTGCCACTACTGTGGTTCCTACGGTTGTTGCTGCTGTGCATGGTTTATTCCTGCTCTGATTACAACTGTGGTCATTGCTTGTTGTCCCTGCTTCACGAGAAGTTCTTAGTGTTGTTATTGCTGCTATGTTGGCAGCTGTGATCACTAATGGGTTCCCTGCTGTGGTCCTTGCTGTTGCAACAGCTTTTGGTGAAGCTGTTGTCCCTCCTGTGATGGCTGATATTGTTGCTGCTGCAACACGCGCTGTTTACAGTTGTGGTTTTTACTGTGGTCAATGCTGTTATGACAGCAGTTGTCTCTGCTGTGGTCCTATATGTGCTGGCAGCCGTTTTGCTACTGTGGCCCTGCTGTTTTTATCGCTTTTGTTGCTGCTGTTTTCCCTACTCTTGTGTCAGCTGTGGAGTTTGCTGTGCTTACATCTGTGGTCGCTGCTGCATTGTCCTTGTGGTGGAAGCTATGGTTGTTGCAGCCGTGATGGAAGCTGGTATCTGCTTCCCGTCTATATTTGCACTTGTTGTTGCAGCTGTTGTTGCTATGGCGGTGAGGGCTATCACTGGTGCAATGGTGGCTCCAGTTAGGGCTCCTGTTGCGGTGTGTTCTGCTTTTCTAGAAGCTGTAGTCCCTACTGTTGTTCCTGCTGGGGTTGCAGCTTGGGACTGGTCGGTATGGGGAGCTGTACTTATGGTGCTTGCAACTTTGATTGCTGTTATTGTCGCTCCTGTGGTGGCAGCTGTTGTCACTTCTGCTGTCCCTGCCATAGTGGCAGCTGTGGCCATTGCTAATGGCTGAGCTGTCATTCCTGCGGCCATCTCTGCTGTGGTTCCTGCTGTTCTTGTAGCTGTTGTTGCTACTGTGGGGATGAACCAAAACCCGCAGATATTTATATTTTTTGTTAACAACACGAGCAGCTGCACTACGCCAAAACTGCCTATAAATAGAGCTAAAAGAGTGTCTCTCTCCCTGGACAACCTCATCCGGTTCCTGACCAATCAATGTCAGTAACATTCCAAAGCCCTTCTCTGTGTACTCGTGTTTTTAACGTCTGGTGTTAGCCAAGACCTATTGAGTTTACTAAAATTACAGAAAGGGGCTTTCAGTCACCTCTCTACATCCGTTGGTCTGTTCTTGTGTCATTGTTGTGGAATTAAGTAGTTGTAGTCTGGAGTGAGGGTAGATATGGATACTGTATTGTGTGTGTGTGGGTGTGCGTTTGTGTGTGTGTTTGTGTGTGCGTGCGTGTGGGTGCATTTGTGTGTGGGGGTGTATGTGCGTGTGAGTGTGCATGTGTGCCTGTGTGTGTGGGGGGGGTTTGTGTATGTGTGTGGGTGTAGATGTGTGCTTGTGTCTGTGCGTTTGTGTGAGTGGGTGTATGTTTGTGTGCGTGTGTGTGTGCATGCATGTGGGTGCACACACGTGTGTGAGTGGGTGTATGTGTGTGGATGCGTGCTTGGCAGGAAAGGGCTGTAGTGTTATCTTTCTATGAAGTGCTAGAAAGGCTGGTGGCTCCAATCTGCTTTAAATGTCCATTTGCTGTGAATAGAACATCTTAGCATCTGATGAGGACAGAGATGGAAATGGGGCTTTAGCAGGCATGTTCTAGACAGGTAAGGTGATATCGTTGGCCCTGTCTTCTCCCTGTATATATTTGTGTACGCCACCTGCTACCATATGATGGCATATAGAGCTGGAGACTAGCAGGGCATAAAGGCTTGCTGCAGACAAGCACTGGACCGGCCAGATGGACCCGGTGTGCTGGCCGGCCACTGGGCAGCGAGGGAGAGGGAGATTTTCAAACAGGGGTGTCAGGTGCAGAAAGTGTCCGTGGGCAGTAGAGATTGGAATTTGTGAAAAGGATAGTGTGTATGTTTGTGTGAGAGAGAGTGTAAGAGTGTGTGTGTTCATGTGAACATGTCAGAGAGAAAGACTAAGATTGCATGTGTGTGTCTGAAAATTAATGAGCGAGTGAGAAAGAATGCTTCTGTGTGTGTGTGCAAGACTGTTGGTGTGTATCTGGGTGTATATGTAAAACACTGCGTAAATATGTGTTTGAAAGTGAATGAGTGAAAGTTTGAGAGATGTTTGTGGGCATGTGAGCAGATGTGTTTTGTGTCAGAGAGTATGTGAGTGAGTGTGAAAATGTGTGGAGATGTGTGACTGAGTGTGTGTGTAAGACTATTAGCATGCTTCCAAATGTATGTGTAAGACAGAGTTTGTAAGAGTGTGTTAATGTATGTGAAAGCAAATGTGACCGTAAGACTATGTGTGCAAGAGTGCATCTATAAGACTGTGTGTTAGCATGTGTAAGAGTGAGTGCAAATGTATGTGTGAGGGAGACTTTTTTTGTGCCTTTGTGCACATATCCTTAGCACCTGTGTTGGGACCAGAATGGTCGTCACAGTGATGATAAAGTCTGAGTGAGCCAAACATCCTCTGTTTGAGGATCGAGCACACAAAGGGCCCGGTCTTTATTCATGGAGATGTAGATGTGAAAGTATACTGCTATTGAGTGATGTGGATGTGAAAGTATACTGCAATTGAGTGACGTGGATGTGAAAGTACAATGCTATTGAGTGATGTGGATGTGAAAGTATACTGCTATTGAGTGATGTGGATGTGAAAGTATACTGCTTTTGAGTGATGTGATGTGAAATGATACTGTGGGCAAGGCAAGCGCTATCTAGCGTGTGCCGCCATTATGGCGGTCGCGCCAGACCCCGGCAGTGAACCGGAAGCACTTTAAGTGCTTCCGGTTCACACGAACGCCGGAAGTTTGGGGGAGACTGGTTTAGAACAGCCTCCTGCCTGGTGGTCCCACTTCCCCCACTTAAAAGGGGGCGGTGGGCGCAGGAACAGTCTCTTGTTCCTTGCGCCCCCACCAGGAACGCACCCGGGCCAGTGGCGGCCCGTAACTTGTTTTCCCCACCCACCATCCCCTAAGGCAGGCAGTTTGAAAGTGCATTACAGTAATAAGTGTTGTGCTTAATTTTTTGTTGCAGGTATCTGTGATATGTTCAAAGTGAATTGTGATGTGTTTGGCAATTTGGTAAGTGTGTGTTGTATGATGATTTTCTGTTACAGGTAATTTTAGTGGAATACGTTGGTTAATATGTAATGAAATATCAGTTCAATATCGTAGTAATATGTGAAGTTTATAGGTATATGTGGCAAGTAATTTTTGTCGTATTTTAGTAGTGTGTCTCTGGTCAGCAGTAAGATCATGATTGGTAAGCATAGTCTTCGGCCCTTAGCGACCAGCACCATGTAACTCCAGGGGCAGTGACAGCCGGGGGAGTCACTCTTTCCAGTAGGCCAGTGGCCACCCTCGCATGCGCATCAGGGGAAAGTTTGCAGAATTGCAGCCCCCGTTATGGAGTTTAAGGCTTAGGGCGTAGGGGAGGCCCGGGGGAAACTATCCGTCCGATAAGCTGTACCCCCTATGCAAGCTTACTCTGGTGGAGTAGTATTTATAGTTCTACCGGGATCTGGGACTGCCAGGGCCCCCGTTATGGAGATTAAGGCTTATGGCGTGGGGGGGGGGCCAAGGGAAAGTATCCGTCCGATAAGCTGTACACCCTACGCAAGCCTACTCCGGTAGAGTAGCATTTGTAGTTTACCAGGACCTGATCTGGGGCTGCCGTAGGCACTAGAGGGGACACGCAGAAAGTAAAGTATCTACATTTGTAGATTACGTTAGGAGTGGAATTTGTATTAGAGCAGGTTAAGGTTAGTCAAGTGACATGTATCTACCAATGTATCTGGACTTTCTGCGTAAAGTGTACGTAATAAAAAATTAATAATCAATGTTTTTAATATGTAATAAATACGGCCGGGGGGTCACCCCCCCTAATCCAAAACAGTGTGGTTTGAAATGCTTGTCCTGGGGGGGGAATACCCATCCATCCAAGGGCGGATTTGGGGGTTTCTTCTTTAAAAGGGGTGGTAGGCAAGTACCAGGCCATACTGTTGAGTGATGTGGATGTATTAGTATGCTGCTATCGAGTGGTGAGGATCTTGAGGGTCATGGAATGGTATGAATGTGGTGGGTGGTGTATGGTGGGATATTGAGTGGTTTATGCATGCCTAAACATACAGCATTTGCAGGTACAAATACGTCGCAACACATGAGAAAACGGAGAGCAGACAGAATTGCACAAGTGTTGCAGATTCCTGGTTAATGGGTGTTCCTTTGTGAATTCCAGAGCTGTTGAAAATGCCATCCTATACACGTCCTACTGGTTCTTGTGACTTGGGCCATTAGCTCAGGATCTTCGTGACTCCCATCAACGAAAAACCTCTCATCTGTACCTAAGAGTGTATACATACAATGCTATAAATACTAATAATACTAAATAACTGGCAGTGCTGACGTGTACACACACAAAGGGGGCAGAATTCCACCCTTGCATATGACCATGTTGTATGCATGGGTCGTGCCTTCTCCCAATGGGATTTTTACAAACGTACCTAATACTGAAAATCATTCTTGCAAGTGATGTGTTCAGGTAAAGTGAAATGAATAAAAGGACCTACGTCCTTTCCAATTCATTAGCACATAATGCAAAGGGGTTCATTTTGTCAGACAAGCCCTCTAATCCTAGCTCCCCCTCGTCCAAAGTGTGTGTTCCTAAGCAAATTACTTTCTTTCCCTGTGTCTCACTTCTTTTTATTTGTAAAAACTGGAAGTGATTAGCAGCAGGTCCGGAGGGATGAAAGTCCCATGACGCAGTGTCCACGTGACAACCTGCTCCTCATTTTATTATTCAGGCTGACGCGACATGTTTTCTGCGGCAGGAGACCAGAGTTGTGAGTCTTCTGGACAGTGATGCACTTGTTACTGGTGTGTTTCTTACCAGCAGGGTGCTAGGTCCTCTTGGGGCCAGTCCAAAGTGCCCCTCATCATTATAAAGTGCTTGAGTCCCGTCCCCACGACCTTACCACAACACTACTAACTGTTGGTGGCAGTTGGGTATAGGGGTAAGGTACGGTCCTTTAGCCTGTATACCAACGGGGAAACTGCTGTTGTCTCTCCCAGGTAAAGCCATGTATCATGTTATGACTGTGTTCTCTGTTTCCCCTTGATTGTATGTGGAATGTGAGTGAATATGCCTTGGGTAACACATGAGGTGAGGTACCCTTGTTGGGGTCCCCCTAATTTTGTGTATGTAGTACTTAATCTTGTATGGTGTGCCACAGGGCTAGTGGTAGCCACGGTTAGCTCTCTCTCCCCTTCCTGCACGTTCACCTTACCTGCTCCTTAGACCCCAGTGAATTCTTTCTGAAGCCCAGTACAATTTCTGACCAAGCTCATCTAATGGAGGAAGTAACTTTTGTTGCAATTTACTGCAATTGAATGACTCTCAGTGGATCAAGATGTAATCTTGTCAAAGAGCAACATTGACCTAGGATTGAGAGCATGGTCTGGGACACCCTACCCCTTCTCCTCACAGGAATACTTGGACTTCCTGCCCACTTCCTGGTTGTCCTGTGCTGAGAGCAGGAACAATCCACCTGAAATCCAGCAAAGGAAGATGAGTGTTTTACCTACTAATGGGTGGTGGCCCATGTACCAAACGAGCGCCAGGTTTGCGACGGCAGAAACCCTGCTGGCTCCACAGGTGGAAACCTTGGACCGGCCTATATGTTTCCCTCTTCTACCACCTTGAAAATCCTGGCGGTCCTGAACAGCAAACCAAGGACATATCCTCCCCCCACTTGCTGGAAGGAAGCTGCCAGAGCATCAGGGGCAGTTGTTATTAGTTTTCAGTAACAAACGCTTGTTTTGCAAGTTTGTTATTGGAAAAAAAAGGCTTTGCTGAGCGAGCTCCTTAAACATGGTGCCCACTACATAGCACTCCATTAAAGCACTCGTGTTTCCTTGATTTCTCCCTCATGTGCTGCTTCTCTATTCAACCTCCCTCTTTTCTCTGTTTCAACCCCCCCCCAGAGCTGTTCTGTTGCTTCCTGATTTTTAAAAATATTTAAGACCCCAAGCCCCACTCCTCCATCCCCTGTCTGTTTAACTGCTTAGTGGCATTCATTTCCCACTCCTTTGACTTCCTCCCCTCCCCCCCGCTCCTCTGCCGCTCCCACTCCCCCCCGTCATCTTTTTAAACATATTCTATTAATTGTTTAGGTTTCGACTAGACAGCACGTGCTCTGTCTCTTCAAGACCTTTTGTTTTCTAGCAGCGGGCTTAGAGACTGCCCATTGCTTACCATTGGTTGGCTTCATTGTGACTCTCATTTGCTTGATTCCTATTGGTCAGCTGCCATAGGATGCCGTCCTCTTTGTGTCATTCCTCTGCTCATTTTTGTAAGCACTACTTTTTGCTTTGACTTTAAGCGCTCTGCCAGAGTGCATCTTCTTCAGCTGGCTCATTCGTGTACTTGTCCCCATCTGTTGTCGGTTTTCTTGCCCCACCACTGTTTCTTGCCACCACCCTCCTTCTGTTGTTGGTTGTCCTCACCCGCCCTCTCTCCTTTTGTTGTTGTTTACCCACATGCACCCTACCTTATTTCGCTGTTGCTTCTCCCCCACCTACCCAACCTCCTTTCGCTGTTGCTTAAAACCCACCATCTGCCCTCCCTATTCGATTGTAGCTTAAAACGCCCCTCCTTCTGTTGTTGCCTAACCCAACGACCACCCACCCTTCTGCCGTTGTTGCTTAAAAGGCCCCCATCCACCCCCCCCTTCTTCCATTGTTGTTTAAAACTCCACTTGCCTTAACAAGAAAAAAGAGCTACTACGCAGACACCGCTGGCTGCGTCACAGGGCTTTTCTGCCCTCCATGTTATCCGCCAACCCATCCGGAAAAAAAATCACTATGGCGTGGACACCGCTGGGAGCGCCATAACACTTATTTTTACTCATCCGCCCCCATGTTTCCTCCACCTCACCCTCCCTCTCTCATGCAATTATAAAAAAAGCACTGTGTTGTGTCAGCACTTTTTTAAACTTCCAGCTGTGCTGCTGTACAGCATGGCTAAATCTTTAATAGAGCCCATACCTCCCGCAGGCGAGACCTATTGGCTTTTTCAATGCTTGGGTTTGTTTGTATTGGCCTGGCACTTGCAATGTGCTGTAGGGCTGCTCCTTTCTTAACACGTATTTTCACACATGTTTTACTATATTTTTTATATTCTCTGCTCCAAAATAGGTGTTCTCCATCCAGGAATATTTAATATAAAAAACATGACTGCAGGCCAGCACTTCCATGGTGATGTATGCGCCCTTATACATCAAATATCATGATTAATATGCATGCATATATGATGACACGCGTGCATATGATCATCGCTGTTTTTCTTCTCAAGCAAACGCTGTGTGCATTGGCAGACAAGCTTTTTTTTGCCGATTCAGATCAATATCGGCAAAAAGCATTAGCAAAGCCAATATGACTGCATTGCTTTTAAAACGTAAAACCAAATGACTTTACCAGTGCTTGTTAAATGAGGAACTAAGACAGCAGGGAGTTTTCTGGCATTTGCATCTTACAATTGTAAACTAATTCTGCATGTCAAGGGACAGAATGTACCACATAGGTCCCTAATTTGCAGACTCTGAATTCCAAATAAGTCAGTTGTAAAGAAAGGGAATTAATTTCCTTTATGTACATTAACAGAGGTGGAAGGGGGCGGGGAGGCTTAAACCACTAGGCTGCTGGGAGACTTCATTTAAAATTAAAATCAAGAGGCTTGCGACAAAGTTAGTTGTTTCGCAATGTCTGAATTTGTTTAATGTATCTCCGGCCGCCAATGTAGAAATGCAGTCCCACTTACATAATTAAATTCCCATGAGTTACTCACCAGTTACATTACACAAGGTCAAATTCATTTTTCGGCACGGGTAGTTAAAGTGATTTCTCCAGAATCACAGGCTGTCGAGCCGATGCCGAGACTCAAACCTGGTTCCCCAGCTCTAAGGTCGGCAGCTCTGGCCGTTATCCCACAACAGTCTGTCTTATGGAAACTTCATAAGTGTATGCAGTTCACTACAAATTTTCATGGCCCGAAGTTTGTATATGCCAAAAATGCAAGCAAAGTAAGGCAGTTAGGTATTAGGAATTTTACACATTTACAAATTAACTTTTCTTACATTAATCCAGGCATCCCCTCACTCACCTCCTCCAGACTACTGTGGCAACTGCTGCTCCTTTTTAGGTGTCGCTGAGCCAGCGCGCATGCGCTGCTCGGAGAGCATTTAGTATACGGGTTTTCAAAGTGCTACCCACATGATTTTGCAGGCCTGAAATTTGAGTGCACGATGGCGTGCACATGCACAGCTGCTGCTCGCACTCCCTCCTACTTTCTCCCCCTCTCTTTTCGTCAGCTTTGATCAGGCTCCTCTGCTGCTGGCATTCCCCCCTCCCTTCTCGCCCAGCCCTTCTTGTCACCTCGGCTTGCACTCACCCCTCCTTTCTCCCCTTTCGGCCACTTTGATGTTCTCAGTGAACCGCGCGTCCAATGCTTGTCTTTCTTTTCTTCTTTTCTTTAACCTTCTCAACAGTCTCCTCTATTACTCGTCCCTTCTTTACCCTCTCCTGCTTCTGTAACAATCACCTTTTCGTTCTTGATACCCATTTGTTTAGGACATTGCTTTTGTACCTGCTTATTTTGTTAGTCTTTTTTTACCTCTGCTTTTTTACCTGCTTGTTTTATCTTCTTGTGTGCTTTTTATGCTTTCTTCTCTTTATCACCTCTGTTGCCATTGTTGTCATTCATCACCAGCTCCCCACTCACTGTCCCAGTCCCTCTTCATCCTCTTTCCTCACCTCACTCTCTCTCCCTCCTTCTCTTCCTTCCCTTATCCCTTATCAAGCCTGATTTTCCCCAAAAGAAAGGACGGCACTCGTAAGGAACACAAGTAGACCTTTCCTTTCCCTCACGTTCTTCATGACAGACTGCATTGTTAACGAATCCAAAGTGGTGCTTGTGACTGCTAAGAGTCCTGCAGGTGATTTCTGCCTAAACAGAGGGATTTCACGCTGGGAGCCCCAGTGTTTGGATTACACTGTGATCGCTTCGATCAGAAATAGTAGGCTAGTGATGTCCTAAGTGGACTTTTTCTTTCCGATTATGTAATCAGTTAACTTTGTAGTTCATTGTACTGTGTAATAAATAAGGTCCGAGTTCTCTCCCACCCCTTGCCTAACTAGGACGCCATCGTTTCCCTATCCCATCGTCTGGCAGTGTCTTCAGCAGGACCGTCCTGCACTGGTCTCACGAGGTTTGCCAAGCCATGTCTCTGGCTGTCGTCTGTACTCTTTGTTTTCGCACAGTATGTATGGCCACCCACCAGGCCTCTCTAAATATTGTTGACTGTTTCCTAGTACTGTTATCCACCATATGCTGCTTTGGTGCCGGTCTGGCTTGTTCATGTTTCTTGTGTGCATGTTGGATGAAAATATGCATTTGTGCAATTAGACACACCCCACCCTACACACAGTACTCCCACTCCCATGCAGTTGTCTATCCATCCACACCCATGCATTCATCCATCCATCCCCATATATCCGCCTCTCAACCATTCAGCCATTCTTTCCCCGACACCTGTGCCTGTATTCATCCATTAACATAATCCCCATACATCCATGCATCCAGCTAGGTCTCTCTCCAATCCATCTGTCCAGCCAATCCATTGATCTTTGTATGAAGTTGCGTTCATTCATCCATCTAATCGAATGCATTGACACCCGTGCACCCATGTATGTGCATGTATGACTGTCTTACTTTGGCTCTTTGTGGATTGTGCTTAATGTTGCTTCTGTTAAGGCAGTATCTTATACCCTGCATATGACACAAAAGTGTACAGCCATTTTACCACAATCGCATAAACATAAAATAAGTAATATCTCAACGGTGTTTTCAACAGAACAGCATAGTAAGAGTTCCATGGATTATAATGAAGTTAAGGAAAATGCTCCCCACTTTTGTTTATGTAGTAAAAAAACAGGCATAATTGGGGTGCAGTAGACACTTAATACCCCTATGCATAAGAATTTGTGGAATTGATGACATCAATTTGGGGAAAGGGGGTGGTGATGGACAGAGTTTCTGATTGATGCAGAATACTCTTACCAAGTCAAGAGATCATGGTTTTAATCCATCACCGTTTTTTAGCTCACTGCACCATCCGAGCTCAGAACCTGGCTACATGCAAATTAGTCTGTACCTGTCCCAGTGCATGATGGGAACAGGGCAAACCAAACTACCAAGCCAATTCTCATACTGGGAAGGAAACAAGCTTCCGGGGACCGGTTTCTGGCATCACAGCCTTCGTCGGCCCGGCTTGCCTGAATCCTGATGGTGCAATGAGCAAGGGACTCACGTCTGAGCATACCCTCCCACACTGAGTGTGGATAAAATCGATTTGGGAAAAGGGGGTGGTGATGGACAGAGTTTCTGATTGATGCAGAATACTCTTACCAAGTCAAGAGATCATGGTTTTAATCCATCACCGTTTTTTAGCTCACTGCACCATCCCAGCTCAGAACCTGGCTACATGCAAATTAGTCTGTACCTGTCCCAGTGCATGATGGGAACAGGGCAAACCAAACTACCAAGCCAATTCTTATACTGGGAAGGAAACAAGCTTCCGGGGACCGGTTTCTGGCATCACAGCCTTCGTCGGCCTGGCTTGCCTGAATCCTGATGGTGCAATGAGCAAGGGACTCATGTCTGAGCATACCCTCCCACACTGAGTGTGGATAAAATCGATTTGGGAAAAGGGGGTGGTGATGGACAGAGTTTCTGATTGATGCAGAATACTCTTACCAAGTCAAGAGATCATGGTTTTAATCCATCACCGTTTTTTAGCTCACTGCACCATCCCAGCTCAGAACCTGGCTACATGCAAATTAGTCTGTACCTGTCCCAGTGCATGATGGGAACAGGGCAAACCAAACTACCAAGCCAATTCTTATACTGGGAAGGAAACAAGCTTCCGGGGACCGGTTTCTGGCATCACAGCCTTCGTCGGCCCGGCTTGCCTGAATCCTGATGGTGCAATGAGCAAGGGACTCACGTCTGAGCATACCCTCCCACACTGAGTGTGGATAAAATCGATTTGGGAAAAGGGGGTGGTGATGGACAGAGTTTCTGATTGATGCAGAATACTCTTACCAAGTCAAGAGATCATGGTTTTAATCCATCACCGTTTTTTAGCTCACTGCACCATCCCATCTCAGAACCTGGCTACATGCAAATTAGTCTGTACCTGTCCCAGTGCATGATGGGAACAGGGCAAACCAAACTACCAAGCCAATTCTTATACTGGGAAGGAAACAAGCTTCCGGGGACCGGTTTCTGGCATCACAGCCTTCGTCGGCCCGGCTTGCCTGAATCCTGATGGTGCAATGAGCAAGGGACTCACGTCTGAGCATACCCTCCCACACTGAGTGTGGATAAAATCGATTTGGGAAAAGGGGGTGGTGATGGACAGAGTTTCTGATTGATGCAGAATACTCTTACCAAGTCAAGAGATCATGGTTTTAATCCATCACCGTTTTTTAGCTCACTGCACCATCCCAGCTCAGAACCTGGCTACATGCAAATTAGTCTGTACCTGTCCCAGTGCATGATGGGAACAGGGCAAACCAAACTACCAAGCCAATTCTTATACTGGGAAGGAAACAAGCTTCCGGGGACCGGTTTCTGGCATCACAGCCTTCGTCGGCCCGGCTTGCCTGAATCCTGATGGTGCAATGAGCAAGGGACTCACGTCTGAGCATACCCTCCCACACTGAGTGTGGATAAAATCGATTTGGGAAAAGGGGGTGGTGATGGACAGAGTTTCTGATTGATGCAGAATACTCTTACCAAGTCAAGAGATCATGGTTTTAATCCATCACCGTTTTTTAGCTCACTGCACCATCCCAGCTCAGAACCTGGCTACATGCAAATTAGTCTGTACCTGTCCCAGTGCATGATGGGAACAGGGCAAACCAAACTACCAAGCCAATTCTTATACTGGGAAGGAAACAAGCTTCCGGGGACCGGTTTCTGGCATCACAGCCTTCGTCGGCCCGGCTTGCCTGAATCCTGATGGTGCAATGAGCAAGGGACTCACGTCTGAGCATACCCTCCCACACTGAGTGTGGATAAAATCGATTTGGGAAAAGGGGGTGGTGATGGACAGAGTTTCTGATTGATGCAGAATACTCTTACCAAGTCAAGAGATCATGGTTTTAATCCATCACCGTTTTTTAGCTCACTGCACCATCCCAGTTCAGAACCTGGCTACATGCAAATTAGTCTGTACCTGTCCCAGTGCATGATGGGAACAGGGCAAACCAAACTACCTAGCCAATTCTTATACTGGGAAGGAAACAAGCTTCCGGGAACCGGTTTCTGGCATAACAGCCTTCGTCGGCCCGGCTTGCCTGAATCCTGATGGTGCAATGAGCAAGGGACTCACTTCTGAGCATACCCTCCCACACTGAGTGTGGATAAAATCGATTTGGGAAAAGGGGGTGGTGATGGACAGAGTTTCTGATTGATGCAGAATACTCTTACCAAGTCAAGAGATCATGGTTTTAATCCATCACCGTTTTTTAGCTCACTGCACCATCCCAGCTCAGAACCTGGCTACATGCAAATTAGTCTGTACCTGTCCCAGTGCATGATGGGAACAGGGCAAACCAAACTACCAAGCCAATTCTTATACTGGGAAGGAAACAAGCTTCCGGGGACCGGTTTCTGGCAGTTCGGGCTGGACTGTTCCCATGAGGCACAGGGTCAAGACCGATTTGCATATGGCCATGTCTAAACTGGGGTGGTGTAGTGGGCAAAAGAACGATGGATTTAACCCAGATCTCTTGACTGGGGGAGAATGTATGCATTGTCAGCATTCCGTCCATCATTTGTTTGTTGTAACGCTTTTCGCCCTAAGTGGGATGGGTATTCCCAGACGTGGGACCTGTGCTCACTACGCCACTGGAGTCATGCTATCCTGGCTGATTTACGGCTGATAGCCAGAAACCGGTCCTAGGATGCTTGATTCCGGTCCAGGGAAGACATGGCTTGGCAGTTCGGGCTGGACTGTTCCCATGAGGCACAGGGTCAAGACTGATTTGCATATGGCCATGTCCAAACTGGGGTAGTGTAGTGGGCAAAAGAACGATGGATTTAACCCAGATCTCTTGACTGGGGGAGAATGTATGCATTGTCAGCATTCCGTCCATCATTTGTTTGTTGTAACGCTTTTCGCCCTAAGTGGGATGGGTATTCCCAGACGTGGGACCCGTGCTCACTACGCCACTGGAGTCAAGCTATCCTGGCTGATGACGGCTGATAGCCAGAAACCGGTCCTAGGATGCTTGATTCCGGTCCAGGGAAGACATGGCTTGGCAGTTCGGGCTGGACTGTTCCCATGAGGCACAGGGTCAAGACTGATTTGCATATGGCCATGTCTAAACTGGGGTGGTGTAGTGGGCAAAAGAACGATGGATTTAACCCAGATCTCTTGACTGGGGGAGAATGTATGCATTGTCAGCATTCCGTCCATCATTTGTTTGTTGTAACGCTTTTCGCCCTAAGTGGGATGGGTATTCCCAGACGTGGGACCCGTGCTCACTACGCCACTGGAGTCAAGCTATCCTGGCTGATGACGGCTGATAGCCAGAAACCGGTCCTAGGATGCTTGATTCCGGTCCAGGGAAGACATGGCTTGGCAGTTCGGGCTGGACTGTTCCCATGAGGCACAGGGTCAAGACTGATTTGCATATGGCCATGTCTAAACTGGGGTGGTGTAGTGGGCAAAAGAACGATGGATTTAACCCAGATCTCTTGACTGGGGGAGAATGTATGCATTGTCAGCATTCCGTCCATCATTTGTTTGTTGTAACGCTTTTCGCCCTAAGTGGGATGGGTATTCCCAGACGTGGGACCCGTGCTCACTACGCCAATGGAGTCAAGCTATCCTGGCTGATGACGGCTGATAGCCAGAAACCGGTCCTAGGATGCTTGATTCCGGTCCAGGGAAGACATGGCTTGGCAGTTCGGGCTGGACTGTTCCCATGAGGCACAGGGTCAAGACTGATTTGCATATGGCCATGTCTAAACTGGGGTGGTGTAGTGGGCAAAAGAACGATGGATTTAACCCAGATCTCTTGACTGGGGGAGAATGTATGCATTGTCAGCATTCCGTCCATCATTTGTTTGTTGTAACGCTTTTCGCCCTAAGTGGGATGGGTATTCCCAGACGTGGGACCCGTGCTCACTACGCCACTGGAGTCAAGCTATCCTGGCTGATGACGGCTGATAGCCAGAAACCGGTGCTAGGATGCTTGATTCCGGTCCAGGGAAGACATGGCTTGGCAGTTCGGGCTGGACTGTTCCCATGAGGCACAGGGTCAAGACTGATTTGCATATGGCCATGTCTAAACTGGGGTGGTGTAGTGGGCAAAAGAACGATGGATTTAACCCAGATCTCTTGACTGGGGGAGAATGTATGCATTGTCAGCATTCCGTCCATCATTTGTTTGTTGTAACGCTTTTGGCCCTAAGTGGGATGGGTATTCCCAGACGTGGGACCCGTGCTCACTACGCCACTGGAGTCAAGCTATCCTGGCTGATGACGGCTGATAGCCAGAAACCGGTCCTAGGATGCTTGATTCCGGTCCAGGGAAGACATGGCTTGGCAGTTCGGGCTGGACTGTTCCCATGAGGCACAGGGTCAAGACTGATTTGCATATGGCCATGTCTAAACTGGGGTGGTGTAGTGGGCAAAAGAACGATGGATTTAACCCAGATCTCTTGACTGGGGGAGAATGTATGCATTGTCAGCATTCCGTCCATCATTTGTTTGTTGTAACGCTTTTGGCCCTAAGTGGGATGGGTATTCCCAGACGTGGGACCCGTGCTCACTACGCCACTGGAGTCAAGCTATCCTGGCTGATGACGGCTGATAGCCAGAAACCGGTCCTAGGATGCTTGATTCCGGTCCAGGGAAGACATGGCTTGGCAGTTCGGGCTGGACTGTTCCCATGAGGCACAGGGTCAAGACTGATTTGCATATGGCCATGTCTAAACTGGGGTGGTGTAGTGGGCAAAAGAACGATGGATTTAACCCAGATCTCTTGACTGGGGGAGAATGTATGCATTGTCAGCATTCCGTCCATCATTTGTTTGTTGTAACGCTTTTCGCCCTAAGTGGGATGGGTATTCCCAGACGTGGGACCCGTGCTCACTACGCCACTGGAGTCAAGCTATCCTGGCTGATGACGGCTGATAGCCAGAAACCGGTCCTAGGATGCTTGATTCTGGTCCAGGGAAGACATGGCTTGGCAGTTCGGGCTGGACTGTTCCCATGAGGCACAGGGTCAAGACTGATTTGCATATGGCCATGTCTAAACTGAGGTGGTGTAGTGGGCAAAAGAACGATGGATTTAACCCAGATCTCTTGACTGGGGAAAAATGTATGCATTGTCAGCATTCCGTCCATCATTTGTTTGTTGTAACGCTTTTCGCCCTAAGTGGGATGGGTATTCCCAGACGTGGGACCCGTGCTCACTACGCCACTGGAGTCAAGCTATCCTGGCTGATGACGGCTGATAGCCAGAAACCGGTCCTAGGATGCTTGATTCCGGTCCAGGGAAGACATGGCTTGGCAGTTCGGGCTGGACTGTTCCCATGAGGCACAGGGTCAAGACTGATTTGCATATGGCCATGTCTAAACTGGGGTGGTGTAGTGGGCAAAAGAACGATGGATTTAACCCAGATCTCTTGACTGGGGGAGAATGTATGCATTGTCAGCATTCCGTCCATCATTTGTTTGTTGTAACGCTTTTCGCCCTAAGTGGGATGGGTATTCCCAGACGTGGGACCCGTGCTCACTACGCCACTGGAGTCAAGCTATCCTGGCTGATGACGGCTGATAGCCAGAAACCGGTCCTAGGATGCTTGATTCCGGTCCAGGGAAGACATGGCTTGGCAGTTCGGGCTGGACTGTTCCCATGAGGCACAGGGTCAAGACTGATTTGCATATGGCCATGTCTAAACTGGGGTGGTGTAGTGGGCAAAAGAACGATGGATTTAACCCAGATCTCTTGACTGGGGGAGAATGTATGCATTGTCAGCATTTTGTCCATCATTTGTTTGTTGTAACGATTGATGACATCAATGCCACAATTTGCTAGCACTTTTTGTATAATTTCTATTACAGGGTTTTTATTGCTAATGATCTATTTATTTCACAACACACTGTATGTTGGTCCATCGGAAGGCACTACAAAAACAGCTTGCATAAAGGAGCCTTGAGTTTTAATATTCTTTTAAATGCACCGTGTGGAGCGCACAGGATTACTCTGAAAGTTGTAATAGGATGATCTCACCAGAAAGGTGTTCATTCGATAGCTTGCCTCACCATGAACTGAGAACTAGCTCTGTTTATTTATAGTCCCGTTGCATTTAAGGCATGCACCAGGCTACAGCTCTCACCTAATCCCCTCCACCCCATTGCCATCATACCAGAAAGAAAACTCAGTAGGTTAATAGGCCTGCAAAGGTGGAAGTCACTTGTCACATGTTGGACTCCCAGTGGGCTGAGCAGAATTGTATCTGTCATACATGAGTGCAGAGCATTTGGGGCATGAATCAGAAAGCAGGCGTCATTCCATGCCCTCTTCCCATGGCCATCATGCTAGATAGAACCTACTTGTCACATCTCAGAATTACAGTAGGTTGAGCAGCATTTTGTTCCATTTTGGGTCGTTAGAAAAGAGTGGGATTGAGTTGGGTAGCAGCAACATCTGCTTAGTTGCAATTCATACATGTGCACTTGCCACTCATCATTGTACTCGGTCATCCATTCAGTCATCTATTGGTTCACTCTTGGATTCAGTCACTCACCCATCCACAATAAAACACACACAAACTCAACAAGCATTGGCATAGCCAATAGGTCTCCCCTTTGGGACCTTATAAGTGTTTAGTTATGCAGCACAATATCCTTGGTGTAACAACATCAACTGTTGCATGGCTAAACACTTATAAGGTCCCAAAGGCGAGACCTATTGGCTATGCCAATGCTTTTTACACTTTGTGCACCAATTATGATGCCTGGTCCTTCCACTTGTAATTGCGGTGTTTTTATAAAGTGTGGGAAATGCACTTAAACTTTGTTTTTGTATTGTAAATTCCAGATACATTACACCGAGGAGCCTGTACGCCTTATTTATGTGCGTTTCCAACCTCACTACCCTGACGTAGCACTGGGGCTACACACAAAAGCTGAAGAGACAACTTAAGAGTGCGTAAACTATAGACACTTGAGTAAGTTGCACACTTATAGGTTTATTTACAGGCCCCTCGCGCCACCGGAGCGTCACTTTTTTGACGCACATTGAACCTTCCTTCTTTATGGGGAATAAATGCATTGTGAAACATATTAAATGAAACAATTAAAAGAATGACGATATTGCAAATGAAACATAGACATATAGCCAAGAAATTGAATGAAATACATTAATACATAAGAAACTATGGATAAATAGGTACCCAAAAGACCACACTCATAACTACACTGAATAATAAAAGAAACCTTTCACCACATCTTGCACTGACCCATAATAGAGACATCAACATCAAAGAGACATCACAACATCTCGCACTGTACCACATCTCATCTAGCACTGAATTTTGAAAAAGAGACGTCACACCGCGTCTCGCTCAGAACAATAACACAAACGTCACCACATCTCACAGTGAACTAAACAAGAGACATCACATCACATCTCTTTCCCATTGAAACCACCATCCCACATCACAAACCAAACAACCGCCACCCCATATCACAAACCAAACCTCACATGCCACGGATCATGCCAGTTGGCCAGACTGGCACGAAGAGCAACTCACGGCGAACAAACCTAAAAGCGACGCGTCATGGAACAACAAAACGTTGAGGAGCACCACACATCAGCAAACCAACACACCGTCATTACACTGCTACATGCACTCAACAACAAAATTGTAATAGCGCATCAGACATTCGCTAAATAACACACCATCAAAACAATGCTAAACTCACTTACCCATAAAAGGGGAACTCAAACACAAATACAATGAGACAATGGGTGACTTATTCACGCGCCGTCATTCCAACAACAAATATCTTGTAATGGGTGACTTAACAGTCACCTTTGATCCAGGAACCTCCTGAAAACCAAACTTTTCAAACAGGCATTCTGCAGGGAGTGACCTTGGGATGTAAATCTGAACCTGCATGCACGGCTAATGACTGACCATCATGTAAGTCTGAACCTGCATGCAAGGCTAATGACTGACCACATCATAATAAATCTGAACCTGCATGCACGGCTAATGAGTGATCATGTAAATCTGAACCTGCATGCATGGCTAATGACTGATCATCATGCAAATCTGAACCTGCATGCAAGGCTAATGACTGACCATCATAGTAAATCTGAACCTGCATGCACGGCTAATGACTGGCCATCATGTAAATCTGAATCTGCATGCAAGGTTAATGTCTGACCATCATGTAAATCTGAACCTGCATGCAAGGCTAATGACTGACCATCATGTAACTCTGAACATGCATGCAAGGCTAATGACTGATCATGTAAATTTGAACCTGCATGCACGGCTAATGACTGATCATGTAAATCTGAACCCGCATACAAGGCTAATGTCTCACCATCATGTAAATCTGAACCTGGATGCACGGCTAACGATTGATCATGTAAATCTGAACCTGCAAGCACGGCTAATGACTGATCATGTAAATCTGAACCTGCATGCAACGGCTAATGACTGACCATCATGTAAATCTGAATCAGCATGCAAGGTTAATGTCTGACCATCATGTAAATCTGAACCTGCATGCAAGGCTAATGACAGACCATCATAGTAAATCTGAACCTGCATGCACAGCTAATGACTGATCATGTAAATCTGAACCTGCATGCACGGCTAATGACTGACCATCATGTAAATCTGAACCTGCATGCAAGGCTAATGACTGACCATCATGTAAATCTGAACCTGCATGCAAGGGTAATGACAGACCATCATATTAAAGCTGAACCTGCATGCACAGCTAATGACTGATCATGTAAATCTGAACCTGCATGCACGGCTAATGACTGAACATCATGTAAATCTGAACCTGCATGCAAGATTAATGACTGACCATCATAGTAAATCTGAACCTGCGTGCACGGCTAATGACTGGCCATTATGTAAATCTGAACCTGCATGCAAGGTTAATGACTGACCATCATGTAAATCTGAACCTGCATGCACAGCTAATGACTGACCATCATGTAAATCTGAACATGCATGCAAGGCTAATGCCTTACCATCATCTAAATCTGAAGCTGCATGCAAGGTTAATGACTGACCATCATGTAAATCTGAGCCTGCATGCATGGCTAATGACTGACCATCATGTAAATCTGAATCTGCATACACGGCGAATGACTGACCATCATGTAAGTCTGAACCTGCATGCACGGCTAACAACTGATCATGTAAATCTGAACCTGCATGCATGGCTAATGACTGATCATGTAACTCTAAACCTGCATGCAAGGCTAATGACTGACCATCATGTAAATCTGAATCTGGATACACGGCTAATGACTGATCATGTAAATCTGAACCTCCCCATGCATGGCTAATGACTGATCATCATGTAAATCTAAACCTGCATGCATGGCTAATGGCTGATCATCATCTAAATCTGAACCTGCATGCACGGCTAACTGACCATCATGTAAGTCTGAACCTGCATGCATGGCTAACGACTGATCATGTAAATCTGTACCTGAATGCACGGCTAACGACTGATCATGTAAATCTGAACCTGCATGCAATGCTAACGACTGATCATATAAATCTGAATCTGCATGTAAGGCTAATGACTGATCATGTAAATCTGAACCTGCATGCAAGGCTAATGACTGATCATGTAAATCTGAACCTGCATGCAAGGCTAATGACTGACCATTATGTAATCTGAACCTGCATGCACGGCTAATGACTGATCATGTAAATCTGAACCTGCATGCACGGCTAATAACTGACCATCATGTAACTCTGAACCTGCATGCACTGCTAATGACTGACCATCATGTAAATCTGAACCTGCATGCACGGCTAATGACTGATCATCATCTAAATCTGAACCTGCATGCAAGGATAATGACTGACCATCATGTAAATCTGAATCTGCATACACGTCTAATGACTGATCATGTAAATCTGAACCTGCATTCATTAATACCGAGGAATGGGGCAAGTCTAAACATCCAGTTCAGATTAATGCGGAATGAACATATGTCAACATCCTCCAATGGTTATTGAGTGATGGGGACAACTAGAATATGCATAAGGATGGTAATTATTGATGTATTGTGGGCATCATTGGCACCTTCGTGCCCACTACTGCAGAATGGTTGCACTTGTGTAACAGTAATTATCCTTTATATATTTTGAGTATTTGTGGCACGATAGTGCCATGGCATGGGGTGATGCTTGCCCTAGCCTAACATCAGTAATTCCCTGTTTTACCAGATTATCAATACTGTTTTCTCAGGGTTTAGCCCGTTAGATGGGGATAACAGGTCTCTATCTATTTTAACACCCACCCACGCATCCATTTACATATTTACCCATTCATCCACTCATTATTCAACCATTCAACCCCTTCGCTTAGTAACTGCCTGTATAGTCATCTACTCTCCCATCCTTCCAACCGTTCATTCATTCTTAGATTCACCCACATACAACAACACAACAACAACTGATAGATCAGCACTTCAAGGCATAAAATAGCCTGACCTATTGGCATTGTCAAAGCGTGTGTTTTGTTGTGCTTGTACCACACTCCCTCTTTGGCTGCACGGCTACTATTGGTGGATAGGATCTGTCACCTCTACGTCCCAGTGTACTGTTCAGTGGTAGGTCCCCAGTGCAGAAAATGAGGGTGATCCTGCCAGATCCCACTTCCGGCAGCTATTTCTGGCCCGGATCTGGGGTCCAGCGAACCCAGTTAAGGATGCTGAATTCGTCCTGAAGTCATTTTCTGACATCAGTACACATTTTAGCAGAGCCTGCATGTTGTCTGCTTTCTGGTCGAAGCAGTAGCTTCCTTATTTTCTATTCGAGCTGGTCCCAAAACAAAGGCCTGATTTAAAGTCCATTAGCCCTTCTTTTGTTAGAGTATCATCCTGGCATGGAGCTATCTGATCCTAACAACTAGACGCCAAAGCAGTGGAAGGAAATGGAGGCATACAGTGTGTTATCAGTTCGAAAGTACTTAAGAGAAACTTTGATTTGGAGGCAGGTTTTAAACTTTGCTCAACAGCTCCCCCCCCCCCCCCCATGTAAAAGATGTGCTTGCACTGTAAGAATGCCAGATATATCTGTGCGCATGAGTAATTACAAAAATAACGTTTTAATTGATAGTTACTAATTTATTTTTACAATTATTTTATAGTGCTAGTCTTCACAGTGTAGAGTGTCAGTGAGCTTTACGTCACACACAGAGAGACAATAAATCATACAAGTGTGTACATTAATGTATGGGAACGGTTACATAAGACAATGAGTGTTATAAGGTGTAGGAGACACATATTGTCTATTGTAGACTTTATATGCTGAGTGTATGCTCGGGAGGAACCCAAAGGTAGGATTCAAAACGTAACACAGTGGTTGGGGTAACCTTTACTAACAAGACTTCATCACTAGCCAAAGGTAACCTTCTTTGCAATCTTTTTTTAGGTACAGCTGATATATTTTAAGAAGTCTTCTTTGAAAAAAAGAAAAACAAATCCATTTACAATGATAAACTCTTCAAATTCATCCATACAAACAGAACTCGCACTCTTCGCTGGTGCTACTGCAGCATTAAATTCATAATATGAAAAATGTGCATTAATAAACCAATGTACCATCCTGTAAAGTGTACATGCAAACTAAAGTTTGCAATTTATGGAAAAAATTCTCCTCGCAGGCCCGGTTATATACCATACTACGTAATTTTTTTAAGTGCTTAAGTGCATAAATTACAAGATGCGCTTCCTTATTCAGCAAACTCACATTACCAAGCAAAGTTTGATGGTACTGATGTGCCCAACAAATTCATCTGCAGACTAAAAAAGTGTCAGTGCATGTTCAAGTGCCTGATGTTTTTAAACCTTTGCTTCTAAAGGTCCTAAAAACTTTCGTAAGAGCCAGTGCGTTCAATAACTAAGGTTTGTCCTTTTTATGAGGTTCCTTCAGCAACAAAATGACCCTGTATTTTTCTATAGTGTGATAATTAATCAACCCGAGCTTGATACCAAAATTCCCTTTCCCTAATTTTTTTCATCCTATGCGACAAATCGGGGATTTCAAATGTTTCATAATTATAGATCGAGCCGCTACCACTGAAATAAAAATAAATTGTGCACCCTCTTTCCAATAAGGGGATGGAGCTGCACGACCTGGTGGAGGGTGAAAGTTTAACCGTTTGCCCTACTCTTATAGTGATCTGCACGAAAATTTGTTTCCGATATTCAATCGCTGCCTAACACAACCTAAATACGTGTTTCCAGTCCCCTAATTTGTTGCATCCGGGACGCTTCCTGTCTGAAACATGTAATTGAGTCTAGCTGGGGTGTAGAAGAGCATGCAGCCCTTAAAAAACACAAATCCATGAAATTTTGCCCCTCTCAATAAAGAAAACCCAAGGCTAAAATACTTCTGCCAAATATTCCGGTGTACATTAATGCCTGTATGGCGCCCCCATTTCTCCCCAATATCCTCAGTAACTTGAGTGCTATATTGTTGAAGATCCTTGTACCAAAAACGTAGGGAATCATTAACTTTATCTCCCGCATACAGTTTTTTAACTAACTCCGCCAATTGATTGATTTCTACTGAGGATAGGTTATTGAAGACAGAGACAATCTGCCTATGATATGAAGAGCTATAGAGGGCCCGAACTGAAGGTCAGTCGGGCATAAGTCCCCATAGGGATTCTTGTGCCATCGAACACATTTCCTACTTTATTGATCTTTATATTCCTCCACCTATTGATGGCAGCAGTAGATAGGTTGGGAGATACATGCTGGCGATTGGCCAAGGTTGCTTCTGCATGAATAGCGGGCATTTCATACTTCAGGAACATCTGGCACTGATGAGCCCATACCCCTTGCAGAGACATACATCACCTTTATCCAGTACATTTGGTTCCTTTATGGACCCAGGCAAGCTGTTGAAACCATAATTATTCCTTCGGCATGTACAAAAGGACAAAATGATCAAATTTAGGGGCGTGCTTTGAATATCTCTTTATCTGTAATGCGAAGGAAGCCCAATATTGCAACATAAAGTTGGGGAGCGCCAAGCCATCCACAGATGTTGGTAATTGTAAAATTTGGAGACTAATGTGGGAGGTCTTCTTACCCCATATAAATGAAGTCAGAATGCTATCTAATTTAGTAAAAAACCCTGCATCAAGTTTACAATGAGTATTTAACAATAGAAATAGAAAAAGGGTCAAAATACATTTTAAATAAGGGAAATTTGACCTATGACGGAAAGGGGGAGAGATTTCCAGACTTCAAAAAGAGGATGAATTTTGGGCAAAATTGGAATGAAATTTAAGCAAAATAAGTCCGTAACTAGGTCTGAATAATAAACTCCCAAATAACTTTTGGGATTCCGATCATAGTTGGCCCTGAGTTAAGTTAGTAAGATATCAGGATTGGTATTAAATAAAAGTGACTCTGTTTTAAATTTGTTGATGTTAACCCCCCCCCAGTATACTTCTGTATAGCTTGCAACCCAGTCTCAATATTACAACTGTCTGGGATTTAAAAAAAGGGCAACATCATTACCATATAATTTTATTTTAGCTATGCCCATCAGAGAGGGAAGATTTTCCTGGTGGGAACGAATATATTGGGCTCAAAGAATAAAGCAAACAAAATAGGGGACAGGCCTGGCATGTGCCTCTGCTATGAAATATGGCGCCAGCACACTAATTGTTTATAATAACTTTGCGCCAAAATATATTCAGAAAGCTGGGAAATAGACTTAGTGAGCAATTATGGAAATTTGATTTTTTTCAAAATCGTAAATAAAGAACCCCGGCCAACGAGGTCAAAGACCTTCTCCACATCTAACAAAACTAGAGCCGTGGGAATGTTATCTGCAGTCACCAAATCAATAAACTCCGATAAGTAGTTGTGTGTTAGTACTCAGACTTTGCCCCCAAATTATGCCATTCTGTTTGGATAAATTTAAACTGTTAATAATGGCATTAATATGGTTGGTTAAAATTCTTTTAAAGATTTTATAATCCATATTAAGGAGTGTTATTGGTTGATAAGAAGATGGTTCGGTGTTATCTTTCTCTTGCTTCAAAAAGTTAATTAGAACTTCCTTTTTAAAAGAGGGCAGGATCGATCCACCCTATAAAATGGAGTGAACCCGTGTTTTTAAGGCGGCTACAAGTAAAGCATAAAAGCATTTATAAAAAAACATCTTCCCCTGACAATTGCTTTATTTCATTTCTGACTTCATCTCCACTGATGGGACTTGACAGATGGTTCACAACTTCAGCTTCTACCACTGATAATTGCAACTCACACAGAAATTGCTCTACTAATGCAGACCCCAGGGTGTAAACCCCACCCCCCGGTAAAGCGAGGAATAATAATCCACAAAAATATTCCTAATTTCCAGGCTTTCTTTTGTAATAGTGCTAGTATTAGGGTCTCTTATCCCGGCAATCACATTTCATTTACAGATTTCTTTAGCAGTCCAGCCAAAAAGTGCCCCATCTTCTCCCCTCTTCGTATCCTTGATTGTTAAAAGTGCAGCTGTCGAGGAGCTGCATCGGTAAGAAAAATTATTTTAAAGCTTCCATATTGCCCAACCAAATGCAATGTGCCTAATCTGATTGATCTTCCAGAACCTTATTATACACTTTATCAACACTTGATTAGAAACTATGCTGCTCATCCCTGTCCTTTTGTCGGATAAGCAGAAAGAGAAATCAAAAAGCCCTGAATTGTAGCTTTAAAAGCCTCCCATGCTACAGCCACATCCATGGTATTCACATTTTAATAAATTCAATGATCACTCTCAATTGATAGTGTCTGAATGTTAGTATCTTGGCTCAGCAAGAGTTTGTCCATAATCCTTCTCCTCTCTATTTTAGGACCGTGCAACAGGAATTTTAAAATAATCACATAATGGTTTGAAAAAACATGATTGGAAACATTTTGGGATAATGAGAGGAGATAAATCAGATCTAGCTCTCGAAGATGACCAGTATCACTTTTAAAAAAAGTATACACTCTACCAGTATGGTTCAGTCTTTGACAAACATCTTTCACTTCTAGCCAGATACAACAAGCATTTGCAATGCAATAGGTCTCGCCCTTGTGAGAGTTTGAGCTATTGGCGTTGTAAATGACAATACCTTTTATTTATGTTTTAAAAACCAAAACATAAATAAAAGGTATTGTTATTTAGAATGTCAATAGGTTAAAGTTGCGTAAATGCGAGACCAATTGCAGTGCAAATGCTTGTTATTGTTCCAGCATTTTCTGACCACCAAACCTTATTTTTGAGGTGCTGCAGCACCCCTACTTCCTTTGCCCATACCTAGTGTATGTAGCTTAAGCCTGCTCTGCAGGTGCCCCCTTCTTCACAGTAATACGCAGCAGGCACCTCTCTTTGCGGTCACGTTAGAGTGTTACAAAGGTCCTCCGCTCTCTCTTCCTTGAGGCTACTTCACGCTGTCTCCCGCTCCGATACATACTGACTTTGCTTTCCTGCCTCAGTGCCGTGACGGTCACTGTCTCAAAACCGTTTAGCTCGGCGGCACGCTCTACTCGGTATGTTCTTCAGCACTCACAGGCACGCGCACTGCTCTCGTCTCGTTGGTGCAGCACTCACATTCCATTCCATGAGCCTCCCTTTCCTGGCCCTTGGCTGTCTCGTCAGCTCCTCTCTGTGACTGGGACGCGTTAATCGCATGCCGCACAGATACTGCTCGAAATGTTCCAACCATTGAAAAGTAAAGAGTGGTAGATTGAAGAGTCAATAGCGTGGGCCTAATATGTGCAATATAGAAAGGTGGTCAATATACCAAACTGCAAAATTCAAAGCAAAATAATGAGGAATAACTGATTAGCTTGAACCTCCACCCTATTTTCTTCTTCCCGCCACCTCTCCTGCCCCTCCCCCCAAACCATGGCCTGCGCCCCGTGCCTGTACTGCGAACTTCTCTTATGCAAGCTCAGCATTTTATTTTATAGATCCTAACGTGCCACTTTCCCCACAGCTACATCACTAGCGATTGCTACTGAAACAACCTAAGTAAACGTCATTGTTCGCGGCCAAAACACTTTTCACATTTTGGACCGAGACCAGTTCCAGGCTAAAAATCTGAGTGCACTTATGAGGCACAATCGCCGAGGAGAGATTTGCCATTTATATCAGCAGGCATTTCCTGGCAGGCGGGGTGTCAGTGGGGTGGAGTCTGGGTCACTGGAGGCCAGTTTTTAAAGGTCGATGACCGGTGCCTTTGTCCACAGCTCCCCGGGGTATATGGCAGCCGGCAAAAAGAGAAAGCGTGGAAAAGACACACGAAGAGAGAAAAAGAGACAGGAACAGAGAGAAAGACAGGAATAGAGAGAGAAAGGCAGGAACCGAGAGAGAAAAAGACAGGAATAGAGAGAGAAAAATGCAGGAACAGAGAGAGAGAATGTCAGGAACAGAGAGAGAAAGGCAGCAATAGAGAGAGAAAGGCAGGAACAGAGAGTGAAATACAGGAATAGAGAGAGAAAGACAGGAATAGAGAGAGAAAGGCAGGAACCGAGAGAGAAAAAGACAGGAATAGAGAGAGAAAAATGCAGGAACAGAGAGAGAGAAAGTCAGGAACAGAGAGAGAAAGGCAGCAATAGAGAGAGAAAGGCAGGAACAGAGAGTGAAATACAGGAATAGAGAGAGAAAGACAGGAATAGATAGAGAAAAATGCAGGAGCAGAGAGAGAAAGGCAGGACCAGAGAGAGAAAGGCAGGAACAGAGAGAAAAAGGCAGGACAGGAACAGAGAGAGAAAGACCGGATCAGAGAGAGAAAGGCAGGACAGGAACAGAGATGATCGGTGCCTCTGACCACAGCTCCGGGGTATATGGCAGCCAGCATAAAGAGAAAGCGTCGAAAAGACACAGGAACAGAAAAAAAGAGACAGGAATAGAGAGAAAGACAGGAATAGAGAAAGACAGGAACAGAGAGAGGGAGAAAGACAGGAATAGAGAGAGAAAAATGCAGGAACAGAGAGAGAGAAAGTCAGGAACAGAGAGAGAAAGGCAGCAATAGAGAGAGAAAGGCAGGAACAGAGAGTGAAATACAGGAATAGAGAGAGAAAGACAGGAATAGATAGAGAAAAATGCAGGAGCAGAGAGAGAAAGGCAGGACCAGAGAGAGAAAGGCAGGAACAGAGAGAAAAAGGCAGGACAGGAACAGAGAGAGAAAGACCGGATCAGAGAGAGAAAGGCAGGACAGGAACAGAGATGATCGGTGCCTCTGACCACAGCTCCGGGGTATATGGCAGCCAGCATAAAGAGAAAGCGTCGAAAAGACACAGGAACAGAAAAAAAGAGACAGGAATAGAGAGAAAGACAGGAATAGAGAAAGACAGGAACAGAGAGAGGGAGAAAGACAGGAATAGAGAGAAAAATACAGGGATAGAGAGAGAGAAAGACGGGAATAGAAAGAGAAAGACAGGAATAGAGAGAGAAAAATGCAGGAACAGAGAGAGAAAGACAGGAACAAAGAGAGAAAGGCAGGAACAGAGAGAAATACAGGAATAGAGAGAGAAAGACAGGAATAGATAGAGAAAAATGCAGGAACAGAGAGAGAAAGGCAGGACAGGAACAGAGAGAGAAAGACAGGAACAGAGAGAGAAAGTCAAATGGGAGTTTGTGCTTGCATTGGGAACATCGCATTCAAAGTCATAGGGAATCCTATCCCAGTCTATGCCTGGCGCCCCCAGCTGAGAGCACTTCACCGTCCAGAGTGGAACATTGCACACTATCCATAATATCACCCTAGTGGTATATGGGAATATTCATACAGTTAAAGATCAAACCTTGTCAGGGCCAAACCAATCTCCCATCCTTCCGAGGTTGGTAAATTGGAGAAAGGTAAAACCTTTATTTACTAGAGCCTAGACACGTAGAAGTGCACTGTGAAATTCTACATAAAAACAAATTGTTATTTCCAATAATACAGAAAAGGCTGTACTGTCACGCTATAATGCTATATTCCATGGAAGAAAGCCTGCCTTTACTTGACCTTTTATATGCCTGGAACGCTGCACCTGGAGAAACCTAATGGCATGTCACAGCCAGGGCTCGAGTCGGGGTACCACGCGGGTGGACGGCGTCCCCCCATTTATTTTACCGGGTTTTTACCGGGTGGACGCCGTCCACCCTGCCCAAACGATGGAGCCGGTACCCGAGCCTGCGCGCGCGCTCAGCACTCACCAAACCTAACCTTCTATTGTCGAGAGAGGGCGAACAGAGCTCTTTAAGTTGTTTCACGTTGATGGAGCCGTTCAGTATGACAGACGGGCGCTCGTGGCCGTATATTAGAAAAGGTCAGTATGTGTTTATGCATTTCAGACGGAGACCGGCAAATTTACTGTGGGCAATAAATACGCACCAAACAAGCGCATCTTTAATTTCCCCGCTCCTTTGAGTGTCAATACGGTTACTAATTCCAACGTAAACATTCTCCTTTTCCCTTTGAACCTGCCCCCATCGCCTTCTAACCTTTGTTAATTAGTGGGGACTCCATCTCGTGACGTCACTTCCGGCTGTGAGGTCACTTCCGGTGACACCACCTAACTTGGAGCGTCCCCCCACTTCTTTTTTTAGGACTTGTGCCCTGGTCACAGCAAAGACGTAAACACTGTGAAATAGGCAGGTTACAAGCAACGTCTTTACAGACTCTGTCTATCTATACCCTTCCTCCCTAAAGCGCACAAAAGCAGCAATGTGGGATGAGGAACACACCGCCTCGATATTGTCGTGAGTGTGCTGAGAATGTTGATTTGCGCATTTTCTCCCAGCCTCTGGAAATGTTCTGTCATCCCAGTACATCCTTACGAAGAGAACACTGAGCTTGTGTTTTCCAGTCTGTTGCAGCCTGGGTGCCTCACATTGCCCCCCACTCCACCCCGTGCCCACCTCCCCATGCTAACATGCCCTGCCCCGGAATCTATGGGCAATGGCTCGCCCATGCATGGCACGGAGCACTTCCTGTGGGGGAGGGTTCGGAGTGGTGGGGGTACTCAGTGGCTCTCAGGTGGGGGTACGAAGGGGCTGTTGAGAAATCACAGATGTTCTGAGACTACAAATTACTACAAATGGAGATTGGCTGTTGAACGCCGAAGCCACGGTAATTACACAACTGTTTCAAAATGTGTTTAAGTGGTCTAAAACTGCCAGGCAACCTCCCAACCTCCCCCCGGCCCCCACCCTCACATTCATTACTGTCTAAATGAAAGGACGTGTATGCAGTGATTATGAGGTTGCATACGAATCCCCCGAGCCATAAAGCAGAATTTCCTAATTGTCAGCTGGACTGCGCCGTGCTTGTTTAAAATAATTAGAGTGCAACAGGCTTCAGCAAGGCAATTTTTCCACCTCAAATTCAGGCTTTTTCAGATACCATCAGCTTCCAGTTCGTTTTGACACCGTGACTTCAGTAGCTGAAAGAGGGGAGTAGGGGGCGGGGAGAGGTTGGAAGCTGGGGGGAGGGGAAGGAAAAAGGGAATTCATCTCAAGCAAAAATACATAATGCAGCTCCCAAGCCCAGGGACGGTCTTACTGACTGTACGAAATGGATTGGGAACCAAACGCATCCAAACTCAGAGAAAAACAAGCATTGATCTCTTGTCTTTATGGGGCCATGTGTTTCTAATTAGAAACACATGGCCCCATAAAGATAAGAAAGTGCTTTGCGACAGCAGCAAAGCAGGTGAGCCAGTCCGGCTCGGAGGCCCAAGGGCATCAACCAAAAACCCTCATGTCCAATGGCAGGCCACCGTTTAGCATAAACGGGGACGCCAGCCAATGGAAATGAGGGGCGGGGCTACAAGCCCTCTACTGAAACTCCTCATTCACATTATATCTCGCCGGGACGAGCAGCACTTTGCGCTGCAACACAACGCGAGACCTAAAATTGGCAAAAAATCAGCTTCGTCCGCTTCTTGTGTTGATTGTGGTTAGGGTCCGAGGAATCAATACCAGGAGAGGGAAAACATTAAAATCCCCACTCACGATTGGAATCCCAGGTAACTTGCATAGATCCCACTGTAGAATGGGGCAATAATAAGAGGCAATGTTCTATGTTATATTGTGGATCAGCACAGGTGCTAGGACTCAAAAAGCATCTTCGTCAGCCAAAGGAGGCAGACATCTGACATTTACCCTTTTACTAATAATCACTGCAGTGCCTCCATGCAGAGGTCTAGCCGACAAATTTGAATGATCTTTAACCCAGGAAGAGTACCATTAATTTCTCTCCTTCCCTCTAATAAAATGGGTTTCCTGTATAAGAAGGATTGTGGGATTATATTGTTGCAAACTTTAAAAGATAGCATCCATCTTTCGTCTATTATTCAAACCATTAGTGTTATACGTAACTATAACTAATTCCATTTTGTTTAGAAAATCTTAATCCCTGGACACATTTTGGATATAAGCAGTCAGCACTACAAAACATTAACCAAGCAATCCTCGGATCTCGTAGTACAATTTCATTCAGCAGTGCCCCAGTGCCACCGTTTTCCCTTCCCTTTATCAAACTCTCCCATTTCCTATCCTGTGTTCTTGGCCCCCGGAAGCTAAGAGCTGTCAGCCCTTCTATTTAGTCCTCCTGCACCAGCGACAGCCCAGAGGTATTATTTCTCGCCTCTCAGGCTACCCATCTGTGACAAAAAGAAATTCTGCTTTTGAACGTTCATTAAAAATGTGAAACCGGCCCCTTCACAAAACTTTTAGTTCAGTAGGTTGCAATAGCTGGACCTGAGCTCTCTTTGCCTTAAAAGATTCTGACAGATGTTTCAGTTCCCAGTGACGTAGGGAGGTCTCATACGCAAGGTCTGGAAAGATTTTAAAAGAGAAGTCAGCTCCACTTTAATAGATTTCAGTTGAACTGCTTTTCTGAGGACTTCCTCCCGGATTCTTAAGTCCTGGAATTAGAGCAAAATGATTTATGTTTTTGCGCCTGTCTTAGGTGAGGACTCTCAAAATGAAAAGGTCTGTGTGCCGACCAGACAGGACGTATTTGAATAGTTTCCTCAATCAAATCCTTATTTTTGTGCAGAGTTCTCAGGAATCCCCACTAGCCTTACGTTTGCCCATCGTAGTCTGTTCCCCAGATCCTTGAGCTTATATTTAACATGATGCATATCTTTCAGATGCTGATGTTTCGTTTCTGAGTGAGACCGTAGCACATCTTGCGAATCTAAAATCCTCTGTTCACCTTCAGCATCTTGAGTTTAAACCCTGTGGTACCTTATCAATTAAATCTAACTTGTTCTCAGTTTTGCATTCATCCCCTTGTGAGCCGACTTCATCTCTTGAATTTCTACCTGAAGTTGTTTGAGTAAAAGCGTATAGCTCAGCATTACACTCCCTGTAATGCTGGGATGCTGGGATCCAGGTTTGGTCACTTTGTTCGTAAGTATGACTGATCTAGCTTCAGATCCAGATATTCACAAGCCCGCTATAACCCACAATGTTGTCCTCCTCCGAAGGGGGATCAAAATGTCGGCTTTCCTCTAGTCTACCTCGAGATGATTGAATTCCCCAAGATGGGTCTTTTTTCCAAAGATTGGATGTTGTGGCAGGCAGGTTGAGCTGCTAGTAATATGACTTGCTGGTGCTGAGAGAAGTGATTTAACAGGGTTTACATGAGCTAACTTTTTGTCCCCCAATGAGTTGCAGCTGACAACATCTTCACACTGACTCTGGAGCCGGCCCAATCTTTAAGGGATCAGCCGAGCCCGATGACCCAGTTTTATGCCTGTGCACAGGTTTCCTAAATAACGCTTCAGCCTCTCCATCAGAGGGGACCTCTATCTTCCATCGAGAGAGATTGGATCTGCAGTGAGTTGGGCATTTGTGATACAGTACAATGTTCCACGCCCTGAGCCTTCTTGGCAGTCAAAGACAAATTAAACAGCCCGCTCCCCTGCAGCAGTTTTTCCTTTCGGCTGATAACTTCTCTTCCCTTTTAATAGGCACCTTCTCGGTCCCTCTCGAATGGGGTTATCATGCATTTCCAAGTGGACTTTAGCGCCTCGCAGTCCTTTAACTTTTCTCACTGGGTAAGGCTCCATTAGATCATGTACTAAGAGGGCCTTAAAGTCTGCACCCCAATAACATAAATTTGGCAGCAAACGATACTGTGTTGTGCGGTAGTAAGATCTTAGGAGGTTCCTGACATTATTGCCCGGGTCTGAGCACCCAGAGTATCTATTAGCCTCCAGTGAGAACCCTCCTGCCAGCTGCCGCTTCCTGCTGCTACACGTCCCTCCCTGCCAGCTGCCGCTTCCTGCTGCTACACGTCCCTCCCTGCCAGCTGCCGCTTCCTGCTGCTACACGTCCCTCCCTGCCAGCTGCCGCTTCCTGCTGCTACACGTCCCTCCCTGCCTGCTGCCGCTTCCTGCTGCTACACGTCCCTCCCTGCCAGCTGCCGCTTCCTGCTGCTACACGTCCCTCCCTGCCAGCTGCCGCTTCCTGCTGCTACATGTCTGTCCCTGCCTGCTGCCGCTTCCTGCTACTACACGTCCCTCCCTGCCAGCTGCCGCTTCCTGCTACTACACGTCCCTCCCTGCCTGCTGCCGCTTCCTGCTGCTACACGTCCCTCCCTGCCAGCTGCCGCTTCCTGCTGCTACACGTCCCTCCCTGCCTGCTGCCGCTTCCTGCTGCTACACGTCCCTCCCTGCCTGCTGCCGCTTACTGCTGCTTCACGTCCCTCCCTGCCAGCTGCTCCAATGGCCCCTTCTCAAAGTTAAGGTCTGACAAACAAAAGCAGACAAAGATGTCCCCGCGGGAGCACGACACAACTAATAAATAATAGGATCTTCAATATTCCCTTTCACCACGGGCAAAACTCATGTCCAGATCCACAACTAGGGGAACGCAAAGCTGGTGAAGCAAATGGTCCGTCCGTTTGTACGCTGCCGGGGATTCAAGAGCAACCCCGCGCTAAGTTCCCCTTCATCTCCCTTGGTCTACCCTACAGCTCCGTGTGGCGGGTCAAAAACCAAAACAGAACAGGGGCCAGCAGGTGCAGCGCATAAAGCGGAGACCCCCACACCGCAAACTGATGGCCAGAGCCTCGCTTTCTTTCCAGGTGTTACGCAACATGCTGTGCAGCAGGCACATTAACGCTATATGCTACTTCAGGAGTCAAAATTGTGACTAGGCAAAACACAGATCTCTCCAGAAAGTGCATTAACCACCAGAGTTATCTTACTATTATTATTAGGGATTCAAGAGCAACCCCGCGCTAAGCTCCCCTTCATCTCCCTTAGTGTACCCTACAGCTCCGTGTGGCGGGTCAAAAACCAAAACAGAGGCATAGCCGGAACAGGGGCCAGCAGGTGCGGCACATAAAGCGGAGACCCCCACACCGCAAACTGATGGCCAGAGCCTCGCTCTCCTTCCAGGTGTGACACAACATGCTGTGCAGCAGGCACATTAACGCCATATGCTACTTCAGGAGTCAAAATTGTGACTAGGCAAAACACAGATCTCTCCAGAAAGTGCATTAACCACCAGAGTTATCTTACCATTATTATTATCATCCCCTGAAATTTGCTGAGCACACAAGATCGCTGCAGCAGGTGCCTTAACCCCTAATATGTTTTAAAATGCAGCCCCTTTGTGTCCAATTAATTATGTAGGGCACATTTACTGTCACATTTCTCCTTGTTGCCTATTTCTTTGCTGCGTATTTGTTTAAAATAAATGTATAAGTTGACTCCCTCTTGCCCCGTGACTCCACCCCTTCCTCTGCCGCTCCTTGACCCCCAATGTATGGCTTCCCGGGGTATTTTTCTTCCCAGGGCCTGTCAGTTGGCGTGGGGTCGGCTGCACCCACTGCCTGCAGAGCCGTTTACGGGCAGTGACTCATGAAAGACGCACTTGTTCTAAACTCAAATCGTTTCCCAGAAATTATATTGCGAAATCGCCTGTTTTCAAGTGAGCGGCGGTGCTCTGCTGTCTGCGCCCCCATATCCCCCCCCCCCCCCCCCCGGCTCTCGAAGGAGGGTCCGAAAGCTTCTGAACAACATTTTAAAGTGTGTGTTTATGTTCGCGGTTAGCACGCGCATGCGCCGTGTAGAACATATTTATGTGAAGTACTGTTGGGGCGCACGCACAGAACACGAATACTACAATATAATAGCAGCAGAGATGTAGGAATCAAAAGTATAAGCAGGTGCAGGGACACCAGTCTTGCGAAGGGCCTATTAATTTCCGGTTATATTTTTCTTATACTCGGCCACTGAAATTATGCGCCAGGGTAGCACCCAATTATGTGGCACATTAGACTAGATTATGCAGCACTAAAACGCAAATTATGCAGCATAAGCGGCACATCTGATGATAGCATCACTTCATTATTGTGTCATTTTTGCAATGGCAATACTGTCTGGGCAAAGATTTCACCTCATTAGTTTCAGTTTAACAACCAAATACAGAAATAAGCACATGAAAGATGGCCAGTTTGCGAATGGCCTCCTACTGCGCACGAACTCTTGGGCACATTTTTAGTAACTTTTTTTTTTTTTTTAAACCGTTTATTACAGGTCTTAAAAGTATACAAGTATGGGCCCACAACCTTCCGGCCGGCCGCTAGCAATAGTAGGAACACACGACATATATACATGGAACACGTGGCATATTTTTAGTAACTTTTGATTTGTGTGAGCTAGAGACAATTTTTTTTGCTAAAATCTTCTGATTATACAGCAGACTATGTATTATGTGGAAAATGCGTCAAATCGAGAATTATGCGGAAAAAAGCAGCGGCTGCAAAATCACATAATTCCAGTGGCCTTTGCTTATGCTACCCAAACAACGGAGGGGGGGGGGGAGGGGGTTATTTTGCTATTTGCATGAGAGCACCACAGCTGCACTTGGAGGTGGCCTGAAGCTGGTGCTGCGCCATGGAGTGAAATAGATTGAAAAAACTCTGACTCCAATATACAGACTGCCGGAGTCTCAACTTTATCTCGTTGCAAAAATGTCATCTTGTATTTCATTCCTAACTCCACCCAGACTCACTCCCCACGTATTTTAGGTCTCGGTTCATTTACTATTTTGACACCAGCGAGCACACATGGCAGCCAGTGCTTTAGAGGGATGCTGTGTTGCAGACTGCAGGAACATAACATAACATGTGTATTTGTAAGGCGCACGATCACACAGAAGGGTATCTTGGCACTAAATAACAGATGTTTATTGTTACTCAATGGTACTTATTTTATCGACCTCAGAAGGATGAAAGGCTGAGTGGACACGCCGTAATTTGAACCTGTGACGATGAGGTCAAACAACGGCCCCTACAGTGTACGTATTAGTCCCCTAAGGCACCAGACACGGTTGCACTTTTTGTACAGCAATATTTATATAAGTTAGCTGTTTTGCATGTCTTTGTTTTGTGTCTGTGTTTCTGTAAAATATGTTTTTGCAGTCGGCCTTCACCTGCTGCCCTGTGCAGGGGGTCATGTGGAGGAGCTGGCCGAGTACCTCCATTTTGCCCTTCTTAAAGGAGCTGCACGGGACAGTATGAACAGGCCGTTCCTTCACTAAACCCTCTCAAGGTCACTGCATGCACTGTGCGTTCATAGTTCGGCTTTCTGCCGCTGAAGTCACCCCCGGGGGACCACATCCTCAGAGGGGGGGCTACTGTAGTAAGTAGCAATGGCATGTTCTATGTTATTGAAGTAATACAGTGCACACCTTTGTTTTCTTTTTTGTTGAACGTGCTCACAACTGAACTGCTGAGCGTGCGGCCGGACTGCGTGATCCGCCCCGATTCACGCTTGAACTCAACAGCTTGAAACATCGCAGCGTGCTTGCGTTCCTTGCACGGGACCCCAGCGTTTCTTTCACACAACACTTTTCTCCAAACCTCAAAGAATCAACCCATGTACTCCAAAGCGTTCTGCTATCTTCATTTATTTCCGATGGTGAATCACACGTGACGTAAGACATAATGCATTTCAACTGCTTCTCATGCCACAGGTGTGCTCATCCAAGCCTTTTTCTGGGCACGCCGGGAAACATAAAGCATCCTCAGAAGTGGCTCATATAGTACCCAATGCATCTCGAGCTCTAATTGGCGCTTCTTTAGGGGTTTCACTATAGATTAAAAAACATATATCAATAAATTGTAATTCCAGACCGTTGAAACATGCATTGTGCATTTTTTAAAACAACATTGGACATTTGAAATCCATGCCGTATATTGCAAGTGACCCTCAAGCAGCGTTTTCCCTCTAAAACCGTAACAAGTGCCTAGAGACCCCATAATCCAAATCCTTGGCACTACAGCTTCTTTACCTTCCAAGCAGTTGTTCAAACCCTCATCCCAAACTCCTCTCCTGTGACCCGATACCAAAACCCCAGTTCACAGGAGAGGAGTGTGGGTTGATACCGATGAGGGATTGAACAACTGCTTGGAAGGTAAAGAAGCTGTAGTGCCAAGGATTTGGATTATGGGGTCTCTAGGCACTTGTTACGGTTTTAGAGGGAAAACGCTGCTTGAGGGTCACTTGCAAAATACGGCATGGATTTCAAATGTCCAATGTTGTTTTAAAAAATTGCACAATGTATGTTTCAATGGCCTGGAATTACAATTCATTGATATATGTTGTTTTATCTATAGTGAAACCCCTGAAGAAGAGCCAATTGGAGCTCGAGATGCATTGGGTACTATATGAGCCACTTCTGAGGATGCTTTATGTTTCCCGGCGTGCCCAGAAAAAGGCTTGGATGAGCACACCTGTGGCATGAGAAGCAGTTGAAATACATTATGTCTTACGTGTGATTCACCATGAGAAAGAAATGAAGATATCAGAACGCTTTGGAGTACATGGGTTAATTCTTTGAGATTTGGAGAAAAGTGTTGTGTGAAAGAAACGCTGGGGTCCCGTGCAAGGAACGCAAATACGCTCCGATTTTTCAAGATGTTCTATGTTATGTCATGTTATGTTATGTTGTGTTATTTTATGTTATGTTATGATATGGTATGTTATGCACTCTACAAATAGTCATAACATATCTCCCCCGGGAGGGTATCAAGGTGCTAGATAAAGAAGGGACTGTGCTGGCCGAGTCTGAGGCCTAGTTAAAGGAGGAGATCATTCCAGCCCTCGGGTAGCGAGGTACGAGAAGGCGCGGCTGCCTGAACTGGCTCTGCAGATGTGCGGGATGTGAGCGAGCAGGAGGCCTACCCATGTTCTACATCGATCTCCCTTTGTGGCCAGTGTGTGTGATCTGCCACTAATGCATTCTCATGGCTTCCGAGACCCCTTGAAGTCCCTTTCTTGGAAGGATGCCCCTTGGCCGGTTTGCGTTTTTAAGGGAAGCCAGGTGCGGCCAAAGTCTTTTCAAATTTAGAAAGAATTTCCTTAGCCATTCTCGCTTGTACTGCTTCAACCTCAGGATATCGGGAAACCTTGTCACCGTGCGTAGGGCTTTCGTACTTCAGGGGTATCACTCAGTGCTCTGCTGACCTTCCCCCATGGCCCGGCGCTATTTACTTCTGTCATGGCTGGTGCTGACTTGTTTAGCTGCCTGTTTCTCTGGGAGACAATGCGACTGGAAATGGCTTCCTCTACCAAGCTGGCAAGATGGTTTATTGAGTCAACACTTGCCAACAGCCTCTTAGGTGGTCCGCAAGGCACACGTTCAAAACCTGTCAAGGCCCCCTCAGCCTTCCATTCTTCTGAGGTAGGTAATTTGGGAATCATTACATTGAGTGATATTGAGGGCTGCTATTTATGGTGTTTACAAACATAACAAGCATTGGCATAGCCAATAGGTCTCGCCTTTGGGACCTTATAAGTGTTTAGCCATGCAACAGTTGCATAACTAAATACTTATAAGGTCCCAAAAGCGACACCTATTGGCTATGCAAAGCGGCCGTGCGGCCGCGAAAGTGAATGTAATCGCGGTAAAGCGTGGCGTCCGCGCACATGCACTGTAGCTCTAGGCTGGCCTGGTAGCACTTTTTGGAGCCCTCTCATTAAGACCAGCGCATGGCTGGGTCAGGCGAGACCTAAAAAGTGCTCTATAAGTGACCAAAAAAAACCATGCAATTATTACACCATTGCATCCATGCCTGGGAACCTGATCTGTCTGAATATTATTTCAATTTTTCACAATTTCTTGGGCTAGTCCTATAGCTGAAGCCTTTCTGTAGACAAAAAATGTCTGTTTATATCCTTTTGTTGAATGGGTATTTCATTGAGATGTTTTTAGTGCCTGTAAGTCCTTTTTGGTCTCAACTGAAGAATGTTGGTTGCTTTATAAGATGTTCTTCCATCTGTTCTCTTTGTCAACAATGCTGATTCTGAGCTGTGTCCTGAATGACCACATCCAGTGCATGGAATCGATAATGGTCAATCTTGTGTCCCCTTTGGACTCTTCGCCTTCAGGAGAACCCGACTATAGTCACTCACCTGAGATAACTGTACTCCAACTCAAATGGCGCTCCTGCACCTGGAGGGCGAGGCGGAAACCCACTGAAACAGAAGTGTGGGTGGGTTGTGATCAGTGGTGAATTGGACTGGGTACCTATGTGTATTGCAGTTGAAGTGGCAATATAACCGAAGGAATAGCAGTCCCTCATTTTCAATTTGTGAATGTCTCTGCTATTTTGGTTGAATTGATTGGCTGGCATATGCAACTGATGCACATGGTCTCTTTTCAATCTCATACCGTACCGCAGTTCCATCTGCTGCGGCTGGCATCGAGCACAAATTTGGTCTTTCGGTGTCCGTCAAAATATGCTGTTGTGGTGTCCATCATGAATCAATTGTTTGGAAAGTTTCTTGATGCCTCTCAGTCCACTTCCATATGTCCTCTTCTCTTGCCGAAGCTATCAGAAGGGGTCAGCGAGTAAAACCAGGTTGGTGATGACTTTTCCATATCTCATCATACCCGGAAACTTCCTCTTGCCAGGAATGCTCTGGGATTATTAACAGTTGTCTTAGCGCAATATGAGCCCATTTTCGTAGAACCTTCAAGCGCTGCCTTCAGATGGTTATTATGCTGTGCTTCAGCCAAATGGTATCACAGTGTCATATTGGCCGATGATACCCTCCTGCTAGCTTGTAAAGTTCTCCCTGGTGGCAGTTTGAACAACTCCAGTGTTGAAAAAACAATGAGGTCAATCTTTTATATCTTCTCTGGCCCGCATGCTTGAAGAATTTAGTAATACATCTCAAGTCCTTGTAGGACTGTAGCTGATGACATCTTTGGAGGGTCAGCATGCTCCACTGACATGTTCGATGTTATCAGTTGTGAATATTATGTGTGGCTAAATTTGATTGCCTTGTTGGGAAACTTCATGTCTACACATATTCTCACCAAGCTTGTACATTTGGCTTCTTCGTGAAACCTACTGGAGATAAACATAATCTAGTGCCTTTGACTTTTGCATTGATGTCTCCTGCCTTTACTGTCCTCATTTCATTCTCTATTCTGGATGAATATTGTGTTTTAGCTTTATGTGCAAATCATTTCCATCTCAGCCACCCTGGTTTATCCAGGCCACAATCTTGTCTTCCAAGAGAGGTGACCCTTACTCAGTCGAGAACAATACAAAAGTTGGTTCCGGGTAAGATGCCATAGTAGCTGTATACTTGTCAGATGTTGCCAGTTTCATCATGGCTTTAAATGACATTTATGGCTCTCTTAAGAGTCAGCCTAGTTTGGCAAACCTCACCCCCGGATCACCGGGACCCTCATCTTGTCCTCAAGACCAGCCAATGAGCATGTGCCGTACACTTTATCGAGTCTCACAATAATCAGTCTATTGGCTACCCTTTCACCTGATTTCCTTGATACATCACAAAAAGTTCATACAGTTCATTTACCTGGAGACTGAAATGGGCAGTGAGGGCACCCCTTCTTCACCAAAATCATAAGTTCTCATGCTTGCCAATGACACACATAATGTAAGTACATCTTTTCCAGCAAAATGTAAAGGTAGGCAGTGCTTTGCCAGTATATCATTCTCCTTAGATGTCACAATATAATTTAACAACCAGGTCAATAGCTTCCACTTTGAAACCAGAAAATAATATGTCAAATCAGGGGACAAGTTAGAGAGTTGGATCAGCAGTTGCACCTCTGGGATCATTGGTGGAGCCTCGTCAGACGATATGATGGTTGAGATGGGCCACTTGCCATTTGTTATATGCTGGTCTAGTGGCACCGAGAAGCACAAAGCAGGAAGCGTAGCCAGCACACATAGATGTTCGTATGCTGGCGGTGCAGTTTGGAGCACCCCTCGGAGAACTCAAAGCTCCATTTATTCGACCCCATGTCTAGCGCAGCATTGCAGGTGTATGACAGTGAACATCTGTATGGGCCTGTCTTAAAATTGCTGGACATACTCCCTTTCATCGTGAAAATATGCAGACGAGCCCATAGGGGAATTAGGTGATCTGAAAAGAGACTAGTTCATCTGAGGGGCCATGCTGGTTATGGTTTCACATTCAATGGGACCCTGAGAATGTCCAGTTCACTGTGCTTTGTGGGAGTTGAACAGCCCAAGGTGCACATCAGTGGCACGTGCTGTGCAGCCTGATGTCATTAAATAGTAAAACTCAGGTCACTTTTCTAGGAGACGCGTTCCACCTGGGCCCAGAGGTGGTAGTGCTGGCCTCACACTGCCTGGGGTGGGATAGGAGGAAGGAGGCTGTAGTCACAGGTTGAGACAACCCAAGACTGCAGCAGTAGTCCCTGTTGTCACTACACAGGCTGAGTGAGTGTACACTTGGTCATGCGAGTGGGCTGCCTCTTAGGGGTTTATCTTTAGAGAAAGAGTGAGCGGCTGAAGCATGAGTGAGGCTGGAGCGGGAGGAACAGTGGATGCTTTCCATTGGGGGATGGTGAGTAAGACCCCCCCACCCCTCTCCCCCAGGGGCTGGGCAATAACAGGATCTGCCTCTAGGATCAGCAAATTTCCAGGAAGAACCTTGAGTTGGAAAGGAAAGCACTAGGCACTGTTTGAACCACTGTTGATCAGTTTGCTGGCAAGTTAACTTACCAGGGACTCTGATTGGCTACCCGTGCCCCGATCATCAGTGGTGGACATGGTGTGGGTGGAAGCAGAAGAGGTTGTAAATGGGTAACGTGATGAGCCACCAACTAGGGATAGTGGTCCTGCAGGTGGGCACAGTTGCATGAACTTGTCCCTTACCTGGTTCCTTGGTGTGTGCCAGCTCCGCATTCATAGTAGTAGACTAGCCTAGTGCCTAGAAGTCTCAGGCCATGTATCCAGGGTGCCCATGCAGAGTGCACTCCACTGCAGGGATGATGGAGGGTTCCTGCCTGTGTGCACACAGGTCCCTGCACTGATGCACACAAGTATTCCCTAGAACCTCCATAGAGTGACACATTATGCAGGGTGTGCAGCGCCCCTAAGAATAAGGGAATGTAAGTGCCCTCTTATTTGTGAAATGTCACTGGCGTGAGAGAAAATGTCTGACTCACGTGCATGTGACAGAATGAGGGTTTTGGTGTTTATTCACAGTAATGATGGTAAATGTCTCGTTTTTGGACGAAAGGATTACCTGGATGAGAATCCACTGGTGAAATTTCCTAATAACTTGGGGCCTGATTACGAGTCTGGCACAGCGGAGCCGGTGCAACACCTCCTCCGCTACGCCAAACCCGTACAAAACCGCCCAAGGACCACCGACCATATTACGAGTTGGAAATGCACAACTCGTAATGCGGTTGCGGTTCTTTGCTATCCTCATGGCGGTGCCTGGAAAACAGGCATCGCAATGGGAACAGCAAAAAAGTTCCAGTACAGCATGGACGTCCATGCAGTGCTGGAACTTTGTGGGAGTATAGACACGGCGGCACATATTGTGCCCCCATGAATGTATCCCAATGGCGGGAGGGCCATGGGGGCCCTGTAGCGCCCCTTTGTTCCTGAACTGCCAGCCTTTTCATGGCGGGGCTCTGCCATGAAAAGGCTGGTGGTCCAGGAACTTGTAATATGCTGAGCAGGACTGCGCCAGTACCCGCTCAGCATATTGCATTGTGGCGCTCCTGCATCACTACCGGTGCAGCTGACGGTCCACCGCTGCATCGGCTTTAGAAGTCTGAAAGTGGCGGACGGTGAACCGCCACTGCTGCGTCACAGCAAGTCTGGCGGTCGGAAGACCACCAGACTCATAATCAGGCTCTTAGGGGGTCTATTAGGATGGCAGGGGGACAAAGTCCGCCCGCCACCGTAACGGAATGCGGGACCGTCCGCCAGGGGTGCGGCGGTCCTGCACCTGCAATTAGGATGCCTCCGCCACCGTGGTGGTGGCATCCCCTATTCCCAGCATTGTGGTGAGCACCGCCCGCCACAATGCTTGGAATGCACGTTGTGCATTGGCATGCACAAGGTGACAGGCACCGCGCGGTGCCTGCCACCTTGTCCATGCCAATAGAGGGGGGTACCATAGGTACCCCCATGTGCACCCCCCCCCAACCTCTAGGGGCCTGCTAAGGGCCCCCAATAGCAAAGACCACATGCCTGTCCATGGCAGCAACGTTACCATGGACAGGCTGATCTGCGCCGTAATCTTAATATGGATGGCAGTGTTTTGCAGACACCGACACCATATTAAGCATGTTTTCCGCCCGGTGGACGAGTCGACTGGCGGAAAAGCGGCGGACGGTCTTTCCGTCCGTCTCGGACCCCCCCGGCATCCCAATATGGAAGGGGGTCTTTGAGGTGTGGATGTCGGGTGAATTGCCCCCGCCGGGCCAGCGGTGACCACCGCCGCCCGGCAGGGGCGATCCACCCATCATCCTAATGGGCCCCTTACTTTGGTGAACCAGTGGCTGCTGAATGCAAGGAGTGACTTTGTTTGCTAAAGACAACACAAAGGCCCTGATTTCCTAGACTCACTGGCACAAGGCAGTCTAAGTCTGGTTCACCCGCAGACTGCTGCCCGCCCCACATTCTGAAAGAGTCCCTTGCGATCCATTCTGGTCCGGCGCTTGCCCTACTGAACAATTCTATTTCTTCTGGTATCGTTCCTCTAGCTTTTAAAAAAGCCATAGTGGTCCCCCTCTTGAAAAAGTTGGGAGCGGATCCGGCCATCCTCGCCAATTACCGCCCTATATCTCTGTTACCTTTCTTGGCCAAAGTCTTGGAGAGTTATGTTGCTAAATGCCTCTCCAACGTTTTGGAGATGTACAAACATCTGGACTCCCATCAGGCAGGTTTTCGTCCTGCACATTCTACCGAAGCCGTGATCCTGTCAGCTATGGATAGCCTACGGGAATTCGCTGATAGAGGGTGTCCGCGAGCTTTGGTCCTGTTGGACCTGTCTGCGGCCTTTGACACGGTCGACCATGACATCCTGGTCGACCGTGTCAGGGGGGTCGGAGTCTCTGGTACAGCGGCTCAATGGATTTCCTCCTTTTTGAGGGACCGCCATCAAGCAGTGCGTCTTGGCCTATTCTCATCTGACTCTCACAATATTACTTGTGGGGTGCCTCAGGGCTCTGCCCTCTCCCCACACTTATTTAACATATATATGTCCCCCCTGAATAAATCATTGAAAGAAAGAAAGGTACTGGTTCTTAACTACGCAGATGATCTGCAGCTTCTCCTCAGGGTTGATGGGTCTAATGACTCCGTCTCGGAGTTCCAGAAGACTATGCTGCTCATCCAAACTTGGATGGATATGAATCATCTGAAGCTTAATCCGGGAAAAACGGAAGTGGTCTTTACGGGGGACAGCCTTAAGCACTGGGGCCCCCAGTATTGGCCTCTGGCACTCGGCCCACCTCCTATCCCCTCTAGTTCCGCCAAGACTCTCGGGGTACTTCTGGATAGTGATCTATCCTTAAAAGCTCAGGTTGGAGCAGTGGTGTCTAAGTGCTTTTACCAACTGCGAAAAATCAGAAAAATCCATCGCTTTCTTACTCATGAAGCTCTGGTCCAAGCCATGATTTCTACTGTGCTATCCCACCTAGACTATTCCAACTCGGTCTACCTGGGAATGCCTCAGTATTTGTTTAATCGCCTCCAGTTGGTCCAAAACCAGGCTGCCCGTCTGATTTACCACCAACCTAAATGGCAACCCGCATCTCCTCTATTGAGGAAACTACACTGGCTCCCGGTACAACGCCGCTGTTTCTTCAAAACTGGTTGCCTTATTTTCAAGGCTCTACACGGTACCAGTCCGGAATTTATCAACAACATTATACGTAGGTATTCCCCCACCCGCTACCTAAGATCTACCCACCTTTCATTTCTTTCTATTCCGAACTTCAAGAGGGCCCGTCTGGGAGGCCGCAGGTTTGCCATTCTCGCTCCCAAGTTGTGGAATTCTCTCCCTCTTGAGCTCCGTACATGTACTGATCTCTTCCCATTTAGGAAACTCTTGAAAACGTGGTTGTTTACTCAGAGTTAGTTTCCGCTGCCTTTGTCAAGATGTCTGCCAGTGCCATGAAGCCAACCTGGCGTACGTGTGCTTTATAAATCTCCATTAACATTAACATTAACAAGGCAGGGAAATCAGAGTACACATGACGCCCACGAGACAATGTCGACTTCCAGAACTGCCTATCTGTAGGAAGTCCACACCGTCACCCTTTAGTGGTACACACCAATATTATCCCCCACTAGCAGCGAGGAGCATAATGCTCAGGCCCTTGGTCAGAGGAGCAATAGAGGGGGCGTCGGGCCAGAAGGGATACAGGAGGGGCAGGGTAGATATGGAATGATGCTCTTAAGCACAACACGGGTTAAAGTACAGAGGAGAATACGAGAGGGACACTAAAATATCACATGGTGTAGACAGGGTAGAGGAGTAGAGGAAACACATGAGAGATATTTAAGTATGACATGGTGTAAACAGGGTAGAGGAGGGGAAAGAAATATATGAGAGACATTAAAATATCACATGGGCCAGACAGTGTAGAGGAGGAAAAGAAACACATGAGAGATATTTAAGTATGACATGGTTTAAACATTAGCAGAGGAGGGAAAAGACACATAAGAGAAACATTAAAATATCACACTGTATAGAAGGGGAAATAAATCTATGAGAGATATGTATCACATGGTATAAACAGGGTAGAGGAGGGGAAAGAAACATATGAGAGATATACTTAAGCACCACATGGTATAGACAGGGTAGAGAAGGAGAAAGAAACATATGAGAAACAATAATATATCACATGGTACAGAAAGGGTAGAGGAGGGGAAGGAAACATATGAGAGAGATACTTAAGCACCACATGGTATAAACAGGGTAGAGGAGGGGAAAGAAACATATGAGAAACAATAATATATCACATGGTACAGAAAGGGTAGAGGAGGGGAAGGAAACATATGAGAGAGATACTTAAGCACCACATGGTATAAACAGGGTAGAGGAGGGGAAAGAAACATATGAGAAACAATAATATATCACATGGTACAGAAAGGGTAGAGGAGGGGAAGGAAACATATGAGAGGTATTTGAGCTTCACATGGTATAAACAGGGTGGAGGAGGGGAAAGAAATATATGAGAGAGATATTTAAGTATCACATGGGACAGACAGGGTAGAGGAGTCGGAAGAAACATGAGACAGAGTGAGCACAATGTTTGAAAAAAAATATTGATCCTTGTCCACGCATTTAAAAATCCCCATTTTTGCTACATTAAATCTAAAACTATCAAATTCTAATCCTAACTGTAGGTTTATTTTTCTCCTAGCTTCTAAGTGTAACTCCTATGTCAGACAGACCCTTTAACCATATACCAAGTATTACCTTTAGGCTATAAACTATCCCGTGGCCACAATCCTAGATTAAGGGTTTTTCCTGACACAGTCCAAACCCCTACACAAGCCTTAATCTCTCTAACCTTACAATAATCACACTATCCCTATGTCTAAACTCCACCCTCTTCCTAACCCTAAATCTATCCCTAATCACATCCCTTCTCGTACAGTAACTCTAATTCATAGATTTTTTAAAACATATTTTATTTTGTATTTCTTTTTCATTTTTGTTTATCAACGTAGAGTTATAAATCTTCATTTATTTTACCTTTTTGTTTTTCTTTTTTGTCGCTTCTGAACTGCAATGCATTTAAATGCCTCAAGGGTATAAACACAGTAGAGTAGAGAGAGTGAATAGGGAAAGTGAAGATATAAGAGAGGCATTCATATAGATAAGTGTATTCACACAATTGAGGGTGAAAAGTGGAGACATGAAAGCAACATTTAAATATTTCAGGGGTATACATACAGTGGAGTAGGGAGTGTAGAGATAGAGACATTTGTATAGCTCAGTGTGTAAACACAATTGAGGATGGAGAGGCAAGATATGAGTGAGACATTTAAAAATATCAGCAGTATAAATACAGTAGAGTAGGGAGCGTAGGGATATGAGAGAGACATTTTTATAGCTCATTGTCTGCACACAATTGAGGGTGGAAAGTGGAGAGGCGAGGGAGACATTTTAATAACTGGGGTATAAATACAGTAGAGGAAGGAGTGTGCACATATAAGAGAGACATTTACATAGCTCAGTGCATAAACTCAATTGAGGATGGATGGGAAGACGAGTGAGACATTTAAATATCTCAGGGGTATGAACGCAGAAGATGCTGTAAGTATATTTAGGATGCATGTGTGGCACTAAAAGAAGGGGTCATGAGGCATGATGGCATTAGAAGTCCCAGGTGGATGATTCTTGCAAGAAATAGTGGTAAATGTGTGGAACTGCCTTCTAGCAGTAAGGTTTGGGCAAATCAGTAGCAGAATTCAGTGAGACCAGAAGAGGATCAGCTGAGTGGTGCTGGATGAGAAGAAAGAGATGGGGACCCAGTAAGTTGTAGAGATGGAAGTAATGGCGGTGTCCAGATGAAGACACTCCTTAACTGATTTCTTGTTTTTTACTAGAAGCAGAGGACTGGAAAACTCAGCACCCCTCTGGACGTCGCCGCCATCGGTCCAAGGTCTGGCACTTCCTCACGCACTGGAGACCTGACAAGAGAGAAGCGAGAGGCCAATAAAGGGAAGAAGCAGCCATCAAAAAGTGAGTACCTGAGAGGCACTAACCCACCCCGTGTTTTTCATGGGGACGTGAGGAGCCGAGGAAATGTACAACAATTGCAAATGCTGAGGGGAGCAAGAAGCTGCAGGAGAGTGGCTTTTAACCTTGTTTGGAATAAAGGTGAAAAATAGTGCTCTGGGGTGCCCTATCTTGGGGTCATAGGTTACAATCCAAGCTGGGCATACTCAGTTTTCATCCTTCTGGGTTGTCTGGCGGGATTGGATGGTTGGTATCCATGTTGAGTTGGGCTGGCAAACAAAATGGAAGACATTGTTCGGAGTGGTGGAGGAGGGCATGAGGTGTTGCTGCATGGAGTGTGTGCCCACAGTAGTATGAGCGGGTCTCAGGAATAAGTAAGTGGCACTAAGATTGGCAGTAGATGGAAATGGGTCACGAACAAAGATGTGCCTCTTCCACACCTGGAGGAAGATCAAAATGTGTTACCACTGATAATTGCTGGTGGAATGGGTGCCTTCTTTATAGTCCTTCTTTCATTTCTATAATATAGAAAGAAAGGATGGATGGACCATGGCAAAGGTTGCATTGACATCTAACCTTCAGTTGATGTAGAGAAAAAAAAGAAAAATGTGTTATAAGCAAGAGAGCTTTCAATATAAATAAGACTTTTACATCTGAGAAAGTTATTTTTTTTATTAAGACTCAGCCCAAGAGGCACTGATGAGAATCCACCAGGAGTTTCAAAAGACACAAAAAGGGGCAGAGGGAGGAGTGGGCAGGAGTCAAAAGGAGCAATACACAGGGGAAGAATGAAAGGGTGGGAGGAGGCACCGAGGTAGATGCGGAATGACTGCGCGGTTTACATTCCGACCGCAACATTGTAATCTGGCGGTTGAAATGTAAGCCGACTGAGTAGGTCGGAAGGGCTTTGATGCGATCGAGGTGATTCCGACATCGTAATGAGCCCCTTAGTCTAGCCCAAAGCTCAGTAGGGAGAAGGTTAGCCCCCTTCCACTCTGACCAGAGGCAGAGGAACAACCCAGGTTTCTAAGTAAGAAGCTGCTTTGCCTGGAAAATAACAGGGAGCGAAGGCTAGTAAAGCCTGTGTGGTAGAAAGAGAAGGATTTGCCACCAGAAATGTAGGAATAACATGCTAGGCCAAGGCAGCCGAAATAGAAGATTAGATATGCCTCCAAGAGAAGTTCCTCACATCAGTGCCCAATTAACAAGAGGTTAAGGTGACCATCTGAAAAGATGGTGGGAGGAGGAGATCCCCAAGAGATTGTATTTCATGTGTCAATCTAAGCCAAAGTTGCACCCCATAAATTGTTCTAGACTTCCAACCATATTTGGGATGATTCCATCATTGAAGGAGATCTGTTAATTTGACCTATTTATTGTAGAGTTTAGTATGGTAAATGGGTAGGAAGAAACTTTGGTTGATTTTGGTTCAAAATGTATTGTGGATATGGATTATGACGAGAAAGGGTGACTTGCTGCAAGGCATAGAGGGCCCTGATGGCTCTATATCAAAATCAAACAAGAATGCGAGTGTGCCTGGGAATTCCTGTATCCGTAATCATGGAGGGCTGTCCTCTACACAAGTCGAACTCCCTCATCTGGGAGTTAATCGAATGAGGAAGTCTCAAAAGAGGTGGAATGAATGCAATTATCCAATTAATAACTACGTCTGTTAAAATGTATTTATTTGATGGTGTCAATGGATATGGCTATTACCAAGCACCTTCGCGACATACTTCCAACTCTAAATATACGCATTTGCTGAGCCATGGAAGGTCAAAATTCTTTTAGGAGAATGGGCATCCCGCTTCCTCAAAGAGTTTCATCTGGGACATACATGGGTTTTATGCTCTTTCCTCATCGCTTATTTTTAGATCAATTCTGAATGATTATTATGTATAGAGGTTTTAAAAAACCTGGTTGCGGGATTGTCCGTCAGTAGATGCTTTTGCTTGCCTTTCAAAGAATGCTACTTCATCAAAACACGCCCACCCATCAGGTGGTCAATTTATCTTAGTATCAGTGCTCTATGGGAAAAAGTGGCAGGGATAGAAAGAACATCTCATTGGTTGTTGGAAGGTTCAATAATATCCTTTGAGGTTCAGAGCACAAGCTGCCTATTGGTCTGCTTAAATGTCTATAATCCCCCAAACTGTACAATGTTTGAAGAAGAACTGAAAAAACTAGATATTTATGTGTTCAATCTGCGGCTCTGTTTGTGGTTACTGGGGATTTTAATTTTAAAATGGCTCTCTCAAGTATTGATGATTAATTCGACGAGCAAAAGAATTGTCCTAACATCCCAGTGGTCACTCATCGCCACAATCATTGCTCTGGTCGAAGCAAACAGGTTTTGTCTATTTTAGCCCAACATAATCCTACTCAGCCAAATGGGCGATTTAAAGGTGGGTGTCCAGCAGTAGCAGCATTCAAGCATGGGTACTCAAAATTGACAATGTATTTACATCTCATGAGCAGTTTTTGATGTGATCGAGTTCGGTTTAAGCGGCCATCGGGCAATGCAGACAGGGCTCTTTGGCTGGCATTTTATGTGTGATGAAGGACTCCTCGGTTTTGAAGTATTGTATAATCATAGGATAAGGGTGAACATTACAGACCTTAAAGAACTCTCAAAGATTAAACTAGATTATATCCTGATAAGAGTCACAGTATACAGTGGTAGAACTCATTCACTCAACAAGTACTGACCATCTCACTGTGCCTCTCCTATTTGGTCCATTCCTCCTTTGCCCATCCCTGCTAAGTATTCCCAACATTTTGCCCCACTACTATGGCTCCTTGCAGTTGAAGTGTACCCCCTGCTCTTTTCATGCAATAAACCCTGAGCTGCTTACCAGGAATCGCTGCTGCATCCTAGGATCTGTTTGCCCCCCACTCCCTGTTCCTGATGTGGCGTATCCCGCGGTGCCCTCAACCTCACGTCGCTCCATTCCAACATAGCAGAGGCAATAGTGCAGGCATTCCCCAGCTGTGGGTCTTCAGAAGCACCCCTCTGGTCCCCTCATCGTCATGCTGTGGCCCAGCCCCCATGCTGATGTCACTACATCAGCTGACACTGTGCGCCCTACCAACGGACGCGATGCTTATTCTAGTGCCCCCTCCTGGCGCCTGTCAGACACTTGCCTCACACAATGCTCCCCGGGTCCTGCCCCTCCCCTCATGTCGCCGTACAGTGTTGACAGGGCTGGCTCTAGGGTGGTGCAGTGGGTGCCACTGCACTGATTTCAAAGGGTGCTGTGTTGTCAAATACATTGTGGATTTAAAAGCACCTGCTGTAGCATTCCTTGTCGCCCGCAGTTTTCAGGCAACAATAAAAATGTCAAGATATCTCTGGTGATTAATGGACTTTCTGGAGAGAGATAGGTTTTGTCTAGTGGAAGTTTTGACTCATCATAAAGTAACGCAGAGGGTGAATGTGCCTGCTGCAAAGAATGTGTACCATGCAGATCACAGAAGTGCATAAAATGTAAATAGTTCAGTGAGTTACTGCTTTTGTCGGGGAGATCCTGTGGAAACCATCTTTGTGCAGTGATACCAAATGCCTAAGGCCGTGTTAAGTTGACAAGAGAAGCAAAATATAGATGCTTGTACTTTTCCCATTATACTTAAGTAAAGATGCGTTTGTAACGCAAAGCTTTCTCTTACAATTACAACTTATTAAATTAATATCCTAATATAGAACAGTTAGATATTAACGGTCACCAAAGAGCTGCATGGAAACTGCAAGGTATAGGTTAGAGCATTACATCCCCCCCCCCCCCCCAAGTCTTTCAGTATCCTAATGTTGCAAATAGGTTCATGTGGGTAGAAATCAATTTTTATTAGTAGCGACAACCCCCAACCATAGTGGTACGTTTTAAATTCTAAGTTTTTGCTACCCCAGATCAAGCACTTTTAAACTATACTGCCTACCAGCATGGATGACATGGACTCCTATACCTGGAAGTCCTCTTTCTTATGTAACACTTCTTATACACTGATTTACACATGTGAGAATGTAAGAGAGCGTGGTTATGGAGACTTAAGGGCCACTGTTAAAGGGTGGTAGTGAGGGAATTCATGTCATGGAGAAGGAGATCACTGAGAGGTGGGGGGACGCCAACAAACATTGTTGCACGGGGCACCACCAGCTATACAGCCGGCCTCGAGTGTCGAAGCACTGATGTGTGAATGCACCTGCGCTCGTGTCCCTCCGGTCTTCCCAGTTAAGTGCGACGCTATTCCAACCAGGCGTGCCGCACGTTGCTGTGACCCAACCATCTTGCCTTGTCACTGCCCTCCTGCTTGAAAAGTTTTGTGTGAGGTGGCGAGCAGGCCAATAATGTCACCTTTTTCCAATGGATGGTTACAGTTCCTATAATATAAGAGAGAAGTGACAGCCTGCAGGTAAGCTGTAGATAGAAGGGAATGTCTCCAAAGGTAGGGTGAGTGTGCAGAGTGAGGAGGGGATGCTCCTTGTGGTGGTACTGTGTGCCCTCACACACCCTCGCGGATGTATAGCATCATCATTGGGCACGGTTGCTCCTCGTGGGGGTGGCGCTGCAGTCCCTCACGGGCCCTTGGTTAGGGGCTCTCTGGTGGAGTTCTTTTAAGGAGTTGCCGCATTTGTGAGTGAGGGTATGTGGGTAGAAATGTGCTAGTGAGTGTAAGATTAAAAATGAAACAGGGAACTAAAATATTTTAATCATGAGTTCCCTGGTCCAAACTAAAAAAATACTCGGGGATGGAGATGCACTGTAGTGCTGTTCAGAGAGGGGAATCAAGACCAAATAAAAATCCCACTTCTCTCGACCCGATTGGTGTGTTAACAAAGGTGGTTTAATGAGAGGTCAACATGTTTTGCGCTGTAAGATGGTCCCTAATGGATCCCAGAGTGCTTCGTCAGGACCGGAAAAGTGTGTTAGAGGATGGGTTTCGGGTAAAGACTGCCCGTAATCCCATTCGTTACCTAGGTCTGGTATGCTTGACAGTTAGTGTCCAGAATCCGTTATTATACGTCAATCCTGTTCACAGCCCTCTCCTCCTTGATGATGGGCTCCGTCAGCAATGCCGCGGAGTAAGGATATCTGTACGCCTTACGCCTCGGGGAAACCTACCCGTGCGGTTGCACTGCCGGTTACTGTCACCGCCACGCCCACAACCGTTCGCTGGGCCGGATTGGCCCCGCCCAAGCCACCTTCCAATAAACCTGGCACCAGTGAGTCTTTCCACCCAGCCTCCTTCAAGAGGCGCAGTGCTGCCCTTATCATTTTGTTGTCTACCATCCAGACAGCTGAAATCACCTAGCCGCTAAGCACCTTTGAAGTGAACCTGCCTATACAGCCAGCCTCTGTATCACCTTTCCCCAAAAGCCCAAACAGCCAAAGGACATGCATGCCCCCACCCCGCACCTGCCCACCAAACCAGCCAATCTCATACTGTCGTCTCCTGGACTGCACCATCCGCCCAAATAGCCATGGGGGGTCATAAGCCCTCAGATCCGCTGCCCCCAAGCCCAAATCCCCCCTTCTCTTTTTTCTGTTAGTGGCATACTGTGTTGTAGCAGTCCGACATACTCATTCTCAAGTCTAGCAGACATCCCTCACTCCACCCTTCACTGCCCACACTGGACAGTCTAATATGCTAATTGTTAGACTCCCGTGGACAAGCTTATTACCAACTAGAGTAGCTGATATTTCAGAAAGAGTATGGTAAATTACTGGAAGTCTAGGATCAAATTAAGCTCAAATTCCCAAATTACACATTCTGCACTTAAGCTACTGAATGAATATTTCAACTTGCTGCCTTTTATCACCCAATAACAATGCTTTGTGTTTAATTATTTGATGCCCTTATTATTAATCACATAGGCGAAAATAATTGCATTTGCCAATGCTTGTTTTTGAGGTTGGGCTCAGGGATAGCCCCAGCAGGCCATACAAGAGGCAGTCCCAGTAGGCCATGAAAGAGGCAGTCCCAGCAGGCCATGCATGGTAGAGTACAGCCTGACTATGACAGGGGGACCTCTGGGCCTTGCCTGTCCCAGCCGAGAGTCATGCACTTTCTTCTTGATCTGACCTTCTGCCCCTTATTCTGCCTTCAGGAGAGTGCACCTACTCCCAGGGCTTCTGTTGTTTGGCCAGCCTCAGCACCATCTGCTCTGACCCTCTGCCCCTTATTCTGCCTTCAGGAGAGTGCACCTACTCCCAGGTCTTCTGTTGTTTGGCCAGCCTCAGCACCATCTGCTCTGACCCTCTGCCCCTCACTCCGCCCTCGAGAGAGTGCATCTACTTCCGGGTCTTCTGTTGTTTGGGCAGCCTCAGGACCATCTGCTCTGACCCTCTGCCCCTCACTCCGCCCTCGAGAGAGTGCACCTACTCCCAGGGCTTCCGCTGTTTGGCCAGCCTCAGCACCATCTGCTCTGACCCTCTGCCCCTCACTCCGTCCTCAGTAGGGTGCACCTACTCCCAGGGCTTCTGTTGTTTGGCCAGCCTAAGCACCATCTGCTCTGACCCTCTGCCCCTCACTCCGCCCTCGAGAGAGTGCACCTACTCCCAGGTCTTCTGTTGTTTGGGCAGCCTCAGCACCATCTGCTCTGACCCTCTGCCCCTCACTCCGCCCTCGAGAGAGTGCACCTACTCCCAGGTCTTCTGTTGTTTGGGCAGCCTCAGCACCATCTGCTCTGACCCTCTGCCCCTCACTCCGCCCTTCGAGAGAGTGCACCTACTCCCAGGGCTTCCGCTGTTTGGCCAGCCTCAGCACCATCTGCTCTGACCCTCTGCCCCTCACTCCGTCCTCAGTAGGGTGCACCTACTCCCAGGTCTTCTGTTGTTTGGCCAGCCTAAGCACCATCTACTCTGACCCTCTGCCCCTCACTCCGTCCTCGAGAGAGTGCACCTACTCCCAGGTCTTCTGTTGTTTGGGCAGCCTCAGCACCATCTGCTCTGACCCTCTGCCCCTCACTCCGTCCTCGAGAGAGTGCACCTACTCCCAGGGCTTCTGCTGTTTGGCCAGCCTCAGCACCATCTGCTCTGCCCCTCTGCCCCTCACTCTGCCCTCGAGAGAGTGCAGCTTCTCCCAGGGCTTCTGTTGTTTGGCCAGCCTCCGCCCCATCTGATCTGACCCTCTGCCCCTCACTCCGCCCTCGAAAGAGTGCACCTACTGCCAGGGCTTCCGTTGTTTGGTCAGCCTCCGCCCCATCTGCTCTGACCCTCTGCCCCTCACTCCTCCCTTGAGAGAGTGCACCTACTCCCAGGGCTTCCGTTGTTTGGCCAGCCTCCGCCCCATCTGCTCTGACCCTCTGCCCCTCACTCCGCCCTCGAAAGAGTGCACCTACTCCCAGGGCTTCCGTTGTTTGGACAGCCTCTGCACCATCTGCTCTGACCCTCTGCCCCTCACTCGGCCCTCGAAAGAGTGCACCTACTCCCAGGGCTTCTGTTGTTTGGACAGCCTCTGCACCATCTGCTCTGACCCTCTGCCCCTCACTCCGCCCTCGAGAGGGTGCACCTACTCCCAGGGCTTTTGTCGTTTGTCCAGCCTCCGCCCCATCTGCTCTGACCCTCTGCCCCTCACTCCGCCTTCAAGAGGGTGCATCTACTCCCTGGGCTTCCATTGTTTGGCCAGCCTCCGCACCATGTGCTCTGACCCTCTGCCCCTCACTCCGCCCTCGGGAGGGTGCACCTACTCCCATGGCTTCCGTTGTTTGGCCAGCCTCAGCACCATCTGCTCTGACCCTCTGCCCCTCACTCCGCCCTCGAGAGAGTGCACCTACTCCCAGGGCTTCCGCTGTTTGGCCAGCCTCAGCACCATCTGCTCTGACCCTCTGCCCCTCACTCCGCCCTTAAGAGGGTGCACCTACTCCCAGGGCTTCCGTTGTTTGTCCAGCCTCTGACCATCTGCTCTGACCCTCTGCCCCTCACTCCGCCCTCGAGAGGGTGCACCTACTCCCAGGGCTTCCGTTGTTTGGCCAGCCTCCGCCCCATCTGCTCTACCACTGTCCTTCTGTTGGCATTAGCGTGGCACACTGTGCCTGGAAGGCGCTTTATTAGCAACACAGGCACTAGGAAACAGCTGCCTTAACACTCACGCAGTGTGTTTACTTATTTATTTATTTGTATTTTTATAGAACCAGAACCTGACCGCTAACAAGGTATCAGAGCGCTTTACAGTCGTTAAGCACAAAATATAGACTGTAGAGTGTCAAATATAAAAGACAAATGATGTATATACAAATCAGAGAGTCGGTGGCCTGGTTCGCCCCACGGGGCGATGAGTGGTTCAAGGAGAGAGGAGTTTGGTTTGAGCTCTGCTTGGATGAGCTGTGATGGGGGTTGGTTCTTGTTGCCACTGGAATGGATTCCAGGTTTTGGGAGCACTGTCGCCAGTGGAATGCCAGTGCAAGAGCAGTGTGAGAGGGGGGCACTCCCCTCGCGGTGGAAGTAAACATTCTAAAGAGGCCCTCAACATAGCAGGTTAAACCACCTGGTGGGTCATGGGGAGCTACATTGTTCCTCAAGAAGAACTCAGCATAAAAAAAAGTTTGAAGACCACTGTCCTCTTGCCACTGTGCACTGTCCCAAAAAGACCAGTCCGTGGCGCAAATCAAGTGTCCCACAGGGCAGGACACCTGTGTGGGGCATCCTGCAGGCTTCCGTGTAGCCGGTGTCCTGCCCACCACCAAAGAAGAAAGTGTGACTGGAAGGGCGGTGGGGAAAGCCTGCAGAGCGAGAGGGAGTGGCTGAACTCATGCGGTTTTGGCATCCAGCCCGCTCGAGGGTAGTCGGTCCACTTTCATTTCCCAGGCGGCGGGAATCGAAACAGAAACTCGGCGGTCTGCTCTGCGGTCTGTACTTAGATCAGGCAGCGGTGCATTTCACGGCCCCCTCTGGTGCTCTCGAGCTGGCACTGCCCACAAGCCCCGTGCCCATCCTAGCTCCTAGAGGCGGCCGTGCGTCAGGGAGCTGGGCCGCAGAGGTCACCTTTGCAACAGCAGCTTTAAGCAGGAGCTTCTCGACGAAAGAGGCACACCCCTCAAAGATGTTAAACAATCACAGACACGTTTCAACCAGCCTGCTGCAGTTCCCCATAGGCCAACTATACGCCCTCGTCGTCGCCTGGACTTCGAGTACAGCAAATCTGACAGGATGCTGGCATTATTCAGAGCAAAGCGGCCTCTTGGCGTCTGCCCCCTGCGATGCCCCTGGCTGGAGGCGGTGAGTGTGTTGTGTCTACCTTTGTGCCAGGGAGACACAGGGCCAGGAACATCTTAAGGATTTTGGGGCGCTAGGCCAAATGTATTTTGGGGGCCCCTGCTCAGAGCAGCATTGGATTTATGATCCAGTTGCAGCTCTTCCATGCTGTTTTTGGCCGGGTCACTGACCGTGCACAGACCAGGGGCGGCTCCTCCATGTGGGCGGAGGAGCGTCGCCCCACTGCTTTCTCGCAGTGCGAGAAGCGGTAACATAAATTGGTATAAATACCATTTTATGTATCTGCTTCTCGCACCGCTAGGTGGCAGAAGAAGGGTTTGGTTGGGGTCAGCGGGTGGTGGGTCGGGGAGGAGTGGCTAGCCCAATGGGTCCGACCAAACCAGTCATGCACACTCTCCCTTTTCTCCATGTAGGCTGCATGAAGCTTGCATGGAGAAAACAGCCTCCCCATAGCCACCTGTGTGGTCGGCATCCCTGCCAATCTCAATGCTGCCATTTCAGCGTTGTGATTGGCTTAGGGGAGGGAAGGGGAGGGAGGCTGCGTGCTGCTGCTTCCTGATAGGACGACGCAGCGCGGGACCGGACCGCCAAAGTTACGTTTTTTCATTTCAAATTAACACACACACACCCGCGCGACCCCCACCTCCCCACCCGCGAGTCATGCCCGCGACTGACAGACACACTCCTCCAAATTCTGAATGTGTTTACATCTAATATTCAGGGATAGTGCCATGAGTTTTAATATTCTAACACAGCAGCAGCTCACTAATATTACTGCAAATAATCTCTGTGACACCTACTTATTTCTTTTATATGACGTCCTGTTTTGATCTAAAACAACTTTTTTAAAGATGTTGTATGAATCATAAACAAACATTTTTCTGCAAAATGTCTGTAATAGACTCACACATCACCCACATTAAAATAAATTGAAGGAAAACGGTATTTAAAACAAACTGTTTAAGAATTAATCAAGGTCAGAACAGAGCTGCCTCTATCAGGGGGCCCCATGAAAGGCTGGGGCCCTGGGCCAGAGCCCACCCTGCCCAGGCTTTAAAACGTCTGTGCAAAGGGCACGTGCTTCTTTCAGCGTGGAACGTGCTGACGTCGTTCAAGGCAGCCTCTAGATCACTTCCATATCCTTCAAGTACTGATACCGAGTTAGCTTAGTTGGTTCAAGTGCCTAACCTCCCTGTGGGAGCTGCTGTATGAAAGTGAAGTCAATGTTCTGAGACCAGGGAATGCAGCAAACCTTCTGCGAAAGCACCATTTTACCAGGTGAACGCTCCTGGAAGGCTTGAAGTCCCGCTCTACTCATTACTGAAAAAAACAAAGGTCTAGACACAGACCTCTTGCCCTTCCTTTCTACTCACTAGAGCATAAACTTGGCTCCCAGTTTTCCCTTTTTACCGATTTACACACGTAAATACAAACAGAAAAGCATTTGCTTCCCTCTGTGTATTTATATTTTAAAAAATGTAGAAAGGAGAACATAGCCAAGTGTTCCAGGGTTTGACCAGAGGTGCAAGTCAGGTGTCTGCCCCAAACACCAGAAGAAGGCCAGGCATGCTGCCAGCGTACCTCTGGGGTAGGATTGAGGGTCCTGTAACAGATGGTCAGGGTGTGTGACCTTTGGGGACAAAGAGAACATCACCCCCTAGATAACCCCATCCTCACTGAAGAAAGTCCCAGGAAATTGATGTTCATGTGACCCTTAGACAGGTCTTGCTCCAGGAGTGACCCAGTGCTTTCAAAGTGGTGATGTTTAATGTGTCCTAAACTTCTCACCAATTATTGGAACAATGTTGTCCTTTGACATGTCAGGGGAGGGATCCATCTTCAAGAGTCACAGGCAATGCCTGTTCGTAACACTGGCCAACCAAGTCATGCGCAAGCGCTCAGGATAGGTAGGAAGAAGAATGGGCGGAACTTGGTCAGTAAGATTGTGGAGGGGCGTGGGGGGGGCGAGAGTCAGATTTTCCAACAATCATGCAGTCATATAATGTTAAAATACATTAGACGACAAGCAGGGTGTAAAAGAATGGCTTAAGAGGGAGAGGAAAGGGAGACAAATTGCTACTAAGTGAGAGTAAACACAATATTTTGTAAAATGGCCAACATTTTTAATGACTTTCAAAACAGAGAGAGGGAGAGAGTGTGTGTGCCTTTTTGTCTGTGCGTATGGAAAAAATCCTGGTGACACCTCCCCATACCTGACTGGAAGCGCCTGTACCCAACTATTTACCAGTAAATTATTAGGGTATGTAACACCCCAAACTACCCCCATAAGCTATGCCCCTGTTGAGAAGGCTGGTTTGCACATCTGTCATTCGTGCACCAAGACCGCCTGGCAAGATGCCTCTTTGGAACTCAGCCTCAATATTCAAAAAGCTCCAGGCATTCAGCCTAGGGGCAGCTTCTACTGCTTGCGGTACCAGGCGGGCGGAGGCTTCCAGAGCAGTGGGAGAGGAGCAGCTCCTCTGCCAACCCACCCAGCGTTCCTCCGCCAACAATGCCCATAGCGATGCAGGTGATAAGAGGTCAGGTGGGACCATTAGAGTCATTAAGCCTCAGGAACATGAGGAACCAGGCAACAATGGAGGTCAACCCAAATGCACATCCTTCATCTACCAACCCCATCGAGAGCCAGGACTCAGCTCCTGCCCGCTGAAAGTCACCAGCCATGGCAAAGGCCCAAGTCAGGCCACCAGGCTAGACCCTCAGCCTGGGAGATACTTGTGGAGATCATCCAGGTAACCTGCTGTCAGGCTAATTCATGGAATTGCCATGAAAGACCATGACCATGGATATTTAGGTAGCAATGGAAGCAATCAGCTCTTGAAGCAGCTTATACACGAGCACTTGGGTCAGCGCTTGAATGTTCGAGTAGCACAGCATCTCTATCGAGAACAGCCAGGGTTCCCACCACTCTACAAACATCTTCACATCCAGCCTTCCCTGCCTGGGGATCATCTACGGATGTCCCAGTGGCTGATCACCTCCCGCCCAGCTCAAGAGCACTGCAGTTTGGTTCCCCCTGGTTGGGCTAGATGAGTGTCCATTCTACTTAGAAAGTTTCTTTCGGAGATCAGCCTCCAGGTGGCTGCAATGACCAACTTTCGCATGAAGGAAGCAGAAGGACTTTCCTCCAAGGAGATGTGGCTGCCAACTTTGGAATTGTGGAACCAGGTTCAGGTACCGGCATTGGCTCAACATCCTGTGATTCTGAACAAATAATGCAATTTCCACATACATTAAAAAAAATCTGACCATGTGTAACATAATCTGGTGCTCATGTACAGTGCCCTATTGCCCTTGGGTCAAGTTCACGCTATATAAAACTGCAAAAAAAGAAAGTGAGAGAAACTGGCAGCCAGAGCGCGCACACAGGCTCTATGCCAGTTCTATCAAACCCTCAGCATGCTGATTTGTCAGGTCCTCCAGGGATGGACCCATCCCACGCCCAGCCCTCAACCAAGCACCTCACAGCTGTAGACAAGGAGAGTATCAAGCTCTGTGCCTGGTTTCATCTAGGAAATAGGCAAGATCAAGCATGTGACGTTGCTCCAGCTGTAATGACGTTAATGATTCTCCCGCTGATTCAGCTACAGAAACACTTTTTACTTTTCCTTTCTCTCCATAGTCATGTTTGTCATCATCTTGGCACCTCACCAGGGCTGGTGTCGATTGTGGCCAGGCCTGTCCGAGGACCTCGCTAAATCATCCAGTGGGTAATAGTTTAGGACGTCAAAACAACACAAGCCTCTGGCCCATACTTACTGCAAATTCCTCGTTTGTGGGAAATAAATGCAATCCTCGATGCCTATCATGAATGGCTTTGTATCTGTTAGCTAAGGGTTACGCACACACTGATCCATTCAGTGCAGCACGTGTACAGCCCCAGACATCTAAATGCATCACAGGCAAGTTATTGCTCGATCTCATTTGGCTGAGCACCATATAATTCTCTAGGAAGCAGAGCACAAACTGCTGAGGATTGCTTAATTACTTAGCAAGGAGTTGCCACATTAATTATCAGTATTAACCAGACAGCTTGCTCCGCCATCTAAGAACAGCAACTCACAACCACCAGCAGAATTAAGAAAGAGCTATCAGCATGTCAGTCCCTTCTGAGTGAGGCTTCCTGAGCCAAATTAAGCCACAGGCTTCACTCCTACTGGTGGTGCCATTCCATCAAACCTTTTATGTTTCCCCTCCGAAACCCAAAGACTTTAGTTTTCTCCAAAGCTGCTCATAGAAGTGAAATCAGTGGATTGCTAGTTGGCATCATTTATGATCAGAACAATGGTGACATCTGACTATTTTCATTGTTTAGTAATTAAAATATTCTTGACAAATGCTTCCGCTTTGGTTTGCCTTTTGCCACTTCCACAATTTCACGTATAGTGTTGTCCAATGCGTCGGTTGCTGACTGTCCCTCTTAATAATGGTTGAGTTCTTATCAACAACTTCATAGACCAGACTATCCCAAGCTGGCCATCCTTCCATCTCCTTTCCTGGTCCTTGCAAAAGGGCGACCAGGTGACGGTGGGGGACAAAATCCAAACAGCGGTCCACTCTGCTGGCGAGTGCCGCTATGGAAGCTACACACACCATTGTCCCATCAACCTCTTCTGCACCCACCAGCAGTGAAGCTCTAGCCTTCACAGCAGCTAGGTGATCCACAAAAATAAATCATATCTGGCCGACGGCAAGGGTCGTAACGGTCTTCATAGAGGCTGGGAAGTACAAAAAACACTAGAACTATGGGGCATATTTACAAGCTACATTTTGTAAAATGTTTGATTGTACTACAATAGTATTACTAACGTACTACAAAATGTTATTCACTAATCTATCTATGTGCGGAGATCTCTGCCCCACTGTAAAGATCTCTCACTGTTAGCCATATGTTTTAGTAGCAAATGAGGGAGGGGTGGGGGAGTGGCTGTTAAATGAGAATTGTATGACTCAATGAAAGGGGTATAGAGAGCAGTAAGAAGGGCTAATGGGGGGACTAAGAGAGGTTTAGGTTGGGGCATATACCCCCACCCTCCACAAAAGACTAAGCGCATTGCTTTTCACAAACTGCACTTTTATAGTTATTACAACGAAAAAAAGGCCAAAAAGAGTCATAAATGTACTCCAGCTAGATGCTGAAGTAAGTCCAGCACAACATGTGGCCAACTATTGGTGCTGACAGGCCCCCAATACAAAATAAGGAAGGTAGGTACTTAAAATAGAATCTCGTAGGAAATAATGTTAAAATAAATTAACTAAATTATTTTAAAAAATACATATAACATATTTAAATGTTAAAAATTAAGTGTTAATTATAAATAAATATTATTTTATTTTAAAATCATGTAATTACCTTTTTTAATTAAAGCTCAATTTAACTATTTTTTAATTAATTACATTTAATTAAATTAACTGTATACATAACCTTTATTAATTAGTAAAATATTCTAATTTAATTTAATATACATTTATAAAAAATTTAGTTTCGTTTATAATGCAGTAACATTTTTAAAAAATTCTTCAGTTAAAATATGCATATAGGTTTTTTACTAGTTTTTGTAAACAGATTTTTATTGGATTATACAAGGTGGCATCAGCATAGGAAAAACCTCCCAGTGGTCACATCATATGATCAAACAGTGCAAGTAAAGTTCAGTGGAGTTGTCCCCCCGCTTATTATCATAGGGTCTCCCTTCCCCTCCTGATATCAGTCCTCTCATCAGGCAGGCAATATGTGCTACCCCCCTCTATTCCACCATCCCTCCCCATGCTCAGACCCATGCAGATGTTTCCAAGCATCTCCTCATAATCGGCATCTTAGAAGGACTCCTCAGGTGAATACCACCCGCCCCGCTTCCCCCCCATCCCTCACCCCCAACTCCCTAAACTAAAGAACTCCCCCCCACCCCCTCAGGCATGCCGCTCTGTCAGTAAAACATCCGGTCATAATCTCCTATCTCATCCACCGTGGCCCATGTCCCCTACCTCCCGAACCCCAGGGGAACCGTATTAGGGAAAAAGTGGAAGGAGGCCCTCAACTAGTCCTTTTCATGCACCCCTTCACGGTCGAAACTGCAAGGGATCTCAGGGTTCAGTTGCCCGGTGCTGCGCTCCCCTCATCCAGTGTGTCTCCTGCGTCCTCAAGCGGATGCTTCACAGAGTCCACCAGTGCCACCCACGCCCGTGCCATTTCCATCGACTTTTCATTCCCAATGCGCGTAGCCATTCGCAGTCTGCAGGTCCCCTCACTCTCCGCCCATTTCACTAGCTCCCTGTTCCATCTCAGTAGGTTGAGGCCATTTTTTGACTTCTAGTCAGTAGTAAGCTCCCTCTTTGCCAATACTAATCCCAGGTCAATGAATGTACTAGTAGCTTTCGTCTTGGCAGTATCCGGGAACCAATGCAACAGGCAACAACCAGGCATCAGTGCTATCTCCTTCTCCGTGACTGTAGTTAGCTCAGCCGTCACCCCTCTCCAGTATTCTCCCAAGTGGGGACAGTCCCAAAACATGTGAAGGAACCCCGCTCCCTCCAGATTACACCTTGGGCAGGTGAATGATACCCCAAAATACTCACTGATTTTCCCCGGTGTGAGGTAGGCCCTATGCAATATGAAGAATTGGATTAAATGAAAGCGCACATTCCTCGTGCCCTTCCAAGCTCGTTCTAGGATTCTCCCCATGACTTCTCCCCAATGGCCTCCCCCAAATCCGCTTCCCATTTAAGGCGTAAAGTTACCAGGGGCTGGCGCAGGTCATGCGTGATCCGCCTATAGAGTTATGTCACCATCTTAACGGTCCCCATAGCCATTAATACATATTGACATGCCAGGAACGTCTTGGGTTCCACCCCCCCACCCCCCCCCCCCGCCAGTGCTTTGGAATGGTTGTTGTCAAAGCCGCGTGGAAGAGAAAGTCCCCCCGTGGGAGATCGTGGCGCTGCAAGAGGCCATCGAAGGGAGGGAGATTACCATCCTCAAACTAGTCACCAATAGTGATGACCCCCGCGTCTTCCCGCTGACGCAATCTGCTCCAATCACCCCCATGCGGCAGCACCTCACACATCCGTAATGGAATCTCGGGCGCATACGAAGTACGTATCCGCGCCCTTCTAGCCAGGCGATTCCAACACTGTCTCACCGCTCGCAAATCAGGGGGAATTGTGCTATCTCTCACAGGCAAACGCAACAGCACCCGGGAAACTCTCACAGGCAAACGCAACAGCACCCGGGAAATTTTTGTTAAGCTTGGATCCTGCCCTCCCAAATCTTCTGCGTCCATGATTCTCCTCGCAGCCCATTTGGTAAACCATTGAAGCTGCGCCGCATGATAATAGGCCTCAAGGTCCGGTAGGGCAAACCTCCCCCTCCGCTCTAGGCCGTTGCATAGGGACAAGTGCTACTCTCTGCCTCCCGCTGCCCCACAGAAACCCCGTGAGCAAGGCATTAAGCTGCGCAAAGATTTTACGCGGGATCCAAATGGGGAGCGTCCCACAGAGATAAAGAAGCCTGGGTAAGGTAACCATCTTCACAAGCGCAACCCTACCTGCCACAGACAGCGGGAGTGTGCTCCAGAATTCGAAGCAGCTCTTAACGCTGCGCACCGCCGCCCTACATTACCCTCCAAGAGCTCCGCAGAGTCGTGATAAATCCCGGTCCCCAGATACGGCAAGGAACTGGTTTCCCATGGGACCCCTTGCACACTTTGCTCCCCGATTCTGCCAGGGTTGGCAGGAAACAGGCACAATTTGGTCCAGTTGGTGCGGAGGCCCGCAGTCCTCCCGAGTGTGTCTAATAATTCTTTAGCGGGGGGCGGAGTCAAGATGGCGACGGAGTAGGACGATCTCTTCGGTCCCTCCGGCGCCAGTCCTGCATAGCGTTGTCACAGCGGCCTCCCGAGGATCCCTGCGACCTACCTGGTGTATCGCTTGGTCCTCTGTGGCGGCGGACGGAGTTTGGAGTCGCCGGCGGCCCCTCCCGTGGTGCTAGCTGCCCCGTCCTGCCTGCGGCCTGCGGCGTGGCTGGCGGAGGAGCCAGGGCCTATCTTAAGAGACAAGACTGGAGCTGTGGAGCCCGGCGTCCCGTCGGGGGCGGAGCAATGAGTCGGAGGAGGCAGCTTTGCGGGGACGTCCAGAGTGTGTGGCCCGTGTGCCCCTGATCAGCGGGAGGACTCGGCCGTGGACACTTGGGAGCTATAGCCCCCGCTCAGGCAGAGAGGCAGGGCCTGCGGGGGTCCCCGGACCGGAGCGTTGAGGAGCCAGAGGCCGAGCTCGCCGGGCCACCCAGGTGACGCGACGTGCGGGGTGGCGTTCGGACCCCTCCGGGCTCCTGAGAGGCGGTGAGCGACTGCGTCCCTTGAGGCGCTGTGGCCCTTGGAAGACCCAGCTGGGGGGCGCTTGTGGAGGTCTGGGGCGTGGGAGCTGGGAGCGTGCTCCGCCCGTGGTGGTGTCGGGGGACCTGCAGTCTTGCAGGCGGGACCCCGCTGTGACGCGGCTGGACTGCCAGGGAGGAAGCGGAGTAGTGGCCAGCTGCCACGCCGTGTACTTCCCTTGCCCCCGAGCTGTGTGGGGTCTGCTTCGACCTGCTTGGACTACCGGGGGAGCCGTGGAGCGGAGGGCTCCCCCCTGAACCCGGTGATTCAAGTGTGGGCCCGGTGGGATCGGGTTGGGGCCCGTCTGGTGAGCGGTCCCCCTGGGGGGCTCCCGCTGGCGGCCACCTGGAGGAGACGTCGCCCCACTGACCTCCCTGCTGGCTGTGTGTCCCCGGATGAGGAGAGTGCGGCAGCGGCCTGAGAGAGCAGAGGCGTGGGTGGAAGCGTCCTGCAGCTGGGTGTGCTGCTCCATAGCTGGACCCTCCGACCCGGTGAGCGCCTGCCTGTATCTGCCCCCTCCCCACGCTTGGCTCGGACTGGGAAGAGGGGCCTGCCCGGAGACCGGCTATTCCCGGTTGTTGGGAAGCGCTGTGGGGGCCGCACCGGTGGTGGAGACGGGGGGCCTGGCAGCGTGTTGCACCGAGCTATCCTTGAACGGCCCAAGATGCCCCACAAGACCCGGGGGCAGGCCCGGTGGGGACGGTCCACAGCGGGGTGCCACCCCTTCGACGCCGCCTGGAGCTAGTGCCCCTCCCAAGCAAAATGACGATAAAGCGCCTGCCACCAAGGCCTTTATGCTGGAGCTGTTCAACACCATCAAGGAGGATATCACCAGCCTCCGCTCTCAGCTGGCTTCTGACCTCCGGGAGGTGCGCCGGGATGTGGATGGTATTGGGGAGAGTGTGGCCACCCTGGAGGAGCATGACTTGGGACTCGCCGGCGACATCCATCAACTCCAACAGGATGTTCTTCGGCTCACGGAGCAGAACCTGGAACTCCAGGCCCACGCGGCGGACTTAGAGAACAGGTCCCGACGGAACAATATTCGCATTCGAGCGGTGCCGTGGGATGGAGAGGCTGGGGACCTGCGGAGCTATGTGGAGGGCCTGTTCTTGCAGATCTTGGGAGAGGACGATATCCGCGAAGTCCGGATGGACAGGGCACATCGCGTGGGGTTGCCAAGAGGGTCAGGGGCTCCTCCCCCCAACATCCTGGTCTGCGTCCACGATTACCAGCTTAAGGAGCGCATTCTTCGGAAGGCGCGTGGGATTCCGTCGCTGCTGTACCGGGACCACCATCCCCAGCTGTTTCAGGATCTGGCGGCGTCAACGCTACAGAAGCGACGTGACTTCCGTCCCGTGACATCCTTCTTGCGGGACCAGAATGTCTCCTACTCGTGGGGTCACCCGTTTCGGCTTATTTTCCGGTGGCGGAACAAGCTGGTTCAGGTCCGCTCTCTGCAGGCTGCCAAGGATCTCCTGGGATTGGATGACGGGTCCCCCCGCTGGGAGCTGGGGTCTCGCCGGCGGGGCGACGTCGACGCTCCTCCACTTGGCAGAGAGTGGGGCGCTCTTCCGCTGCGGGTCGGCCGGACCCTGAGACCAGCGTTCAGGAGCGAGGTGCCGCGGTTGCTTCGGTGGCGACTGTGACGGAAGCTGCCTGGCAGGACTCTTCTTCGGCTGCCTAACCCCTTGGGAGGCCTTTGCTTGCTTGACGCCGGAGGGCCGCCCTCCTTTCAGGTACCACTGGGAATTGATGTACTTTGTGGGGAGACACCCTGGGCCTGTTCCCTGGAGGGAAGTGATCGGGGACCCCGCTCCATGGACTTGGGGGATAACCACAGTGGGCCTGGCTTTTTTCTCTTTCTTTTTTGTCTTCGGTGGGGTCCTAGTTGGGGTGGTCCTGGGAGAGGGAGGGGGGGTTGGGAGGGGGAGGGTTGGGGTTGGGGAGGGGAGGGGAGGGACCGGTGGTGGCGGCTGGGGGTGGCGTGTGCGGGCTGTGTGTGGATTGTTTGTTCCGCGGGGTTGGGGGGTGGACCTGGGGTGAGTAACTGTACGCGATCTGAGTCCGGGCGGGGGGGTGAGGGGCTGAATTGGCTAGGGTCCTTGTTCTATTTGCTGTGGCAGAGTGCGAGGCGACATCTGGTTGATGGGTCTGGGGAGACGCAAGACGACTTGGGATACGACCTGGAGTCTCCGTGCACTGTGAGTCGGGTGCGGCTGTCTTGGGGTGCGTTGCCGACCCTCGCTGGGGGAGGGAGGCCTGAACGCGCTGGGGGACGGGTGAGGGAGCTGTGGTGTGAGTGGGGAGGTCTGGCGGAGATGGGAGAGGGGAGTTATGTAGGATGCCTCTTACCCTAGGTACTTGGAATGTGAACGGGCTGAACTCTCCCCAGAAACGCCAGAAGGTCTGGAAATACATCCTGGATGTGGTGGGACTTCAGGAGACACACCTGACCTGGAGGGACGAGTCCCGCCTCAAACATAGGCAATTCCCCCTTATTTATAGGTCTTCGGCGGCGTCGAAACACAGGGGAGTGGCCCTGATGTTCCGTTCGACCCTTCAGTTTCAGCCGTTGGGGGTGCGTGGCGATAAGGAGGGCAGATGGCTCATTGTTAAAGGAGTACTCCTCGGCAGGACTTGCACGTTCCTGGTGTTGTATGCCCCTAATGCTGGGCAAAATAGGTTTCTCCTGGAATTGCTGCGCTCGGTGGAGGACTTTGTGGAGGGCGGCCTCTTCATAATGGGCGATTTCAATTTGGTCTGGGATAGGGACTTGGACTGTTCTCACCAGCGTAGAGCCGAGACCAGCCTCTTTTCTGAGGAGACACGTCAGCGGTTTGAGGAGCTGGGCCTGTTGGACGGGTGGCGTTCTCTGCACCCCCTTTCTCGTGATTGCACCTTCTTTTCTCATGTGCACCACTCTTACTCCCGACTCGACCATGTTTTTTATAGCCAGTCCCTCCATGGGTCTCTGAGGGAAGCAAAGATTTTTCCCCTCTCCGTCTCTGATCATAGCCTGTTGGCGCTGAGCCTCCAGTGGGCTCCGGAGGGGACTGCGCCGCGACAATGGTACTTTCCGGCGTCCCTGGTGCGGGACGAGTCTTCCTGCAAAGACCTCCGTAAGGCGATTCGGGAATTCTTTGAGCTCAACCCGGTACAGGACACCTCGATCTTCACTACCTCGGACACCTTTAAGGCGTCGATTCGGGGTAGCTGCTTGGCCCTTAATGCAGCGCTCAATAGGCTGCGGAGGGCGGAATGGGAAGCGCTGGAGCGGGAGCTCTCAACGCTGGAGCAGGCGCATAAGGCCAATCTGTCCAGGCAAACGCTGCGCTCCCTTACTGCTCTCAGGGGCAAGCTCCGGGCCCACTATAATAACAGGGCAGAGTTCACTCTCCTGAAGCTCCGCCGTCTCTCTTACTCCCAGGGGAACAAGGTGGGGAGGCACTTAGCCCGCCAACTACGCCATAAACGGGAGAAGGAGTACATAGGGGGCATGAGGGACGCCGCCGGCTTGCTGCAGCACAACGACGCGATCAAGGCAGACCTCTTCGGGGACTTTTATGCGACGTTGTACTCGGGGGACGCCCTGGACCCCGCTGCCCAGGAGGACTACCTACGCGCTCTTCCTCTCCCCCGTGTGTCTACCGAATGGAATGACCTGCTCTCTGCCCCCATTACTAGGGAGGAAGTGTTGGGCGCCATTAAATCTCTGAAGCCCCACAAGGCACCTGGCGCGGACGGGTTCACGGCCATTTTCTATCAGACCTTTGCTGTGGATGTCTGTAAGTTCCTGGTTCGCCTGTATAATGAAATGGCCGACGCGGGGGTATCCTCGGTCTCCATGGCGGAAGCGGTCATCTCGGTGATCCCTAAACCTGGCAAAGATCCATCTGTTTGTTCGTCATTCAGGCCGATAGCCCTTCTCAACCTCGATGCTAAACTTTACTCTTCCATTCTAGCGTCGCGCTTACAAGACCTGATGCCGGCGTTAATTCACCCTGACCAATCGGGTTTCATCAAGGGGCGGCAAACTCATGATAACACTAGACAGGTGGTCCACCTTATTGAGAAGGCCAACCGGTTTAACATCCCGGCGGTGTTGATTGGCCTGGATGCCGAGAAGGCATTTGACCGGGTGGACTGGCAGTTCCTGTTCCGGACTCTTCAAGCCTTTGGATTCTCGGACAGGTTCGTGACCATGCTTAAAGCCAACTATAGCGGCCCCCGGTCTAGAGTCGCGGTGAATGGGTACTTGTCCCCCTTCTTCTCGCATTCGCGGGGCAGGCGGCAGGGTTGCCCTCTCTCCCCCTTGTTGTTCGCCCTGAGTATCGAGCCCCTAGCAATGGCAATCCGGGAACACCCGGATATCCGGGGACTGCCCTTCACGGGGGAGCAACACAAGATTTCTTTGTTTGCGGACGATGTCCTCCTGTCCCTTGCGGATCCGGCGCACTCCATCCCCCATGTGCAGAGGGCCCTGGCGCACTTTGAGGAGGTGGCAGGGTTTTGGGTCAATTACGGCAAATCTTATATCCTCAATCTCACGCTCTCGTCAGCGGAGGTGGACCGTCTTCGACCGCTCTCGCCCCTACCGTGGTCCCACTCATCCCTATTGTATCTAGGGGTTCGCTTGACCCCCACGGTTAGTAGGCTGTACTCCGCCAATTTCCCCCCGCTCTTGGCGACTATCTAAACTGATTTGCAGCGATGGAAGCCGTTGTTTATCTCCTGGCTGGGCAGGATCCATGCGATCAAGATGACGCTCTTACCGAAGCTCTTATATTTATTTCAGGCTCTCCCTATTGTCCTCGACGGGGATTTCTTTCGCCGCATAAAGACTCTCATGCTTCGCTTCGTGTGGCAGGGGGGCCGGGCTCGTTTTTCCTTTGCCACTCTTCGGCGACCGCGGACGGAAGGGGGGGTGGGCCTCCCTGACATGCATCTCTACTATAAGGCAGCGCAACTGAGGGTCTTGGTGGAGTGGACCCAACCCCTTTCTGAGAAGCATTGGCTCCACATGTATAGGAGTGTGGCGGGTCGCACGATCTGGGACCTGGTGTGGAAGCCTAGGGGGGATAGGCCCAAGAATGCTTACATTAGCACCCCTACCGGCACCACCCTTAAGGTCTGGGACTCGGTTTCAGGAGACGAGCGATGGACTACTTTCCCATCGCCCTTCACTCCCATACATTTCAACCCGGCCTTTCCGCCTGCACTTCGGGAGGGCCCTTTTGATGCCTGGAGGGAGGGAGGCTGCCTAGCCCTCACGCATCTATTCCATGGCTATGCCCCACTGACTTTCCCGAATTGTGGGCGGGACTATGGGATTGCCGAGACGGAGCAGTTCCACCACGCTCAGTTGCTCCACTGGGCCCTATCTCCGTCGGGTCGAGAAGTGGCAACTCGGCCACCCACCCCCTTTGAGGCCTTTCTTTCTCGAACCACGACCATGCGCGGGGCCATCTCTTTCATCTATAGCCACCTCCTGACCACCGCGGTCTCGCCTAGGCCACGATATATGGGTCATTGGGAGGACCTCCTTGGGCATGACATCACGGATGAGGAGTGGTCCCATCTGTGGCGGGATCCGGCCAGACATAACCACTCGATGGAACTTCGAGAGGCGCATATTAAAACTATGATGGATTGGTACCTCCCCCCTGCCAAGCTCCATCGCATCTTCCCCGGCTCCTCAGACAGATGTTGGAGGGGATGTGGCTTGTTGGGGGACTTCCGCCATATCTGGTGGGACTGCCCGGTCATCCGCCCCTATTGGGAAGAGGTCCAGTCCCATATTAAGGACATCTTGGGGTACCCGATCAGGGATTCCCTGGAGCATGTGCTGTTGGGCCTTTGGGACCCGCTTTTAGAACATCAGACTCGAGCGAACAAGAAGATCTTTTGGCTCTGCATAGGGGTGGCTAAAATCACTCTGGCGGCAGCCTGGAAAAAGAGGGAAGCCCCAGCGATTTCTCTGTGGCATGCAAGGTTGTGGAAGTTGTTGAGCTTGGAGCGCATGGCGGACATATTTCTGGGGGACTTCAAAAATTTTGTTTTCCGTTGGGGGCCCTTGGTGCGCTTTCTGTCTGGTGGGCTACCAGCTGCTGTGTGCCCGCCATCGGTCCGAGCCCTCCATCTGTTTCAGGTTTGAATATCATTGGATGATTGCTGAAGTGTGATTGTGTGCTGCCACCACTGGAGGGTAGGGAGGGTGGGGGGGGTGTTGGGGGAGTGGGGGGGCTTTTTCCCCTTTTTCACGGTTTTCATTTTAGTTTTTCTTGGGTTACTGTGACAGTCCTAAACGACAAGAGGGGAGAGCCTGCAGTACTGGGATTGGCTGGTCCGGCCCCGGTAACTTCAATCCTGTTGTACATTCTTGGTGGGCGGAATTCAGACGCCCGTATTGCATCTGTGCTGGAGGCCTGGACTTGGACCCTCTTCTTTTCCTTTAGACTTGTAGCTTAGCTGGGCCGGACAGCAGGACATTTGCTGGTCATAGCGGCCCCCCCCAATTTGTGCATCTCCCCTGCGTGGGAATTGTTGCGGGATTGCCGCGTGTGTTCTTTTTTTTTCCTTTCCCTTGTTTTATACCTCAATTAAAAACACCTTTGAGAAAAAATAATTCTTTAGCTCCCCGTAGCGCAGTGCCCGAGTTGGCCAGAAACAAAAGCAAATCGTCTGCATAGAGCGCTATATGCTGCACCTGTCCTTCCACTAACATCCCCTGAAAGTGACGACCCGTCCTGGCATGGACAGCCATGGGCTCGATTGCCAGAGCAAATAGCAGAGGGGACAGCGGGCACCCCTGTCTCTTACCCCTACCTACTCTACATGTGGCAGATATCAGTCCTCCCGTTCAGACCCTGGCAGTGGAGTTATTGTACAGGATCGTCATCCATTCAACAAAGCGGTCCTCCAGTCCAAACGCCCTCAGGACATTAAAAAGGTACGACGATTTGAGACTATCAAAAGCCTTCTCAATGTCGACCATGAAAACACAGGCATCCTCCTTACAATAAGTGTCCGCCCCTAGAATGCGCAGGAGTTTCCGAACATTCATCGCCGTTTTCTGAGACGGAATAAAACTCGCCTGATCCATGTGAATTAGGGTCGTCATATGAACCAGCAATCTACTCGCCAACACACGACTCAATATCTTGTAGTCCAGGTCAAGCATGGCCAGTGGCCTATAGGAGGTCCTATCCCTGGCCGGTTTCCCCGGTTTCAGAAGAGGGACAATTATTGTCTCTTGCGTAGTCGCCAGGAGGAAACACTCCTGTCTCGCTCTATTATACAGGGCTACTAAGCGAAGGGCCAGGGCGTCTACGTATGTGGAATCAAATTCCACCAGAAGCCCATCCGTCCCCGGTGTCTTGCTCCTAGCCATGTGCTTGATGGCTCTACGCACTTCCCCACCTCTATGTCCCTGCCAAGCTCTTCCGCCGCCTCCTCCTCTATACTGGGGAGCTCCACTGCTGCCAGAAAGTACCCATCACCAGGAAGTCCTGGGGCAAGCTTACTCTGATATAATCCCGTGTAGTACTGCAGAAATTGCTCATTCATGGCACACTGGGTATACACTGCATTACCCCCTGGATCCCTCAATTCCAATATCGACGTCCCCCTCCTTGCCGGATTGGACAGCCACGCCAGCAGCGCATCAGATTTGTCCCGGTCGGCATGCGCCCGAGCAGTGTAGGCCTTATAGTCAAAGGAACGCAAGCGTTCTATTTGTACAGCCAGGGCCTTGCGAGCCACAAGGAGATCTTCCTGCTTATCAGGTTGTTCCGGCCTCTCTTTCTCAACCTCTCTAAGTTTATTCTCTGCGCTGTGGGCATCCTGCAACAGCACCCTTCGCACTCCCACCACTTCCCCTATGCAGCGCCCCCTGATCACCGCCTTAAAGGTGTCCCATTCTATGAGTGGAGTCGTTGCTGGCCCATTGCTAACCCTGAAATAGTCTTCTATCGCTGTACCTATTGTGGCCCTGAACACTGGATCCTCTAATGCCTCTGGTCTCAGTCTCCAGGTGGGAATGGCAGGGCGACCCCGCAACCAATTTAGCGATACCAACAGCGGGTTGTGATCTGATATCGTCCTAGTCAAATATTCACTATTGGTGATTGCCCCATGTACGTCTGGCGAACAGAGGATCAAATCCAGGTGAACATGTAAGTCATGCAACGAGGAAAAATAGGAATAATCCCTATCTTCTGGATGAGAAGTCCTCCAAGTGTCCGTCAGTCCCCACTGTTGCTGCCATGCCCGTCTCACCGCCTCCAGTCTGGTCGCCGGGGCAACCGCGAGAGGAGGATGCGATCGGTCCAGGTCAACGTCTGCAGTACAATTAAAGTCTCCCCCTAACAGCACCGACACCGTCAGCATAGTCGCCAGCTGTCCTGATAAATGCACAAGAAATGCAGCTTGGTCCATGTTGGGGACGTAAATGCTGCCCAACACAATGTCCCTGCCGTCAAGGCACCCCGCGACCACTACATACCGTCCGTCCGGGTCAACCAGCTGTCCAGCGCACTGAAAGGGAACCCCCGCACGGATCCATATTAACGTGCCCCGTGCAAAGGCCGAATAAGCCGTGGAGAATACCTGCCCCCGCCATCTGCGCTGTAGAGCCGCACCCTCTTGTTTCGTGAGATTCGTCTCCTGTAATAGTGCAATCTGCACCCCTCTCCTCACAAGGTATGCATGTATCTTATGGCGATGTGACATAGTGTGCATTCCCCTGATGTTCTAGGTCATACATTTAATACCTACGGTGGATCCCATAGATCGTTCTTCAGCGTCTTCCCGTCTGGACCCCACCCCAGCGGCATGCCTGCTCCCAAAAGAAACCCCATCAAACCCCTGAATTCCCCAACTCCCACTCCCCAGGGCAGGTACAAACAAACAAGCTCCCATCCAAACTAGTGCAACAATCAACTGGTCACAAAATACGGTGAGGCATGTGCTGACCCAATAAGACCCGGATCATTCCCGGCCACCCCCCCCCCACCCGCAGTAAGCAGGGGAGCCCCCGACTACAGCTCATGTCTGGTGCCCTCGTCTCACAGTCCCCGGGATACAGTGCATTCAGGAGCCAGCCCCTGGCACCACCATATCCTTTTCCCAGCCAGCTGCATACGCCCATCTCAAATAAGTAAATCCGCCGTCTGAGGTGTAACTTCGGGAAGCTCAGGCCCAGAGTCCCCAGTCGTGTTGCTGGTAGGAGAAGCCGCAGGCCTGTTCATGCAACGGTTAGTGATAGTGGAGTTCGGGCTAGCCTCGCCCCGGCTGATTACTGCAACCGCCTGCACAGCCCTAACCCTCTGAAGCTGGAGTCCCAGCGGCGTCACAGACCTCTGCAACCCCAAAGGAGCAGTTGATCCTCGTCCCGCAGTACTCGAAGGAGAAGTATTCCGTGTTCTCGGTGTGCGAGCCTCCAGCCACTGCCATGGTTCTTGCGGGTTAGTGAAGAAGTGTGTAGCAGCCCCATCCACTACCCTCAGCCGTGCTGGGAACAGCATGGCGTATGGTAAATGCAGTTGTCGGAGTTTCCGCTTTAGGGCAAGGAAGGAAGCACGCTGCCGCTGCACCCCCCTGGTGAAGTCCGGGAAGATCATGACCTTGGAGTTCACGATCTGATGGTTCAGCCTCCCCCTCGCCTGCTGCAAGATGTGGTCTCTGTCGCGATAATGGAGCAAGCGTACAACCATCGGCCGCGGAGGCGCACCCGGCTTGGGAGGTCTGGCTGGGACCCTGTGCGTGCGTTCAAGGGTGAAGAAGGGGGAGAGCCCCACCAGGGCCACCACGGTCCTGAGCCAGTGCTCCATGTACTGAACGTCGTCGTCTCCTTCCTCCCGTTCCGGGACTCCCACTATGTGGAGGTTGTTCCTGCGAGAGCGCCCTTCGCTGTCCTCCTTCCTTGCATCCAAGATTTTGACCCTGTCTTCCACCAACTTGAGAGAGCGCTGCAACGTTGAGACTGCATCCGGGAGCACCTCCAAGGCTTTCTCATTGACTTTCACCCGGTCTTTGAGCTTGCCGTGGTCGTTTTTCAGTAGGTTGAGATCAACCCCTATGGTGTCCATCTTGGTCTCCAAGGCCTCCCTCGAAGAGGTGATGGCCTGCATGATGTCCACCAGCATGAGCCACCCTGCGCCTCGCTCCCCCGCTGGTCAACCACTTCCTCCTCATCTTCAGACTATTGCCCCTGTGCATCCACTTGCAAGGCAGTGAAACCCTTCCGGCGGAATACTCTCCCCATCTTGGCAGGTTTCAAGGGGCCGTGCAGGTCCTCCAGGCAATGAGCACTGAGAAGTGCAGAAAATGTCATGAAAAGCAGGGCACACAGGAAAGTTCAGGGAAGGCACCCCAACGCTGCTGGCCGTTCCTCAAACAGGGAGAAAGGGGTATGCAGGAGCACCAGGCCTGAAGGGTAATAGGGCAAGCGCCCCTGTCCACCAGTGTCCCAATACACGCTCCTGAGGCCCTCCAACCCTCGTGAGCAACTCAATACAGTCCCCACACCTCTCAGATAGTGCAGCGGTGGTTGTCACAGTTCTGTCCTCTCTGCGTCAATCTCCGCCGCTCACCTCCGTCGCACCAGGGCCCCATCGGCGATAGATCCTCCGCTCCACAGCTTCACCAAGGTATTCTAAAAGGCACCCAAGATGAGGAGTCAGGCTGCAGAGAGAGCAGCAATCCAGCCGCAGTCGTCCCCGTACCCGCAGGTGGGATCCAGCCTGAGGAACGAGATCCTTCTGGGATCCTCCCAGTCACCATCCCTTTCCAGCTTGCGGACTCTCTCCAGGCCCACAAAAGGTCGATCCCGCTCCGGTCGCCAGTCCCTCTCACGCTGCGCCTCCAATTCGCGATGATGAGCGGTGCAGCAGGCAGATCGCACACACCTGATCAAGCGGGCTCAGGATCCTCTGGCGGCCATTTCCCTGCACCACCTCGCGGCCGCCATCTTGTGGGCTCCCTGCTCGGAGCCGTGCCGGTCAATTCGCGCTGCATCGCCAACACCCAGGGGTCTCCTCGCCTTGGCAATCGGACTAGAGTTCGTCTTCCGCACCACTGCCCCGGCGCGACTGGAAGCCGCGGTACAGCCCACCGTCCGGAGAGATTGGCGTCTGGCCGCCATCTTGAAAGTTCCGCGCCCGGAGCCGATCCGGAGATATTTCAACTTTTTCTGCATCACAGGGACACCTCCGTCGCCTTGCGGGCGTTCATCAGCGGCACCAATTGTTCGGAAACCTTTTTCGGGGTGAGGGCCCCCTCACACAGCCAGGATAGTAACCGGACGAGGGGAAGCCACGGAAGGAGTTCCGGAGTCCGCTTTCCCTCACATCGGCGCCAAGCCACGCCGCCCCATATAGGTTTTTTACTATTAACATTTAACATACAAAAACATCTATTTTCTTTAAACCTAAAAAAACCGTTGTTAATTTCCCTACACTTAATGATAAGGAGATCTCTGTCATGAATCCTGAGGTCGCTACCAATTGTGTGGAACGTCAAATGCAGTCGTAAAGCCACTACTAGTGGTAACATTATGGTCATATATGACGTTTTTAGTTACTTCACCCCCTATTTCAATGGGTGGGGACATGTAAGTAACTTTACACTTGTAAATGGTGAATAGCCAAAAGTAGTAAAGTTACTCAAAAGCGTAAGAGTAAACTTACAAATACAAATTTACTCTTGTGTAAGTGTATCTTTGTGAATACCCCCCACTTCTCTACTATAGCCATAGAGCCTGCCGTAGAGGGCTTTACCAGCCATTAAAGGCCTGCCTTTAACAAGGGAGCAGGCCTTTAAGTGCCAGTTGAGCCCGCTACAAAGGGCTCTAAGGCTATTAGAACATTCCTCCCCTAGAAGGCAAAATGCTCTAATTTGTGAAACAAAGACCTCACAGAGCCCAAGGGGGTTGAAATCCCCTCGGGTTCCGTGAGGCCTTTGTTAAACAGTAGAATTTTAATGCTCCAGGCTTCTACCGGCCATTACAAGCCCGGAGACCTCAATTGTCTTTAATGGAGCTCCCAACATTCCAATGTTTTAATAATCAAGTGAAGGTAACTGGGCTTTCACATAATCCGTGTCCTCTAGGTCAAAGAAGGGGACATGGGATCAGATTTATTCAGCCTCCCTATTGGCCAGGCTGGAAGAAAATTTAAAATGAAGCATTATGGGACTTCTGGAACAGGCTAACATTTTAGAATTAACGTTCATTCCTAGTACATGAGATTAGATGGCTGACCTTGAGACAAGAGACATCGGGCCATACAACGCCTTCTTATGAAAATGGCACTTTATGTCCAGCAGGACCTCCAGGGGCCATGGCAGTGGATTAAATGGACTGCAACAGCAGGTTTGGTGGGCTACAGAGCATTTCTTCTTGAAGGAGTCCACGACTCCCCATGGGCCTTCAGCAGTGCCGCGGTGGGCTCTTGAGAAAACTGTTCCCAGCACAGCAAAGGCACGCCTCCCTGCACACTACGGCTCACATCCTGCGCTTTCCTACATTTGCAGGTATTTATTATCCCATTAGTCATAGCCATTCTTTAATTCCTAAACATTGCGAATACCATTAGAGCTGTCTCTCTTCCTACCAGGCTGACAAATCAGCCATGTAACATCGCGAGTTGAGTTCAGCCTACTCCTCAGCGTCATGAAATTGGATCTTCAAACAAGGTGAAGAGCATGGTGATGAACAGACGCTCTTCAGCCAAATATTCATATGAAATTCATGAGCTAACTTTAGATAAGGACTGAGGGGCATATTTTAAAGGGGCCAGCAAGTGAATAAAATCACAATACGTTTCAAAACCCAAGCAGACGTCATCAAAAAAAACTACTATTCTAGAATGCCTGACGCTGGTCATTGATGAAGGAGGACTTGCCGGTCCCTTTAAGCTGGGCAGATGGACTTGGTGTGGTGCTGCTACCTTCCAACTTTGAATACTCCTACGGTGCAACAAACTTCTTGATGTGTCCCTGGAGGGTTTGCACCCTAACCCTGGCAAAGAGTTTTTTGTGCCTCATTTACTTTTGGCCTCCAACGCCATCGCTGTCAGTGTCTGGTACTTTTGGGCCTTTCAGTGGTGTATCACACAAGGAGGTAGCAGCCAAAACGTATTGGGTAATTTTAAGTTTGAAAGGCGGTCTGCCATGCCAGTGCAGACCTTGGCTTCCACTTTCAGCAGAGTTTGAAAGGCGGTCTGCCACTGCAGTGGAGACCTTGGCTTCCACTTTCAGCAGAGTTTGAAAGGTGGTCTGCCACACCAGTGGACACATTGGCTTCCACTCTCAGTAGAGTTGGAAAGGCGGTCTGCCACATCAGTGGAGTACTTGGCTTCAACTCTCAGTAGAGTTTGAAAGGCGGTCTTCTACGCCAGTGGAGACCTTGGCTTACATTCTCAGTAGAGTTTGAAAGGCGATCTTCTGCGCCAGTAGAGACCCTGGCTTCCACTCTCAGTAGAGTTTGAAAGGCAGTGTGCTACGTCAGCAGAGATCTTGGCTTCAACTCTCAGTAGAGTTTGAAAGGCGGTCTTCTATGTCAGGGGAGACCTTGGCTTCCACTCTCAGTAGAGTTTGAAAGGTGGTGAGCCACGTCAGTGGAGGTCTTGGCTTCCATTCTCAGTAGAGTTTGAAAGGCGGTGTGCCATGCCAGTGAAGACCTTGGCTTCCACTCTCAATAGAGTTTGAAAGACGGTCTGCCACGTCAGCGGAGATCTTGGCTTCCATTCGCAGTAGAGTTTGAAAGGCGGTGTGCCACGCCAGTGGAGACCTCGGCTTCCACTCTCAGTAGAGTTTGAAAGGCGGTCTGCCACGCCAGTGGAGACCTCGACTTCCACTCTCAGTAGAGTTTGAAAGCCGGTCTGCCACGTCAGCAAAGATCTTGGCTTCCATTCTCAGTAGAGTTTGAAAGACGGTCTCCCACGCCAGTGGAGACCTTGGCTTCCACTCTCAGTAGAGTTGGAAAGGGGGTCTGCCACGTCAGTAGAGCACATGGCTTCACCTCTCAGTAGCTTTTAAAAGGTGGTCTTCTACACCAGTGGAGACCTCGGCTTCCACTCTCAGTAGAGTTTGAAAGGGGGTCTACCACGTCAGTGGAGCACTTGGCTTCACCTCTCAGTAGAGTTTGAAAGGCGGTCTTCTACGCCAGTGGAGACCCCGGCTTCCATTCTCAGTAGAGTTTGAAAGGCGGTCTTCTACGCCAGTGGAGACCCCGGCTTCCATTCTCAGTAGAGTTTGAAAGGCGGTCTTCTACGCCAGTGGAGACCTTGGCTTCCATTCTCTGTAGAGTTTGAAAGGCGGTCTGCTACACCAGTGCAGACCTTCACTTGGCTTCAGACCGAGGATGGGAGCATTGTTAGAAAGTTTCTTAAAGATCTTAAAGGTTGCCTGAGCCTGCCTTGCTTAGGATGTAAAAAAACGCCAAGCCAGTAGTTCGCAAGACTAAAAAAGTATCCAATCTTAGGTTTCTCCACTATAAAGTGATGGATAGGTTGGTGCATCTGGGAGTGATCAAAGAAATTCAAGTCTGAGTGACTGGTTCCAGTGATTCTGGCACTCAAGGATGGGGTGGAGATCACAATGTGTGTAGAAGTCCTGTATTTCATTAGGAACATCTGGATATAACGGTAGCCCTTTGGTCAATATATCTGAGGGTTGCCCGTGTTAAACAGAGCCAAGTTGTTCAGTGTGATGGAATTATCTGCCGCATATCATCTAGTGCTGCTGGAAGAACACTCTAGTCCTCTGACCTCATGTGTACTATCATGAGGGGAATACAGGTCTATATGGATGCTACTTGGTTTGGCATTTGAGGCTGTTTGTTTTCAGAGGGTTATAAAGAAAGTACTGGAAGAGGTGGTGCAAGTGATATTTTTCCAAGCTCACATTCTTGTATATGGCAAACACCAGAAAATTCATGCTAGATTGCTTATGCAAATTTTAAGGAAATTGGAGCAGAGTGGATTAACCTTTAAAAAAAAAGGAAACTTCTTAGTAGGTCGAACGATATCCTGTGAGAGGATTGGTCGCAAGATGGAGCTTGTAGAGTTTACAGTCAATCTATCTATTCTGAATTATATGAATCAAGTAAGGTTATTTCTCAGATTAGCACACTTTTACTCTGAGTTTACTCAAAACCTCACCGGTGTGTTTCAACCAATAAGATTGGTATTAAAGGAAGGTGTGAAACATGATTGGTCCGCTGAATGTGATACTGCCTTCAAGTAGGTAAAGGATAAAATGAGTAGGACGCTCTGCCTTGAACTATTTGATGTGCAGTAGAAGACAGTCTTCACCCTTGACGCCATCCTGAAAGCGTGGACCTCCCTCCGATGGAAGACGGTGAAGAGTGGATGTGTTCATTTCTCGTTATTAACTGAAGGGAGCACAGAGGCACTGATCAGTAGCTTCTTCGTAGACTATTCAGCACTTACGTTTTATGTGCTGGGCCTTCCTTTTGTAATGAGATTGGATCACCGACCGGTGGTGCAAATTTTCCCTTATTAGGGGGCTGAACGAGCAACCCCATAGTTCAGAAGGTGGAATGAAGGTTTACAGGAGTACAGCCCTTGGGGTGGGGACTTACCAAGACCCAAGACACGTGCAGCTGATTGTTTCCCAATCTGCAGGTAGTGGTAAGTCTCATGTGGTAAGGGCGATCTCCTTGTCATTGGTGGAGGTACCAGAAGAACTGTGATCCAAAGTGGATTTGGTTGTAATTGGCCTATTTGATCTCCTTTCTGCCCCTAAAAATATATGTAATTCTAGCCGTTGCCTATACATCCAATTGAGTGGTCACAAAATGTGTACGTTCTTTCAAAACTTGAGTAGTGTTAAAGAGTTTCTGAAAGATGAGTTTGCACTGAAGGAATGTCAAAAACCATTATTAATGACAATGGGGTACAAGTTGTATCAAGTGAGATGCAAGAATTTCTGAGTGGTTTTTCTACAGACCACCAGAGATCATATCTCAATGCTCCCCAGGCAAGTTGGGTTGGTGGAGTGGATGTACAGGCTGGTAAAGCCATGTGTGCAAAAGGCAATGGATTGAAGACAGCCGCTCAAGGACGTGTTGCGAGAAGCAAAACGGGCACAATTTAACACATCCAATAGTGAATCCAGAGACTCACCTTTTTGTGTGTTTAAAGGGGAGCCTGGTGGTTTCAAAGCATGATCCTTTGTGGGTGTGGTGTGTATCCGGAGCCAAGGATCAGAGGCAGGAGCAGTCTGCCATCAGCAGGAGAGAGTCTGGGATGCATTACAAGAATTGGCACAGTACGACGTTGAGCGCCACTAGGATGCAGAGGTAGGAGAATGGGTTTATGTCAAAGATGCAGGGTTCGGAAGGAAAGCTAGTCCAAGTCTTTAGGTCCCGACAAGATTAGGGGGGCAGGATGAATGTGGTGGCAGTTGAGTCGGGTGATGTGTGGAGTATGAAGCAAAAACCAAAGGAAATGATGGACGGAGTGTTGAACATTGCAAGCACTCACCCCCAGTCAACTGATCTGGGTTTAATCCATCACCGTTCTTTAGCCCACTCTGCCACCCCAGTTCAGACATGGCCATATGCAAATCAGTCTGACCCTGTGCCTCATGGGAACAGTCCAGGCCGAACTGCCAAACCATGCCTTCCCTGGACCGGAAACAAGCTCCCTAGGACCGGTTTCTGGCATTTCAGCAGTCTTCAGCCAGGCTTGCTTGAATCCAGTGGCAAAGTGAGCAAGGGACCCACGTCTGGGCATACCCTGCCAACTTATGGCGAACAAAGCAAAAACCAAAGGAAATGAATGTGTGTGGAGTATGCCCAGGTTGGCCAAATGTGCAGGACGGGAAAGGCTAGAGAAGGTGTTGGTGAAAGAGAGTTCATGAAATGTCTGGATGATGCTGGTGAGGGAAGGATGCAAACTTGTGAGTATGAGAGAAGAGCAGGCAGTAGGACTACAAAATCTACTAGTCAGCCTGAGCTCGGTTGTTTCATTTTGTGCATCTGGCTTGCAGTTCTGTATTTGTGTTTATGGTATTTTGTGTCATTTGAATCGCTCTGATACATTTTACACATTCCTATTCCTGTATTCAAATGCTTTGACATGATTGTACCTTTTTAGGTCTCGGCCTGACGTAGGCAGCACAGCGCATGCGCTGCCTCGTCATACGAGGCTTTTTGGAATCGATACGATTCCAGAAGCCTCGTCCCAGCTCCGCCTTCAACTTTGATTTGAGCGCGTCATTTGGCGTCACGAATTATGCCAAAGGCAGTGCAATGATTGCACTGAAGGCATGCCACTCGCTGATTCTTGCCACCCTAACCACGCCCTGCGGGATTGGATATTTTACCCGCGGCGTTAGACAGTAGGTTTATTTTTTGCTTCTGGGGGGGGGGGGGGGGGGGGGGGGAATACTTCATCATCCCATAAATTGGGTGTCAGTGTGTGACACCGGCAAGAGGGTGGAGTCATAAAAATCGGAGTCTGATGGTCAATTTAAACTTTTAAAAAGATGTTAGCGGCAAGGGCAGATGTGGTATCAGTCTGTTCTGGTTTACTTAATTAGTCACAAAGAGTGTTCATTTTAAAATCTTATGAGGTTAAAGCCCCAACTGCGGAGATGTTGTGTGCCCAGCAATTTCCAGGGAGCGACAATGTTATGGCAACACTGGAATTTGATGTACTTGCTGGCGGGATCTGTGCTAGTCTATTTACCGTTTTGACTCAAAGCAGCATTCAGGGTTAATGTGCCTGCTGCAAAGCACATTGTGTAACATGCAGATCGCACGTTCGTGTAGATATGTAATTGGGGGGTGATGGTGTCGCTGCCTTTGACGCAGAGTTCCTTATGTTACTTGCTATTTATAATGTGCATCCTTCTAAAATAGCACAGTGAGCTATGCCCCGGCTTCAAGGAGCTGCATGTAAACTGCAGGCCTTGGTTCAGAACATGTTTTTTCCCCCTCAGTCTGACGTTATTCTAGGGTTACCTGCATTTAGGGCCACGGTGTGAACGAGAGAACACCCATCGATAGCCAGGCCTGATAAATTTGCACTTTACCATCTGATGGTGATCAATATTGGAATTGCCGAGAGCAGCTGTGTTTACTGTCACTGTTCAAATCTGTAGGAACGATAAAAAATGTTTACACTATCACTGCACGGTTTTTCTGCTCTGAGCGGCTGCAATTAGGGTGAACGATGGTCTTTGAGCCGATGGCACGGTGCCACCCTGCTTTCTCGCGAGAGTCTACGTCTTTGGGGGTCAGATAGGCTCAAACTTTGGTCCTGGTGTGCAGAACGCGCTCCTCACGCCTTTGGCTTCGACCGAGGTACTCTATTCCCCTTTACACACGGAAAACTCTGATTTGGGTGTCACGACTTCATCAGATACTATGCAGTTATTTAGCAATGGTGTTGAGTGGTGTTTTTTTTTTTTTTTTTAGTTGTCTCCCATTTTTACGACGCACTTGAGAGTGAGCAAGTATAGTTGTTTTGTAATAGACATTACAATAATTTATTCTTGTATTTCCTCAGCAGCATGGATGCTATCTGACTCCAGTGTTAGCCGGAGAGAAAAAGCAGAAAAAGAAATAAAAGCAAGGACTCGAAGCACCTGTGTCACTCTTTAACCAATGGGAATGGGGGTCTCCCTCCCACCGTAGGCTCCTCCAGTGCCCTCCTGACGCTCACCCTGGGGCACCCGGGGCTCCGCTCCCGCAGGAGCCCAAGGCAGCAGAGCAGCGGGAGGAGGCGGCGCAGGAGGCTCATGTCAGCGGGGCTGGGGCAGTGACAGTGCTCCCCCAGTGCTGGGGGTCTCCATCCCTCCCAGGGTCCCTGACACTCACCCTGAGGCCCCGGGGCTCCGCTCCTAGCAGGGGCCCAAGGCAGCAGAGCAGCGGGAGGCAGCGCAGGAGGCTCATGTCAGCGGGGCTGGAGCAGTGTCAGTGCTCCCCCACTGCTGGAGGTCTCCATCCCTCCCAGTGTCCCTGACACTCACCCTGGGGCCCCCGGGGCTCCCCTCGCAGGAGCCTGAGGCAGCAGAGCAGCGGGAGGAGGCGGCGCAGGAGGCTCATGTCAGCGGGGCTGGGGCAGTGTCAGTGCTCCCCCACTGCTGGAGGTCTCCATCCCTCCCAGGGTCCCTGACACTCACCCTGGGGCCCCCTGGGCTCCCCTCGCAGGAGCCTGAGGCAGCAGAGCAGCGGGAGGAGGCGGCGCAGGAGGCTCATGTCAGCGGGGCTGGGGCAGTGTCAGTGCTCCCCCACTGCTGGAGGTCTCCATCCCTCCCCAGAGTCCCAGACACTCACCCTGAGGCCCCGGGGCTCCCCTCTCAGGAGCCTGAGGCAGCAGAGCAGCGGGAGGCAGCGCAGGAGGCTCATGTCAGCGGGGATGGGGCAGTGTCCGTGCTCCCCCAGTGCTAGAGGTCTCCATCCCTCCCCAGAGTCCCAGACACTCACCCTGGGGCCCCCTGGGCTCCCCTCCAGGAGCCTGAGGTAGCAGAGCAGCGGGAGGAGGCGGCGCAGGAGGCTCATGTCAGCGGGGCTGGGGCAGTGACAGTGCTCCCCCACTGCTGGAGGTCTCCATCCCTCCCAGGGTCCCAGACACTCACCCTGGGGCCCCCTGGGCTCCCCTCGCAGGAGCCTGAGGCAGCAGAGCAGCGGGAGGCAGCGCAGGAGGCTCATGTCAGCGGGGCTGGAGCAGTGTCAGTGCTCCCCCAGTGCTGGGGGTCTCCATCACTCCCAGGGTCCCTGACACTCACCCTGGGGCCCCCGGGGCTCCCCTCGCAGGAGCCTGAGGCAGCAGAGCAGCGGGAGGAGGCGGCGCAGGAGGCTCATGTCAGCGGGGCTGGGGCAGTGTCAGTGCTCCCCAGTGCTGGGGGTCTCCATCCCTCCCCAGAGTCCCAGACACTCACCCTGAGGCCCCGGGGCTCCCCTCGCAGGAGCCTGAGGCAGCAGAGCAGCGGGAGGAGGCGGCGCAGGAGGCTCATGTCAGCAGGGCTGGGGAAGTGTCAGTGCTCCCCAGTGCTGGGGGTCTCCATCCCTCCCCAGAGTCCCAGACACTCACCTTGGGGCCCCCGGGGCTCCCCTCGCAGGAGCCTGAGGCAGCAGAGCAGCGGGAGGCAGCGCAGGAGGCTCATGTCAGCGGGGCTGGGGCAGTGTCCGTGCTCCCCAGTGCTGGGGGTCTCCATCCCTCCCAGGGTCCCAGACACTCACCTTGGGGCCCCCTGGGCTCCCCTCGCAGGAGCCTGAGGCAGCAGAGCAGCGGGAGGAGGCGGCGCAGGAGGCTCATGTCAGCGGGGCTGGGGCAGTGTCCGTGCTCCCCACTGCTGGGGGTCTCCATCCCTCCCCAGAGTCCCAGACACTCACCCTGAGGCCCCGGGGCTCCCCTCCAGGAGCCTGAGGCAGCAGAGCAGCGGGAGGAGGCGGCGCAGGAGGCTCATGTCAGCGGGGCTGGAGCAGTGTCAGTGCTCCCCCACTGCTGGAGGTCTCCATCCCTCCCAGGGTCCCTGACACTCACCCTGGGGCCCCGGGGCTCCCCTCGCAGGAGCCTGAGGCAGCAGAGCAGCGGGAGGCAGCGCAGGAGGCTCATGTCAGCGGGGCTGGGGCAGTGTCCGTGCTCCCCAGTGCTGGGGGTCTCCATCCCTCCCAGGGTCCCTGACACTCACCCTGAGGCCCCCGGGGCTCCCCTCGCAGGAGCCTGAGGCAGCAGAGCAGCGGGAGGAGGCGGCGCAGGAGGCTCATGTCAGCGGGGCTGGGGCAGTGTCAGTGCTCCCCCAGTGCTGGGGGTCTCCATCCCTCCCAGGGTCCCTGACACTCACCCTGAGGCCCCGGGGCTCCCCTCGCAGGAGCCTGAGGCAGCAGAGCAGCGGGAGGCGGCGCAGGAGGCTCATGTCAGCGGGGCTGGAGCAGTGTCAGTGCTCCCCCACTGCTGGAGGTCTCCATCCCTCCCCAGAGTCCCAGACACTCACCCTGGGGCCCCCTGGGCTCCCCTCTAGGAGCCTGAGGCAGCAGAGCAGCGGGAGGAGGCGGCGCAGGAGGCTCATGTCAGCGGGGCTGGGGCAGTGTCAGTGCTCCCCCACTGCTGGAGGTCTCCATCCCTCCCCAGAGTCCCAGACACTCACCCTGGGGCCCCCTGGGCTCCCCTCTAGGAGCCTGAGGCAGCAGAGCAGCGGGAGGAGGCGGCGCAGGAGGCTCATGTCAGCGGGGCTGGGGCAGTGTCAGTGCTCCCCCACTGCTGGAGGTCTCCATCCCTCCCTATTGTGTTCTGGGCCCTAGGCCCATACAGTAGAAGTGATGAAACAGACACTTGTGTACTGTACTGGAAACTGGCCACGAGCACGTGCACTCGGGCCCCTTTATTAGTCGGGTCACGTCACTCGTGACGCCGGTGATGGATGGGTGTGGGGTGTGTGTGTGTCCACTCCCATAGGGGAGTGGCTACTAAGGCAGTGCCTGTCGAGACACTAGACCGTGTCTCGCAGGACACAACATTCCTCCCAAATTTTAATAAAAACAAAAGTTCCCTAGTCCAACCTGTAGGGAGAAATAACCAGAAAATATACACCACAGGGTCCATCAGTTTCTCGGGTCAAGCATCCCGAAGGCAACAGACCAGGACTGGTAACTCCAACGGTAGCAGGACAAGCTCGACGGGCCTTCATTATTTAACATGTGTGATCCAGGACACGAATGCTTGCTTCAAGAGGTCCGCAGCACTCTAGTAACGGGTCTGTAAAGTCATGCCCTTTGGTCCCAGCTGGCCCCCTTTTGCTGACCTTGAGTATGGTATGTGGTGATTAACAACTGTTCATTAACTGGTGCGTCAAGATCATGGTTGGAGTCCATGGTGAAAGTTCACTATATTCTTTCTGCATAGCCCTGAGTCTCTATGAGGCTATCTTGCTGTGTCCGGTGACCTGTCGGGGGGAACAATGTCTTTTCCAGCTCTCCCGCCTGGGGAGGCCCTTCTTCGGGCTTGCCACGGGACTGCTGATAGGCTGCGATTGGGGCTGCATATGTGCCGGCTGGGGGCAGCGGCAAACCACCGGGGAGCCAGTAGCCAGTCTCTCGCACAAACCTCAAGGGTGTATGGATCTTGGTCAGGACATGCTCTCGCTGCCACATTTCAGGTGTAGACCAGGTTAGCAGACAACCTCCGAGTCTTCTTGCTGTCTAAGTTGGCGCAGGTGTAAGACTCCATTCCATGTGTATTCCAGATGGTTTCGTGTGACGCACTTGAATGAAGACTGGCGTGATGGCATGGCCAGTCGTGTGGTGAATCTGGACGATGGCTGGTGATGACTGACTTTGAGGATTGCAGGCTTTCAGTCTGAAGTCGATCACCTGAGGCAGGGGCGGCCAGGTGCCTCCACGTTCTCTGGGAAGCACTTGCATTTGTGTACTTGGGCTGTTGGGACTTTGATGAATGAGGGTGATGAACACGTTGTAAAACATGAGACATGAGACTCGGTTCGTGCAGACTGTGCGGCTTACCCTCGGCCTCCCGCTGTGCGGTTGCCAGTTCCTTTTCGGGTTGTCCCCCTCTTCCCTTGTTGTCGCTGTATCAGGACTCACTCCTGTTGTAGCTTGGGTTTCTTCATCGTCCAGCCCTGCCAATCACGACTTCCCCTTCTGACCTCGATTGGCTGTCCGATTCTTGGTGTGGACCCTCCGGTCACACTCCCACGTGTCTTCCTGAGTGCTGTGTCATGCACATGGCATTGATGACGTAGCGGCCATTGGGCCAGGCCGACAGGTGGCGATGATTGACTAGGAGAGGTTGTTTCTGGATGAACGTCGTAGCCACTTGACTGCCTCTTCTGAACCTTCTCTCGCACCTCGGGCATGTGCGGTCAGGAGCAGGGATGCCATTCCGCTCCGACTGCCGACACTCAGGGCTGGACGGTCTCACTGTGAAGCGATGGGAGCAACGCGGTTTGCGCTTGCTGCGGCTTACGTGCGGCGTGTGCTGCGGCTTATGTGTGGTTCTCCCTTGGTGCTGCCGACAGGGCCGTCGGTCCGCCTGGGTGGCTGTCTGGTGTCTTTGGAGGTGTTCTTGGCTTGTGGTGCTACGAGTCTCTTGCTTCTCCTCTCGGTGTCCTTGACACACCTGCATTTGTCCAGCTCTTCGAGGTGACACGATCTTCACTCTTCTTCTGCTTCTCCTCCGGGTGCAGTGACATGCACCATGTTCTAACAAGGCCAACGGGCCTATTAACTGCAATGGTCTCTTGACCATCCAGGCGACACTTCAGTCGCTCTTCTCAGCTGCATGGCGAGCAGCCGCTCATCTTGGGTGCTCCTTCTTCAGGCAGCTTCTTGAAGCTCCTGCTCCGGGTGTTCCCTCTCCAGGGAATGGCTTCCACGGGCAGTGGTGAGCCGTGTCGTCTTGACGCTCCTACTCTGGGTGTTCCCTCTCCAGGGAATAGCTTCCACAGGCAGCAGGGAGCAAAACTCCTACTCCGGGTGTTCCCTCTCCAGGGAATGGCTTCCGCGGGCTGTAGTGAGCTAGTGGTGGCAGCTGTCCACTTGTGGTGTACGACTCTCCTCTCGTCAGCATTGGGTCAGTCCCTGACACTCACCCTGGGGCCCCCGGGGTTCCCCTCGCAGGAGCCTGAGGCAGCAGAGCAGCGGGAGGCAGCGCAGGAGGCTCATGTCAGTGGGGCTGGGGCAGTGTCAGTGCTCCCCCACTGCTGGAGGTCTCCATCCCTCCCAGGGTCCCTGACACTCACCCTGGGGCCCCGGAGCTCCCCTCGCAGGAGCCTGAGGCAGCAGAGCAGCGGGAGGCAGCGCAGGAGGCTCATGTCAGCGGGGCTGGAGCAGTGTCAGTGCTCCCCCAGTGCTGGAGGTCTCCATCCCTCCCAGGGTCCCAGACACTCACCCTGGGGCCCCCTGGGCTCCCCTCCAGGAGCCTGAGGCAGCAGAGCAGCGGGAGGCAGCGCAGGAGGCTCATGTCAGCGGGGCTGGGGCAGTGTCCGTGCTCCCCCAGTGCTGGAGGTCTCCATCCGCCCCAGGGTCCCTGACACTCACCCTGGGGCCCCGGGGCTCCGCTCCTAGCAGGAGCCCAAGGCAGCAGAGCAGCACCACTCACTCTCTACTACACACTCTCTACTACACACTCTCTACTACACACTCACTACTCTCTGCTACTCTACTATTCTCTACTACTCACTCTCTACTACTCTACTACTCTCTACTACTCTACTACTCACTCTCTAGTACTCACTCTACTACTCTCTACTATACACTCTCTACTACACACTCACTACTACACACTCACTACTCTCTACTACATACTCTCTACTACTCTCTACTATTCTCTACTACACACTCTACTACACACTACTACTCTACTGCTCACTCTCTACTACTCACTCTCTACTACACACTCTCTACTACACACTCTGCTACACACTCTCGACTACACGCTCTCTACTACACACTCTACTACACTAGTACTCTCTACTACTCACTCTCTACTACTCACTCTCTACACACTCTACTACACACTCTCTACTACACACTCTACTACACTACAACTCTCTACTACTCACTCTCTACTATTCACTCTCTACTACTCACTCTACTACTCTGTACTACACACTCTGTACTACACACTCACTACTACACACTCACTACCCTACTACACACTCTCTACTATTCTCTACTATTCACTCTATATTACACACTTTCTACTGCACACTCTCCACTACATACTCTCTACTCACTCTCTACTACACACTCTCTACTACACACTCAACTACACTACTACTCTCTACTACTCACTCTCCACTACTCACTCTCTACTACACTCTCTACTACACACTCTCTACTCACTCTCTACTACCCACTCTCTACTACACACTCTCTACTACACACTCTACTACACTACTACTCTCTACTACACACTCTCTACTACACACTTTCTACTACTCACTCTCTACTACACACTCTCTACTACACACTCTCTCCTGCACACTCACTACTCTCTACTACACACTCTCTACTACTCATTCTGTACTACACACTCTCTACTACACACTCACTACTCTCTACTACACACTCTCTACTACTCTCTACTACTCACTCTTTCTTCTACTCTACTACACACTCTCTACTACACACTCTACTACACACTACTACTCTCTACTACACACTCTCTAATACACATTCTCAATTACTCACTCTCGACTACACGCTCTCTACTACACACTCTACTACACTAGTACTCTCTACTACTCACTCTCTACTACACACTCTACTACACACTACTACTCTACTGCTCACTCTCTACTACAGACTCTCTACTACACACTCTCTAATACACATTCTCGATTACTCACTCTCGACTACACGCTCTCTACTACACACTCTACTACACTAGTACTCTCTACTACTCACTCTCTACTACTCACTCTCTACTACTCTACTATTCACTCTCTACTACTCACTCTCTACTACACACTCTCTACTACACACTCACTACTACGCACTCACTACTCTACTACACTCTCTCTACTATTCTCTACTACCTACTCTATATTACACACTCTCTACTACACACTCTACTACACACTCTCTACTACACACTCTCTACTACACACTCACTACTCTCTACTACACACTCTCTACTATTCACTTTCTACTACACACTCTCTACTACTCTCTACTACACATGCTCTACTACACGCTCTCTACTACTCTCTACTACTCACTCTACTCTCTATTCTCTACCTCTCTCTCTACCTCTCTCTCTACTACTCTCTACCTCTCTACCTCTACCTCTCTCTACGCGCACACATATGCACATATATATATGTATATATATGCATTTATATATATGTATATGTGTATATTATCTACTGGCGGTCGCCAGTAGATAGTTATAGTTAGGACCCTGTTTCCACAGGAAAACCGCAACATTCTATTTTGAATAACATTTGCGCCGGTCGACGAATCCTCGCGAAATTTTCAAAACTAATGGGGCGCTACGGTCCGCTCCTACCCTGAAAGTCTCGGGGGGATTCGTCAAGCGGGGGCTGAGAAAAAAGGGGGGTCCCAAAACGCGTTTTCCCCATGCATTTTTCCATAGGACCTTTAGACACAGCTACAGCCCGAACGGCTGAACAGAGTTACTTGAAATTTGGCAGAGAGGTAGTCTACAGGTCAAGGAAGTGCCTTTTGTAGGTCTGGTGTAAATCTGTTCAGTAGTTCCTGAGAAAATAGCATTTAAATCAATATATATATCTGTGGCAGCTTACGGTGCGCTTACCGTGCGCTTACGGTAAGCTTACCGTACGCGTACGGTGACGTGCGCGAGCGCGATTCTGATTGGCTGTTAGATCTTAGTAAACATTCGAATCGGTCGAAACCAGGTAGTGTCGGCCGCCATTTTCTCTCTCGCACTCTGAGGGGGGGGAGGAAAAACAAAGCTGGATAACACGAAAAGGGGCAGGCTAGACAGCTCCTAACCACATAGCCATGATTAGGGTGTCCCAAAAGAACCCCCAAGGCCAAAAAATATATACATTTTTTTTTTTTAAAAACGCCGATTACGCTTACCGTACGCGTACGGAGCATAATTTTTAATAAAACAAATAATATAAAACCTTTCACAACGAAGCGCATAATATGTCCGTGTGCGGACGGTGCGCGAAGCGCATCGTGCGTACATGGCCCATCCAGCGTAACGTGGGCACCGTGCGTGCACGGCACTAACTGCGTAAAGTGGGCGCGCGGTGCGCAAAGCGCACCGCGTGCTCACTGTGCGCGCACGGTGCGCGAAGCGCACCGTGCGCGCACGGAACGAACTGCGTGAAGTGGGCGCGCACGCCACGGACGGCGTAAAGTAACTTAGCATTTAAAAAACCGTACAAATTCACTGAAAAAACCATAGGTTTCACACACGTTATAGTTAGGAATTAGCATTTAAAAAACCTTGCAAATTCAATGAAAAAACCATAGGTTTCACACATGTTACAGTTAGCTGGACATTTCACTCGTAAAAAACCATTGAAATTCCCCCGTTATAGTTAGTGCAGGCAACTATAACTCACGCGACCGCAATCCTCTGCTGATGACATATGTGTCTTTATGAAAAAAAAATATTTGTAATATATGTATAGCTAAAATTTAATGGAAGAAGACATGGGCAAATAAGTGTCTAAATACAGTATTAGCATCAGCAGAGGATTGCGGTCGCGTGAGTTATAGTTGCCTGCACTAACTATAACGGGGGAATTTCAATGGTTTTTTACGAGTGAAATGTCCAGCTAACTGTAACATGTGTGAAACCTATGGTTTTTTCATTGAATTTGCAAGGTTTTTTAAATGCTAATTCCTAACTATAACGTGTGTGAAACCTATGGTTTTTTCAGTGAATATATATATACATACATTTATAAACATATATATACATCTGCATATCTATATAAATACATGCATACATATACATATACATATATGTATACATATGCATGTTATGTACATGAAAGTTTGAAAAACACTAATAAAAGCAAAGCTAAAAAAACACCTAATTACAAACAGAATTGCTTAAACTTAAACGAGACCTATTGCATTTTCAATGCTTGTTTTGTCTTGTTGTGCGGGGGTGACATGTTGTGAATTGTTGGTATGTCATAAGTACACAGTGGAATGTTATAGAACGAACTGTTTGTTGTCAGTTGCAGTGGTTTTGAAGGGTGGATCAAATCTTGGTTGCATTGCCTGTATGAACTGTAAAGTTACTTCAAAGGTTTTTTTTGGGTCATTTTCACTTATGGAGAAGAACCTTACAGTTATGTTGGACGGTGGCCGGCTAGGATCTGTCTGCAGCATTATGAGCATGGATGTGTGTGCTGAAGGGCATTGCCTTTTGTTTGGTTGCGCTGGGGGACATGGTTGTCTATTGCTCGGCTTCGTGTACCATGGTCTGATGAATTTAAGTTAACTTATTCTCGAATAATGTTTTGGGACAAATTGCCTGGTTCCTCCAACAAATCAAAATATGCTGAGGCTGACAATCGAAAAATCTCTGAAAACAATTCCCTTCAGTACTTGATTTGCCTGTTAAGGGACTGGTGACATCTCGGGCACAGAATGGCTAAGTCACCCAGTCATTTTCTCCAACGGAGTATGGTATGCGGGGGCGTTGCCGCCACCGGTGCGGCAGGTGCAGTGGCACCGAGGCCCAGAGGCCTGGGGAGCCCATTGAACCATGGAAATTGCTGGATTTTGCTACATAAAAAGCAACAGTTACAGGAGTCATTTTCCTTGCTTGCATCCGGGCTCATGGCATCCTACGCTGCTGACGGTGTGTGATCTTGGGCAAATCACTGGGCTCTGGCTCTCTTACATGTTATCCAAGGAAACGCTAAAAACAAGAGACAAAGTGCCAGATGTATGACCCTTACAATTTACAAGTTGCAAATTGCATCGTTTTGCAACTCGTGATTTGCGATTCGCAAAATGTAATTTACAACAGTGTCTCAGACACTGTTTGCGGTTCCTAATGGGGTCGCAAATTGCATATCTCATTAATATTCATTAGGCAGGTGTAATGTGCGACCCCATTGAGAATGGCTAGCACTCCCAGGGATGGTGGCCCGCTGGGTTCAGCAGACCACCATGTCTGTGACTGCTTTTTAAATAAAGCAAGTAATTTTTTTTAAATGCAGCACATTTTCCTTAAATGAAAACGGGATTTGCATTTGTATTTATTAAGCGCGACAGTCATCCTTAGGGATATCACGGCGCTAGGAAAGCGTTATCCTGAGATAGGAGTGGCGAATGTCCGGAAATCTGAGAGCAGGGGGGCCTAGGCCAGGATGGCAGAAAGTGTCATTGGCTATATCCTAGGGAACAGCCATGTTTTCAGGATGCATTTAAAAAAGAAAAATTAAAAGTTTCTGTTTCATTTTTTAGGAGTAGGCGTGGGACACCTGCCTGCTCTTAAAAAATATTTTCGCATCCATTCACAAAGAGGAAGGGGTCCCCTGGGGACCCCTTCCTGTTTGCAAGTGGCTTGAAGTAGGTGGTAAACTGCAAGTGTTTTGCAAAACAATCTTACATTGAAGTGCGAGTCGCTATTTAGAAGGGACGACCTTGACACGCCCCTTCCTAATAGCGAGTCGCAAACCCTATTTTGCGAGTCAGTAATAGGTTACCGACTGGCAAAATAGGGTTTCTACATGGGGTAGACCAATATTGCTTTCGCAAACGGGGCGATTTACCATTTTTGACCGCAAAAAACAGTCGTACATCTGGCCCAAAGAGATAAAAACAGGGTCGGTATAATCTTGTGCATGAAATGTGCAGCGCAAAGTGGAGTTCTCAGAAAAAAAATTAATTCTGTGACTAAAATGAGGATGATCTCGACTAAAGAAAAGGTGCATCGAGGCTGTAGGAGCATTGAATGTAAGAAAACATACAATAATAAGTTTGACAAGTCAGTTCCCAAAAATAGTACTGTCATGTGTAAAGAGAGATGGGATGGGTTCTTAAAAGAAACTTCTGGCCGGTGCCTAGTGAATTTTTTTTTTTTTCTGTGGAATTTTAACGGAGAAAAAATGTCCCTCTTCCACTTTCAGCTGAGCAGAGTTAAACAGCTTCACCATAAATTAGATTAGGGAAATAGACCCTGGGCTCACTTTGAAAACCACTGAAGGCTGGAATGTTTGTGGGTGGTTCTGTGGTATTTCAGCTAAAAAACAGGAATTACTCAAAATGACAGACAGCTTCCAAATATGCATTTCAAAGACGCCTGGGCTGAGCAAGCAAATCTCTTCAAATGATAAATCTAGTGAAAAGTGAAAAGCTTCGTGTCTTTCCCAATCTTACATCATCAACAGTCACCAACGGTGAGGGTTCTGGAATGTTCCTTTGATGACATCTGGTTGGGTTTTAAAACCTTTTGTGACATCAGACACTAGACGGCCCCTTTGATAAAAATGCAAAAGGACAAGACAGCACAAGTAACAACAGGCACACATGAGGTGTGTAAAAGACAACTTTAATGTCTTGCACAACTAGACGAGCCGGGGAACTATACACAGTGGGGTAGCAAGGTCAGGTGGTACCCGTTGCGGAAAACTTCTTGTCACCCCCGGCTTGACAAAATGGCAAAACTATGTTTAAAACACATATTTTTGCCATTTTATCAAGCCGGGGTTGACAAGTGTCATCACTGAGGGGGGTGACAATATGGCAAAAATTTGTGTTCAAAACACATATTTTTGCCATTTTATCAAGCCGGGGGTGACAAGTGTCATCACTGAGGGGGGTGACAATATGGCAAAAATATGTGTTTAAAACACATATTTTTGCCATTTTGTCACCCCCCTCAGTGATGACACCTGGGGCAACCCGCACCCACCGCACCCCCCTTCCTACGCCCCTGATTGTACACCAAACATTGTTTACAGCGACTTCCCGGTGCACCAGTCCATACATATGCACACAAGCTTGTAAAGCACAAACCTAGCTAGATCAACAGAGCACTGAATATGCGCGGGAGCCCTGGGGTACGACTCTGAGTCATTTGCAGCAATGTTGAGTATTTGTGAAAGGAGGTTCCCCAACATCTGTGTGACATACCTGTCACTGTTGTTCTTCTTGACTTCCTAGACCTACCAATTCTTATTCACATTCTAGTCCTCCTGCTTTACCTGCTCTTCTTTGAATTATCTGCCCCTTTTCTATATTTCCTGAACCTGCCACTCTTGTCATATATATATATATGTCCTGACCTATTTGCCCTCCTCTATAGCTCAGATCTTTGTGTCCTCCTTCCCTTCCTAGATCTACAGGTCCTCCTTCACATCTTTGATCTGTGTGTCTTCATCATCATCCTAGACCTATTCATACTCCTTCATTTCCTAGATGTATGTGTCCTACTTCCCTTTCTAAATCTACAGTTCCTCCTTCACATCTTTGATCTAAGTGTCCTCATCCTTGAGCTATGTGTCGCCTTCACATCCTGGACCTATGGCTCTTCTTTCTCTTCCTAGATTTATGGGTAATCCTAATTCTTGACCCATGGGTCTTCCATCTCACCATAGACCTATGGATCGTCCTTCGCATTCTAGATCCACTCATCCTCCATCACATCCTTGACCTGTAGGTCCTGCTTCTCATCCTAAAACCATGGGTACTTCTTCTCTTCCTATACGCATGATTACTGCTCAGCCTAGACCTATGGGTCTTCCACCTTCTCCTTGATTTTGCTGAGGAAAAACCAATCAAAACCAAGCTTACGTCTCTTTGAGGAGAGAATGTAGCCTTACAGCTAGAGTGGTCGACCTCAAAGCTTGGGAACCGGGTTTGAGTCTCGGAAACGACGCTCAACATCCTGTGATTCTGAGCAAATCACTTAATCTCCCCGTGCCTATCAAAAATAAATGTGTCCATCTGTAACGAAACTGGGGCTCATGTAAAGCTCTCTGATACCCGATGTCCCGAACACAGTTGGCGCTATATAAAACTCGGAAAAAAAGAAGAGCAAAAAGCCAGGTTTTGAATTATTTCCTGAGGGTCAATTAGCAGAAAATCAGGCGAAGATTTGATGGTAGAGATTTCCAATATTTATGTGCCAGATAAGAGAAAGACCGCCCTCCCATTCTTTGACAACAGAACCATGGAATTTCAAGTTGATGGCGAGAGGCTGATTTGAGGGCTCTCTTAGGCCTGCAGAAGCCAACTTATCACAAAGGTAGAGCGGTCCGGTGTTGTGCAAAGCTCAATGAGACATGCATAGAGTACTGAAGATGATGCACTTAGAGATACATAACCAGTGGAGTGAGGCAGTGAAGGAAGAATTAGGAGAATTACAAGAAAGATCAAAGATAAGACAACACACGATGTTTTGGATATGTTGGAATCAATAGAGAAGATTGAAGCGAACTGCCATGAAGATAGAATTATAGACGTCCAAACTTAAAAAAGACAAGCAATTGTACTACAAATCGTCTGAGCGCTAAAGATAAAAATATATTTTTTTTAAAGAGTTTGATCTAGCCAGAATTCTAGGTTTCGGAGTGGGGTTAGTAAAGTTAAAGGAGTGTACAGTTCCACCTTCTACTAATCTTATGACCAAGAACAGGTTTGTTTTACCAGGAAGAGGATTTCTGTATTGTCAGAAAGTTGTTATTCATCCAGGTAACAACGGCTAAGAAGCATTTTTGGAAATTAAGGCATGAACTAAATGAAGAGTTGTTCAAATGTAACAAAATTTGTGGATCATCTGCGTAGGTCATAATGTATGAAAGGATGATCTGCACCAGAGAGTTAACATAGACATTAAACAGCATGGGGTTTAGCGAAGACCCGTGATATACTCCATGCTATAATTTCAGGAACTCTTATTGAAAGTGGCGGAGATGAATCACTTAGGGTCGTTCTTGGAGTTTGAGGGGACCCAAGCTCGTCCTTACCTTTTAGTCCTTCTTGAGAAAGGAGGGCTAAATGAATTTCATGACTGGCCATATTAAAGACCTCTTACATTATTCTCTGCTGAAGATGTGGGTCTAACATCGTGGAAGCAAGCAAGGGTTGTTCCCCTTCTTAAAAGATTTCTGCTGATGTTTAAAACCTCAGCAGTTATTGCCTCAGAGGTTGAGTAAGACCAACGCCACTGAGTGCCGTGATTTACTTAGAGGCGAATATTGTCCTAGACCAGTTCTCAGCGCTATGGTGAGAGCGAAAACCAGAATATATGGAATGAAGTATGCAATTGCATTCCATGAACGGGTGAACGCTGCACAATGACTTCCCTTTCGAGACTCTTAATAGGGAAAGGGAGGAAGAAACTGACCTGATGATTTCTGAGGATTGAAATGTCAGCCGAAGGTTTTTTCAAAAAGGCGCACAACCATTCATTGCTTCCAAGATGTTGGAACCACACTTCACCAGTAGGTTGATTGCAGAGATTAACAAGGGAGGAAGTAATAGTAACAATGACCTGAAGAGTATGGGCTGGATATGGGGCATCATTTTTTTGGAAAGTTTTTTAAATTGTTCTGTTTCATAAATCTGTGATTGCCACAGATTTATATTGCGGAGCGATGCACTAAAATGAACGATCAGTTGCTTGGCGCGCATTGCCTTGTTTGCAGCGCACAGAGATCTTGAACTGCCGCACACAGAGGAAATAAATTAGAGGGAACATTAGGTCCACCTTGTAATCAGCCCCTTAATCTTTGTGGGCAAGAGATTGGACACTAAAGGGGTTAGATTTGCTATTCTCACTCTAATGTAAAGCATTTTGGAAAAGGTGTTGGACACTAAAGGGGTAACATCTACTATTCCAACTCGAATCAAAACCATTTTGTGGGAGGACTTTGACATTCAAGAAGTAACATTTACTATTCCTACAAGCCAATACATTATTATAAAAAGTCATAAATAGAGATAAAAAATAAATAAATATGACTTACAATAGATATTTACAATGTACACAAATACTCTACAAAATAAACATAAAACAATATAAAATAAAACATAACAAAATATTAACATTCAAAAAGAAATAAAAAACAAACATTAAAATAGAACTAATACTATAAGTTGAACATTTAAAAGCTTCAACCTTTTAATTTTCTAAAAGAACTTTACGAGCAATATATAGTATAAAAATTCAAAATGTAATGTAATTTTCTTTAGTACATAAATTATTAAAATAACATAATTTAATTAAAAATTAACAAAATACATGCACTAACTACACATATACACACAAGTAAAATACATTTAAATATATATAAAAATATAAAATAATTTAAATATACCAAATAATTTAAATATTTATTTTTTAAATCATAATTATTTTTTTAGCAATTACAAAAACCAACTATTTTTAGTATTACATTTTACATTTTAAAATGTAACTTTTTGAATAACAATTAGATAAAAGAAAATATAAATATAATACCAAATACCTCAGAAATCTCATCACCCTATCTGGGTTAGTGAGGGCCTGCATTTGTTATTCTGAAAGTAAAATGTGATGGTGATACATGGACATGTGAAACAGAATCCGCCTGTGTGTGGCAGGAATGCATGTGATCGCTTCAGAACGACAAGCTGATATACGTGCATTTGCTAAACTTGCAAAGTTGGAACAAAATTATTTTTCAATAAAGATGGCATGTCTTTGAGGGCATTGTGTTTATTCATACAAAACAAAAGACATATACGTGACACCAAACTGTATGCATTTTCAGAAACTTACAAGCTGATGTTTGAGGACAAAACTATAGCAGTTTCAAAACATGTTTTAGGCTGAGGTTTGGGAGATAATGAGCAAAAACAAAGAATGTGTTAGGCCAGTCTGCTTCTAGATAGTTTTAATAATGACTGGTTTTCATAGCACTTCTGCTGTTCCTGAGTTCTGTAAGTTATAAAGGGCTGTAAATAACTGGAATTACTACTACCATATTTAATGGTTCCCAACATGAAGGTTAAATACCAATTGCGATCTATGTTAATATGTATATGTTCTTTGGTTAAGTGAGTTGGACATCAGCCAGAGGAAAGACTATGTGGTTGCAACTGAAAATTGTGTTTTGTAATGTAGACACTCATTTTCTGCTAGCAAGTAGAATATTGTTATGCCCATTCATTGCAATCTTGTGCCCTCTTCTGGGCATTTGTGGAAAGGCCATAAGGCAGTCACCTACAAAATCCTTAACCTGCAACCAGTTCTCCATGAATGGCAGCAGGGAGCATGGCTTGTGCCCATGAATGTCCAATGTAAGGACACAACGGGTGCACTCCTGATCTGCCAATAGTGCATTTTATTTTAACAGAGTTTTATATAGTGCGAGCTTGACCCAAATCAGGTATCAGAGCGCTTTACATCGCTCCAGTTGCGTTACATGAGGACACATTCATTTTTGTTAGGCACGGGGAGATTAAGTTATTTGCCCAGAATCACAGGATGCTCAGCATCATTACCGAGACTCGAACCCAGTTCCCCAAATTCAAGGTCGACCGCCCTAGCCGTTAGGCCAACTCCTCTCCCCCAAATTGGATGAGAACAACTTTGTGTAAGACATGGGTATTGTTGTTTAAAGGAATACATTAAATCTGAAGAAAGTGAGTGAACAGGGGCAAGTCGCATGTGTATAGGGCTGCACTCTCATTTGAACGAGCTGACCCAAATATATGACGATACAAGGCGTTCCATTACAACGCGGTATGTTACATCGCGGTTTTTACAACGACTTGCACTGGAGGGCGCTGGACTTAGGAATAGTATGATTTACTATTCCAACTCCAGTCTACGTACAGTAGGGAAGGTGTTGGAATAGTAAATAATACTATTCCTTAGGTTAGAGCACCATCCAGCGCAAGTCGTTGTAACGACTTGCGTTGTAATGACCGCGCTGTAAAGGCATTGCGATGCAATGCCCGCGTGGTAATGGATGTTTCCCGCTGACCCTTGAAAATATTTGAAATATCATATTCTTATATGTTTGGTGAATAGTTTACAAGGTTGCATTCAATAAGTGTATTTATTTAATATGAGGAAGTGTTTCCCTTTAATACATCTAAAATATTTGGAAAGTATTTATTAAAAGTGAGTGGTTTTAAACATGAACTGAGAAACAGTCTATCACATAACAGGGGCATCTACACTTCTGTGGATGAAATGCAGGCCAGTTCCACTACAAAAAATTGAAATATGCTGTCTACAATACTTTCATTCCTGCGTTGTGCCACCAAATGTTGCTAGTTTTTGTCCGTTTTATATAGCGTGAACGTGGCACAAGGGCACTGGAGCCCTTTGCATGAGCACCAGCTGCATTACACAAAGACTCATTAAGATTTATTTTTAAGATATAGGGAGATTAAGTGATTTGCCCGGAGTCACAGTATCAGTGGCAGCTGGTGACATTTGAAAATGGTGAGGCATAAACATTGGGCATGACTTTTATATAGAGAGCGATGTGAACAATTTCAATGGACAAACCTGGGGTCCAAGGTGGGCCCCTCTCCCGAGAAAGAAATGAAAAAAGTTTGGCAAATGGTGCATTTTAGAGCAAATGAAAGTAGCGATAAAGCAAGGTTGATAAAGCAGTATAGCCTTGAAATATTAAACACATTAAAACTGCCCATATCTTCCTGCATTAATATGTTCAACAGTTTCTTTAATATGTAAATTGTACGGCATGACAACTTAAGCCTTTTAAAATGTATGCTTGTCCAGTGTCTTGCATTGCATGCAGCATTAACTTTGGAAAAATATACTCTAACCAGACTTCGAGAAGCAGCCACAGCTGCTGGCTGCAACCAGTCATAATGAAGTATGTGCAGACAGGTGAGATAAAAAACAAGCATTGAAAATGCAATAGGGCTCGTCTTTGATTAAGTGAAAGCCATTTGCTTTGCTAATGGTATTTTATAGCATATAGGTCCCATATGGTGCCTCCAAAGTTTCATCCTCTGCTTCCAGGAGCTTCCGATACCATATGGAGACATCCATACTTACGGGCTGCGTATCGTGCAGGAGTGCTTCAGCCTCCCGGGCACCACCAAGAAGATAGCTGTACATATTTAAATCTTGATTCAGATTCTAATTAATGGCCTGAGAATTATTTCATATCATCTAAGACAAAGTGGCATGGGGTACTTTGTCTGGACTATTGTATCGAGAGTAAGTTCCAATGTGCTAGCTTAGTGTTAAATGTTCAGAGAAATCAGCTTTGGAGCACAAGCAACATTACTACCATTCAAAGCATCCAGCTTTGATACTCACTGTAGGACAGAAAAGCGCTGTACACCATTCCCATCCCTCAAAATTTCCATGAAAAAAGAATGAAAAAACATGGCCATATAGCACAGCTTTCAGAAAAGCGGATCACAATAATTAATCACATTTTATGTTCTACAAGACACACCACGGTGGACGCACAGACTGTAAAAATAAGTTCACATGAACTGTTCAATAATTAATGTATTATCAAATTGGTTGGAATATACAATTTTCTCAACTGTTTGAACAGTAACATGTGCCTTTCATTTCCATATAGTGAAAAAGAACTCCAAGGCTGCTGCCATTCGGTGGCATTTCTGAGAACGTACAAAAAAAGTATAACTAAATAAATATCCAAGACAAAGATTTAATTATTTCTTTTCAGACTGAGAACATCTGGGCTTGTACGTCAATGTAAAAACCATTCTCCATTGTAGTCACTCTACCCCTACACTATTATTTTAAAATGTTCAGCCTCAAAACGGATGTGGGGGAGGAACAATATGTTAGAAAATAAATGAAGATTGAAAAGGAGGCATATGTGGAACTGTGCAACTCAAATCTAAGATCTAAAAGTGGGGAACTTTTTCAGTACCCATCTCTATCTCCTCTTTCTTTAAACACTGCACTCATTATCAGTTTGTGCAATAGCAACATCAGCTAATATTAGCTGAGCCCTTTCTGCTGGCTACTGGGGGATCAACAGAGCCATTCTCTAGCTAAATCATACCTAGTCTGAAAATGTTATCATCCATTAAGAATCACCTTTGTCAGAGATCCATGTGTTGATCTCCACTATGTTAAAAACAAACACATTCAATATTATTTTTAGAAACTGTTTTGAAAAATTAAATTAGCAGAATACCATTAGTTTGACTATATCTATCAATAATTCAATCACCGCTTGTTTTAACGTAACATTTGTACTTTGAACTTTATGCCTGTGTGGACCTAAACACCAGCAGTAGATATTAACCGCAGCGATTCAACCCGACCTCCGAATCGCAGAATTTTTGGGGAGAAGGACAGCAATATGATTATTCTGACTAGCAGAGAACTTCTCTGAATGTTGAAGTGCAATGCATTTATATTTTGCTGTACCTGAAAAATGGATGCTCATACGACCGCACTACCTGCAAAGAGATGCTACAGTCAGCATGTTTTTTATTGGGTGGAGCAGGGGAGAGTACATGTCTCATACAAAACTTTGAGTTTTTCAGATCCATATACACTTCTCAGGCCCCCAAGAATTTACACAAAAGACTGAAGTTTCTACTACTATGCCCCACATTTGAGTGATGCCAGCCACCACATATCACAGCATGGCACTGAGTATTTAGTTTACAGGGGAAGCGAGACTACATTTTAAGGATACCTCCACAACATCTCGTCTCTCTTAATGTTGGAGAATGAAGCATGAACCACAATCTTTCTATGCTAGAGGACTTTAGCTCACATTTTACCAAGATACAAGTAACACTCTACTCCCATAGCTTACTTTGGATATACAGGCTGCATTCCATCAATGCTAAAGCGTATCAGCCTCTTCCCTTTCTGACAGTAAGGGAGATATAAGGCTCTGATCCCTGGTAACGACAACCACTTTATTTAATGACAGCGATGGGTATGTCTGCTGCTGTGCAAAACGCTACCCATGCAGTCAGAGAGTGGGTGGAGTGGGTGCTGTCAACCCCGTTTCGCTATGAGGGGGCGGGGTGAGAGGGGCACTACTTCTACTTGGATACTTCTACTTGGAAGGAAGATATCCTATTCTCTCTCTTCCGACCTTAAGGTGTCAACGCAAGGACTCTTTAAAGCAAGACCCAAGGGCCTCCAAATCTCCATGCCAACTTGCTAAAGTAACACATTGGCTGTAAATAACGGTGGGAGGTGCCAGCTGCTCTATCCCGGCTCTGCGGTCGGCCAACGTCCACAAACGCATACCCCGTGTGGGGAAAACAATGATCCTGCTCCCAACCCATCGCACCCATAATTGTGGTTTACAGAGGAGCTTTCGGGTCAACCACCCCTCCCCCAAGCTATACCTGCCCCACTCTTACCTGCAACTTGGCCCGTTCCGTCTCCCAACTGCATTTCTCAGCCTCAAAGCTGGCCTACTCGTGCTGGATGTAGCGCAGGATGCCAGGCACGCTAAATTCTTGCCGTACTCCAGGCTTTGGAGCTGCTGTCCCTCGGTTAGGCACGGCCCGGAAAGCCGCTCTCTCCTCCATCATGGAAGCCGTGGCCTTCTGCCTGTGTATGCTACAAAGGGATGTATCCAAGGAAAGAGAAGGCGCAAGCGTAGATTGAGCCAACACCACTTCCTGCCAGGAAGAGAGCTGAAGACGAGCGGAACAGGGAGAGGCAGAGGAAAGCCTATGGACAGAAAAGACAGACAACAACAACAAGGAGAGGAAGACATGCAATCAAAATGGAAAACAGACAACACTGTGAGAGAATGTGTAAAGTAGGCAGACAGAGAAAGATCTATAGAGTTAACACTGAAAGGCTTTGGAAGATGAAATCTACTGTATTAGAATTAGTCACGCGCGATTTACATCTAAACATCAAGGGGCGGGTGCCGTGATAGCTGCAGAAGTAAAGCAATCGGAAAAACGCGTACATTTTTTTTCGATTGCTTTACTTTTGAAGCTATCACGGCACCCGCGCTTTAGCTTTACATGTTTAAGGCTAAAGCGGGGTGCCACGACCACTGTAAAGCAAAGTAAAACAAGCTAAGATGAAAGCCGCTGTATTAAGAATTAGGCACTCATGATTTACATCTAAACATCAAAGGGCGGGTGCTGCGATACCTGCAGAAGTAAAGCAATCGGAAAAAAGTGTGCATTTTTTTCGATTGCTCTACTTTTGAAGCTATCGCGGCACCTGCGCTTTAGCTTTACTGTTTAAGGCTAAAGCGGGGTGCCGCAGCCACTGTAAAGCAAAGTAGAACAAGCTTTCGCCATTGCGTAACGCGCTTAAATGAGAAAACAAAGTGCCTACACCAACTGATGAAGGAGAGAGTGTACCGCCGCCAGTAAAGCATCCAGTCCTGGAGGGCGGGGCTAAAAGCAGACAGGGCGGCAAGAAGAAGGGATTAAAAAGCCTCCTTCACAATAGAAAGGCTGCGTTTAGCATAAGCTATGACGCAAGCCAATGGAAAGAAGGGGCGGGGCTTCAAGTGCCCTTCGGAATCCGTATTGATTCCAAGAGACCTTCGCATGGCGAGAGCAATGCATGCGCGCTGCTAACGCCAGGCGAGACCTAAAAAATGGGGTCTCTCTATAAAGGAACATGTCAAATACATTTCTGTGATTCCCATAGTGTGCCACCTGACCGGTATTTTGGTTTCTCTCTGAGATGTAATTTTATCCAGATAAATGACACAACTGGCATACACCTAAAGCCTGTCAGTGTGATTGGCTTTGTCAATGGGTGTTAGCTATTTTAGATAAATGAGTAACAACAGTGATTTCTTATCAATAATTAACATTGGAAATGTTTCAATTCTGAAACTGCGAGTCTGTGAATTAAATATTATTGAGGTCTGTGGAAGGAGTTTTAGCCTTCAGATATGTGTGCTTTATATTAGATATGTATCCTCTTTTTTCTGCATATGTTGTCCATCTGCATATCTTCAACCACCTCTCTTTCCTCTTGAGCATCCTCTTTTCACTCTTCCCCGAATGCGCTTCCTCACATCTCTGTCACTTCGCCGCCCCACACATGCACTGCAGTCCCTCAAATGTAAGCACTTTAATTTCTCTTACTTTTGCCCTACAAATATTTTGACATCTGTGTACCCCCTTCTCACGCACATCAACAGAATTTCAGTTGCAAATGGAATACATAAACATTGTTCTGTGTGCTCTGCAGAAAGGCCAACCCACTGACACGCACTTTGTGTGGCTTCAGCCTTAGCACCTGCGCGCTCAATCAAAACCCCTCATAAACACTTGACATGGCTCAAGCCTAGAAGAATGCACATGCAAAAATACAGATGAACAACAAAATCATAAAATAGCAAACTCTTGGAGAATGCAAGATTAAGTAAAGCATGTGAAATAGGACAAACAAAATTATTTTCTTTGCCTTGATTCAAACCCACCGCATGTGCTTTAAAGTCAGCAGCGTTATCATTGCACCACACCACCTTTCAGAGAGATTTGTTGGCTCCTAACTTTAACAAAGCAAGCAGCAAGTGCAGAAGCTGTGAGCTCTTTAATCCGCAGCGTGTCTGTGGCAGAATAGCTGCTCCTCTGTCCGATCTCCAAATGCGCTGCCACTGCTCCTCACATTTTACTCATATGTGGTTGAGGAACAGACTTTTGCTGTTGTACGCGCTTTTCAAGTGTGTGTGCACGCTGGAGGAAAGCCTGCTGCACGCGTGCGTACCCGCGCATGTTAGAGGGAACTACAGGTGGACCGCCGAACCCCTGGTGAAGGTGCAGTGGCAGTCGGGGACCGCCGCACCAGTGGTCCGACCGCCGTTTTACGAGCATGGCAGTCGGACTGTGAGTGGACCGCTGTAGCCAACAGGGATCCGCGATCCCTGGCGCTGAAGGGGCGGTCTTAAGGCAGCAATATGCTTGGCTGTACTGCTGCAGCACCGCCAGGCACATTACAAGTTTCCTCACTGCGACCCTAACCATGGAGAATGCATTTGTTAGGGTGGCGGCGAGGAAACTAGTGCCTCAGGGATGCAAGCATGTACCACCTTTCCTGCATGGCATTGACTTCACAGTCCATGCCGTGCAGGAACGGGCTTTGATGTTCCTATTGCTGTGCCTTTTTGAAATTAAATTTATTTCTAAAAGGCACCGTTGTGATAACGCCAAAGAAACGCCTGCCAGACCAGGAGAAAACTCGTAATCTAGAGGGTGGCCGAGTTTGGCAGTGCGGGAGTGGGACATTAGCGTGCCTCCCCGCTCCTGCATCGCCAAACTCGTAATCAGGCCCTTAGATTGGAATGAGAATAGTAAATATTTCTGTTTTAGTGTCCAACAGCTTCCCCAAAATGCATTAGATGAAAGTAGGAATAGTGAATGTTACCCCTTTAGTGTCCAACAGCTTTCCCAATATGGTTTTGTTTGGAGTGGAAATAGCAAATCAAACCCTTTTTTTAGTGCCCAACACCTTCCCCAAAATGGTTTAGATTGAATTGGAAATAGTAACTCTTACCCCTCTAGTGTTTATCATAATTCCCCCAAAAGATTTACATTAGAGTGGGAATAGTAAATCTTACCCCTTTAGTGTTCAAAACGTTTCTCATAATGGTTTACATTGGAGAGGGAATAGTAAATGTTTCCCTTTCAGTGTCAAACACCTTCCACAAAATATTAAGTAGTTGTTCTTTTGTATAGTGTGTAGTGTTTTAGAATAATAACCAATACATATAATGTTTTTACACTTTTTTTATTTAAATAGTTTATTTTATTTAATGTATATTTCGAATTTTTATTTTTGAAACATACATTTTTTGCAGAGACAAAAATACATAATTTTCATATGTTACAGTGGTACAACATTTTTATATATTTGTTTGGTATAGTATCACTTGTACTGTGTTTTTAACACACTTTCAAGACGTATGTTTTCAAACATTTATACAGAAGAGAATTATTTCCTCATACATGTACTTGTTATACATAGTACACTGTATGTTTATATTTTGTATGCATTTTTAGTATATATTATTATTACTATTTAATATAGCGTTATATTTTTATAGTACTATTTGGTTTATACTTTACAAATACATTTGTATTTGTTCTATACATTGGTTAACATTTTCTAAACATTTTAGAAAAAATGTTAGATACATTTTTAACGCTTTTTGTAACATTTCTGTTGATTTGTATAGGAAGATAATCTTTTTTATTTTCAATTAGTGGCCATTGTTTTGTAACCTCTTCCTGTATTTTGTGCTCTATCAGTGTCATTTGAGGTGGTTTTCATTTGTATCAGTTATGGTTCCACTGTTCAATGGACAAGGTAGACCTTTTTTAGGTTCTTATTTAGGGCTGTCTGTGTACGGGGGATATGTTTGGGACTGGTTAGAGTGAATTATGGTGTTAGTTTTATTTGGCAAGTTTATTTACTGGTAGTTTGTGTTTTATTCTTCTGTAGTGTAATGTGGTAGACATAATAATACTTTGGTAGTGGTAGATATAGTCGGGTGTTGTACTATGTTTGTAGAGTTGTACTGTTATGTTTGTATTGTATTTGGGATGTCTGTATTGTGAGGATGGGTATGATATGTTTTTTACAGGTAACGAAGTCAGAGTGCAACATTTGCAGCTATACTTAAAGGTGTTTTTTTTTTAAAAAAAGGAAATTAATTTGTTTTAATTTGAACCAACATAATGTTTTAAATTCCTTTGATGTTTTGGATTTCTTGGTGCATTTTGTACATTGTTTTTCAGGTTTCTTTATGGTTTCTAATGACTGTGGATTACTTTGGTGAATTTCATTTGTGTATTTAATTTTTGCATTTTTTGGGAATTTCTTAGTTTTTATTTTGGACTTTTTCGTGGGTTCGATTTTTGGGAGGTTGATCGAAGGCACCAGCTATGCAACTGCGAGTACAATATTTGTATTTATAGTTGAGTGGGAAATGTTACATTTTTATATCTATATTTACATTGGTTTTATTGCAATTGAAAAGTTTTTTATATGTGTGTGTTTGAATTCATAAACTGCTGTTTATATTTTTTATGTAGCATCTTTTTAATTAAATATTGAATTAAACATCCTTATTTATCAGTCTTATTTTGTACTTTATTCATATATTTTTGTTATAAACTGATTTATAAAAGTAATCATGTTAATGTTTATTTTAAATTGTTTATGTTCTAGTGTTCTATTTTAGTTGCGAGTGTATTGGTAGGTGGCTTTTATAATTTCTAGGTTGTCTCCTCCTTTGTTATTTACTTTATTAACTTTGAATTGTAGCATTTTGTACATTTCCCCGTCTTGTTTAGTTATTTTAGTTTTGATTTACAGATTTTTCTATTCTTAGTTGTTAGTAGCTTTGTTCTTTTTGGAGGGCTTGTATGAATGTATAGAGTGTTGACTGGATTCTTCCTAGTGCGGCTTGGAACGCAAGGTTCCATCATTCTACTGCGCTGTCGGTTTTGGCTTGTTGAACCATGGTGCTGTCATAGACGTTCCATTATGGTATTTGGAATGTGGGTTGGCTTCTGTGTCCAGAGCAGTGCAATGTGCCAACCCAAGGGTCTTCAAAATAGTCCATTAATGGACTTATTTTTTGTTAATTTTTTGGGTGAAATTGGGATTCTATTAGCATGTTGTAGTTGTTAGCTACATCTGTTACACGTACATATGCCAGAACTATTAATATTTTAATTTCAAAAGCAAAATGGCTGTTTCTTACATATTCTACACTTAGGGCAGATTTTTGCAGATGTTTCCAAATGCTTTGTTTAAAGTGGTAACAGCAGTCATGTATATCAGCGTGTGGGTATTGTTTAAGTATTGTTTGTATCATTGCCTGTGCAAAGTCTATTACAAATTTGTGTGGAGAGGAGTTGTTAATTTTAACTTACATGTGATTTAAAAGTTCATACTCAGTTGCATTTTGTTAGGCAGCGGTGCACAAATGAGGGATATGTTAGTGTTATGATATTCACCATGCATGGTGTATTTCTGTCTGAATGTTGAAGGGCACATTTTAAAAGTTCAGTCCATCATCCACATTTCAATTTGGCTTAGTTTAAGGAGATTATTTTAAGTTGAAAATATGATGATTCTATTGTCGTCATTGTGGTTGTCATGTAGGAGGAAGGGTTCTTCAATATGTGTAGTGGTTTGGTGTTCTGGAATGTGTATGTCTTGAAATCTTCAAGAGGCAACAGGGGTTTGACTCATGGATTTTTTAGTATGTGAAATGTAGGAAGCTGGATCTTAGTTTAGTGGACCAAAAAGAGGTGCACTCTGTAAAGAGTCCGGGCAACCCCTATTGGTTTACAGAGGCAAAACTTATCACACTAAATGCTCTCTTTTGTGGTAGTGTTGGGTGAGCAGTTTAGGCTTATCAGAGGGCAGTACTAAGCATTTGTTGTACTCACAGAGATAATAAATGAGACACAAATTCAAGGATAAATCCAAGACCAATTTAGAAAAATAACTCATATTTTTATGTAAATTTTGATACCAAGAACTTCGTTATCAAGTAAGTACTTTTTAAAATAAACATTTTACAGGTAAGTAAATAGTTCATTTAAATGCGTCTTTACGCAGCAATGCTTCCTGATCGGAGGAAAGGTATGTGTTACATACAGTTATTTGTGATCGATTTCTGGGGGCCTCCCTAGGACTTAGGGTTGTAGGGGGCCAAGGCCTAAAGTACCACCAGCAGTTACTTGATACTTGTCCTGGGGCATCCGGGTGTAGAAGTGCTGGTCGGGTTGGTAGCTGTGCACGCCTCACTGGTGGAAAGAAAGGGGGGGCTACCTAGAAACAGGCTATAGAAGGGGACTTGGGGAAAAGTACAGGAGTCCCAATGTGGTGCTCGGGTCACAAGGGTCATGGGAATAAGGGAGCACAGCCAGTTCATCAGTACCTGGGCTGGTGCGCTTGGGTGCAGAGTGAAAAAGTCAGCTGGGCTCTGTGCGTCCTAGAGCCTTGCGGTTGTCAGTCTTTGTAGGTTGAGGGTGCAAAATCAGGACCGCTGGGCCATTCCAGAAGTGTGTCTCTTCTGTGCTGAGGTCCCTCAATGAATGCTCGGTCTCCGTGTAGTGGGAGATCGGATTGGACTCTCGCGGACTCTGTTTGCTGCAAGGGATCCGGTACCCCGGGTATTGGTCCTGTGAAGCTCCTGTTGGTCCTAGTATCCTCTCACTTGGTGGGGGGACAGATATGACCATGAGGAGCACAGAGTCCTCTTCCTGGGAGGCTGCTGTGTCGGGCTGGCTGGGGAGCAGCAACACGGCAAATTTGAATTTGCGTTTTTGATGCCTATAGACTGCAGGGGAGTAGCGCCTCTATTCCAAAGGAGATTGCTAGCAATTTGTGAAGGGCTAGCAATCTCCCAGTGATCTTGGAAACTAGTCAGCTGCAGGACGAGTCGCTGGTCATGATTTTCGAGACTGGTGCAGGCAGGCAGGGTTTGGCGCCAAAAGTTCACAGCAGTCTTCAGTTTTCACTTTTCTTGCGGCTCTTCTTTGTCCTCTTCTTCTTGATCCGTCGAATCTAAGTTCCTGGTGTTAGGGGTGCCATCTAAATACTCAATTTAGGAGTGTTATGGGGAGTGACAGGAAGTAGCCAATGAGTTACTTGACCTTAGGGTGTTTACACCCTCTATGACCACTTCCTGTGGGACATGGGCACCACCCTGACCCAGAGAGCCTAATTCGGCCATAACTAAGATGGTGGAATTATAAAAGTCATGTCCACATCAGGTAGCCCACCTTAGGTGTGGAACTAGCCTCAGAGGGAAACACACCTCCTGACTAGCTAATTTTCCACCAGTCCTGGTGCTAAATGGGCCCGGGGCAAGGGGTTGCATTCTCCCAGCCGGGGGAAGCTTTGGGTCGCAAATCAAAGGCGACAGAGGCCTTTGATGGCTCCTGTGTCTGATATGCTGATCACTAAGGGCCTGTTTGGCAGTTTTGGAGCGGGCTGCCACACCAGTGCACCGCTCCAAGACCACAAAACTCGACCGCCGGCCACCTGCCAGATTACGAGTACCCTTGTGGTTTGGAGGGCTGTCCTTTGGCGTTTCCACAGAAGTGCCTATTAAAAAAGCACCGCAATGGGAGCGCCAATGCTCGTTCCTGCATGGCATGGACTGTTAAGTCCATGCTGTGCAGGAAAGGGGGTGACTGCACACGGGGGGCACAATATGTGCTGCCCTGCAGGCACCCCAAGGCCCTGAGGCAACAGGGGGTCCTGTAGGGCCCCCTTTATTTCCTCCCCGCCACAGTTTTTATGGCGGCCTCTCCGCCATGAAAACTGTGGCTGCAGATTATTAGGGCCTCTGACCACCATGCCACTGTTGTGAGTCCACCATTCCCGGTGTTTGCGGGGTCCTGTGGCTGCCATACTCGTAATACGGCAGGTGGACCTCCAGTCTGACGGTCCAACTCTTAATCAGGCTCTAAGCCATCCTGTTTGGAGGAGGTGATAACACCTCCAGCCGGAGGAGGCATTGCTTCTGCCCTCAGAGAACGCGGACTCTCACTAGCAGGGGGTCAGAAACGTGTCTGTGGTGGCAGGCAGTGGCGGTGCGTCCATTGGGGGCGTTGCCCCACCGCCCACGCCCACAGCTCCCTCGGCGACGGCGTCTCTGAACTTAGTTTACTTAAGTTCAGATCGCCGAGGGAGAACTGACAATCATGTCAGTCAGCATGACGTCGGACTGCCCACCCCCTTCAGAGTCTGAAGGGGTGGGCGGTCCGGCGTCATGTTGACTGACATGCATTGTCAGACCAGCAGCCAGGGACAGGCAGCAGCACAAGTGCGCATGAGTGGGGAAGGTGAGTGAATTTTTCACCCGTGCCCAGTCATGCGCACTTGCGTTTCCACTGGCTTGCGCATGCCCATTAGGAGCCCCTCGGTCTCCTAATGGGCAGGCGGCGGGCAAAGAGCAACCGTGCCCTAAGCCAATGCTGGCATTGCAGCAGCGCCAGGATTGGCTGAGGGGTTGTGTGTCACTCCAGTCCTGTTCCAAGAGGCGTCATTGCCAACGCGGACCAGGAGCAGAGAGAGGCGGTCAGGTAAGTTTTCATTTTTTACATTTTCTCCCTCGGCCCCCCACCCCCGCAAGTACTCACTGCGAGCCGCGACTGCTCTTGTTGTTGGAAGAAATAGTGTTTTATTATTATTTTTTTTATTTCTGTGCTAGGTGTGTCAACGTTACTTCGGTACAGGTGACCGAGTGACTTGGGGCAAGTTGTTTTAATGTAAAACAAAAAATTAGGTTTGTTTGAAATGGAGTATTTCGGTATGGTTTGTAGGGCGTGAGCGTCACAGTTCTGAGCTTTTTAATTTTGTCGGTGTTGCGATTATAAACAAACGACTGTTCACCTCGTTCCTATCTGTGAAGTGAGTGACACTTTCTCGCGAGCAGAAATCAAGCTATGGAGACATGGGAAACGTATAAATATCAGAAATTGCACCAATTTGAGCAACTAGAAACTCTAAGAGATTTTAAAACTGATTCAAAGCACCAGAAACATAGCCGCCAAGTTTGCAGACTACTCAATTGTGTCATTTTGGTGGTTTTAGTGTGCATATGAGCAGGGCCATTGGAATTATGCGATTTTGTGGCTGCAGTGATTTCCGCATGCTTGTAGATTTTCCCCATTTGCTACATAATCCATAGTCTGCTACATAATCTGCAGATTTTAACAAAAAAACTTGTTTCTAGCTCAAGCGGTTCAAAAGTTAGTAAAAACACAGCAACAGCTGTTGCCGAGCATAATGCCGCATGACTTACTTTTCTTGCTGCATAATTTACTCAACCCTGCTGCATAATTTGACCTTCCCTTGCCTCATAATTCCAGTGGCCCTGCGTATGATTGACATTCTACTGTCAAATGAACGACACTCTGAGTGACACTTTCTCACAAGGAAATTAAAGCAGTAATTAACCATTACCAAGATCTGTGAAAAGGCTTCTGGTCTTCGGAGTGTCAGATCGCTCCTGTTCTCTCTTCACACTGCTTTCATCCGCAGTCTTTCACAGTTAGCCACTTGTTGCCTCTTTTTTTTTCTCTGCTTCTTTTTGTAACCCTTAATCTTGTGTAATCTCTTTCCTCATCCTCACCAGTTTTTCACTGAGTCCTGCATGCACCACTTGTATGGCCCCATCACCACATATGCACCCACTCTCTCTTTCCTTAACTTTAAACACACAATTTTAGTTTTTATGCAATCAATATTTCAGAATTTGCATATTACTGCTTCACAGACTTATTTCTAAAATAGAAATCACAATTGACATATATGTGAACATCTCTCCGCAGAGAAGTCAAGGGTTTGATATGCCAGTGTGGATTTTATGGGCCCATTATGATTATGGATTTGAGACCTTAGCTATATAATCCATCATCTACAGCCTAAATTGAAGATTTTAACAAAAACCATCAGAAAAAGGATCAAATGTTACTAAAAATGCAGTAATGTGTTGCTGCACAGTGGATGGCCCTTCACATAGTGTTAACATGTGCAGAAAGTGACATAATAATGAAATACTACCCTGCATTACACTGTAAAATGTAGTCAACCCTGCTGCATAATTTGGTACTTCCTGTTGCATAATTCCAGAGGACCTGATTAAAGTGCTGCTGCTCTTCCAGTCCTTGAGAGAGGTGGAGAGAAGCAAAGGAGAGAGATGGGAGGGTCATAGGGGTCATAAGGAGGAGGCTGGGGCATTGCTGGGTGTATTGCATTAATAACCTTCCTGCTTCCTCATATTTGCTTGAAAATGCTCCATTTATCCTCTATTTTTTAAAATTATCTCGGGGGAGAACCCCCAATCCCCCCGAAGGTTGTCAGTGCAGAACTGTCATAATTTAACGCCACACCACTTTCAAATGTCACCAGCCACCACTGGTGGCAGGCTGGTCTACACCAGACAGCCAGCACACTAGTAGTTGGTAGGTTTTCAGGGGGCACCTCTAAGGTGCCCTCTGGGTGCCTGTATTAATAAATCCATCACTGGAATCAGTGTGGGTTTAATAATACGGGATGTTTGATACCAAACATCTCTAGTTTCAGCGAAGCCATCATGTCGCTGAAGAACTCATAACTCTCAGTGTCCAGCACATGTACTCAAAATGGCTTCCCTGTTCACTTGCTAAATCTACAAATCTTATTAGATATCACAGGGGGATATCTGCTCATGCAGATATGTCCACACATGTAGTATAGTGCCTTAGGGTGTAAGGCCTGCTGTAGGAGTGGCTTCCCTATACTGCATGCAGTATCTGCAGGAATGGCACACAGGAGGGGTGCCATGATGTGTCTTCACTTTTCTTTGCACCTTGGCACGTAGCCTGCAATGGCAGTTTGCATGTTGGTAATGAGGGGTCTCTTGGGGTGGCACAGTACATGCTCCAGCTCATAGGGACTCTCTTTAGCCTCCTTGCCGTAGGTACCAGGGGTACCATTTACTAGGGACTTACAAGGGGTGCTAAAGGTATTGCCAATTTGGGGATCAATTGTACAGTTTTAGGGAAATAAATCTGGCACTGGGGACCAAGTGCCCTTCTGTCAAAATTGCATCAGATACCAGGCAAAAAGTGGGGGAGACCATGTCAACAAATTGCACTTTCCTACAGATATCAGTTGCTTTAAAGTAGGAATTGGCGGTAGTATGTGCTATAATATACTTAGTTAGTTTAGGAAGTATGTCATTTTAAAATTTTAGTAGTGGGCTCTTGGGAACAAATGCTTGCCTTTTTTAAATCTTAAAGTACATGCCTTACTTCTATCTCTGTTACATTTGAGGTAGTGGGGTTGTGTTCTCTGACATTAATTAAATATCATTTTATGTTGTAGCCCTCCCCTAATAAACACGCACTCAGAGACCAGCCGTGGCCAAAGGTTATAAATAACGGGGGTCGTGGCCCGCCACTGACTTCACCTAAGTGTGGGCCATAGTCAAGCCCAGTGCACACTGAAGTGACAGAGACCCAGTCCTTCCTTCATGTCGGTGACACCATCCCTCGCTTTGACAGCGCCTCTCACTATGTGATGATAATAATAACTGCTCTCGTCTTATCGACACAAGAACAAAAACTATTGCCTCCCTTTCAGGACTTTTTCTGGTGAAAGGGAAACGTTTTCCCAGCTCTGGAACGTCACTCAGATACGTGACTTAAGGTGCGAAAAAAGGCGAAAACTGGATTTATGAAAAATCAACAGCTCTCCAAAAAGATAGTCAGAAAGTTTCACAAAAATCAACTGGTAGAAACCATCGCTAATGTAGCCCAGCTGGAATTGGAACTTATGGCGTACTTAGGGTTTTCTACAGTAGGGCTGTTAACCACATGAGCTATCTTACCTTTTTCCTGTTGCTTATCTAATGGCTCGTTTAATGAATGGATTTTAAAACAGACTATTTACTGGGACTTTCCAGGATGGGCCAGACATGAACAGCTCTCTTCAAACTCAGCCGGATTTACCATTTCAAAGGCGTGGGCTTTGCTAAGAAACAAAAGGCACCAGGTGACTCATTCTGGAAACTTCTTCCAGGTGAGCGGGCCCTGGCATTGCCTGTGGAACGTTACAGCTTCTACAAGGGGTCACAGGTCACATCCACGCTCCTGGTGGAATTGTATTGTTCATAGGAATTACAGCTGTACTTTTTTCTAACATTTATATCTCATTTCCTTTCTCCTCCCTAAAAAAAAAAAACCCGGACTATATTCTACCTACGAGCGGGACATTCTGGCCATCCCCCGCATTTCAACATAATAGGACTGTTTTTGGGGTTGGGCTGGGTTGGTCTGTTCAGGGAGAACACATGCCGGGGCATACATTCAGTCAATGTGTGCGTGCACGGATTGTACAGCGCACCTTGCATTTGTGGTGTTTTGCTATTTTGATATATTTTTATTCCATGGAACATTAAGGAATATGGCAAATGCAACATGTTGAACATCCAGGCCAGTACATTTCATGAGCTCTGCACGGGATACCGAGATACGGGGGCTTCAGCAGGAAAATATGGGCACAATAAGCGTGAAATTGTGTGTATATTTTTGTATTGATATCACGCAGATTTCTGCGTTTTCGTATTCACTAACACAGATTTCGTTAAGACAGCAACGGAGCACTATACATCCTGGGGGTTATTGGGAGATGATTGTGTACATCTAGTGGGGATTTACATCTTTGAAATACACGACTACATTTCACAATTGTGTTTCACATACTTACATTTTTAGGCACAGGGTGGTTACGTTTTGAGTCCAGGTTCCCAGCACATTCAGCAGTTTGATCAACAGACCACATCTCCCTTCAGTAAAGGCTTACAGGGGTGTGTGGGGTTTCCCAATGAGGTTTTGATGAAATAATTTGCCAATTGTGTGTTTGAGCAGACATTGGGCCAGCATCATTGGGCAAAACTATCTTTATAGAACGTAAGTACCATTTTAGTGAGTATTTGGAGTAGGCGCCCCAATGCATTGTTGGTTAAATGTCTACATTTTCAGCCTTTTCCCCACCTTGGTGTTAAAGGGAATTTCTAAAAATGCAGGCACAGAATGTGGACACAGAGATGCTCACGGATGCAGTTCACACATAGACTCGAGGAATCTCCCACTCTTTCCTGTGCTCAGGCAGGCAGTAAGACAGGGTGTCACAACACACCGGCCCACCACTGCTTAATTTGAGCCGGTCCTTACTGGTGCTCAGCACCAGCACTTAATCAACACCGGCGCTTTTCACGAGCACCAGTTAAGGACGCATTCAGGTATGGCAAGTAGGGGGAAATTAAGTGATTTGTCCAGAATCACAGGATGTTGAGCCGACGCCGAGACTCGAACCTGGTTCCCTAACTCTGAAGTCAGCAGCTCTGGCCGTTAATCCACATCCTCTGCCCACTTTCATAGTTAGCTGTTGGTTCTGTTTTAGGCAGCATTAACAGCAGAAATGGGCCGATGCAAGTTGCCTCCTGACGAGAGCCCCGGACGTATTTTTTTACAAATTAGCCACTGCGCGCACCACAATACAAAAGGGACTCCTGAAGGAGTCATTTACATAGAATTTAAACTTAGTAAAGGCCTGTGTATCACGTGAATCCATGGACTGCAGGCAATGAAAGGTTTCCTTCATGGCCACACAAACACTTCTCAGCAGGGCTCCAATGTTGTACATGCACTGGGTACGTAAATGCTGTACATAAGGCAGTGGAAGTGCTTCCTCTGTGCACTATGGAAAATCTCTGCACCTCACAAATCTCAGCAAACCCTAATCTATCCAACAAACTCTTTGCTTTTCTGGCTGGATTGCTGTACTGGCTAATACTTAACCCCCTCCAGGCGGCGAGTCGCCCCGCCCCGCTCCCCTCCATTGTTTCCAACCAACACTGCGTGCTTTTACCTTAAATCACCACTGACAACATTCTTTGGTGCCTGAAAAGGTCGCAGTTTTATTCATCAACATAAAATTTTACATAAAATGTTATACATTTCCAATGTTCATGGTCATACCGTATTCAATGTCCATGTTCTACCTTTACATCTATTTCTTATTGCAACTCTTTTTCTTGCATTATGGGCCCAGCCTCCTCAATTTCCTGGGAGGGGAGGGGCCCCCTTTTTCGGGCCTCTGAATCACGGGTCTAGGCTTCAGCTTGCTACCGATTTTGAAGGGTGTCCGTCTGGACTTGCCCGGGCTGCAAGTGCCGTCCCGCTCGCCCTGTACCCTTTTGTGGACCCTGCCTTCTCCCAGGGGTCCCTGACATGTGGCATCCCAAGGACCTTACTTGAGCATCTACTCTACCCTTCCTGAGGTCCTGCGGGAGCCTCATATCTCTTTTCTTCTGGCGGCACGCCACCTCTTGGCCCCCTCAGTGATTCTGCCGTGAGGCATTTCAAGGTCACTGTGAGATCCTTCCATCTACCTTCTAGTATTTATCTCTTTCTACTAGCTTCCTTGTGTTTGTTCCGCCACTCTACCTACGGTCTCTCGATCGGAGGGAGCTCCCCCCTACTCTGGCCTTCCTTTTTCTACTAGTTGAAACCCCTTTGCTCCAGAATCCCCACAATGTTCAGCAGGAACATGTCCAAACCCACCCCGGTGAGGTGTACCCCATCCTCCAGGTGGTATCCTGGAGCCCTAAAGTTTATAAAGCTGTGCCTCACGAAACCCCATCCATTGGCCTTACACACTTTGGCCATGGTGATATTAAGTTTTCTTCTGGATTTCTCCACTGCCCCCAGGTCTACCGCCCCCGCCAGGCTCTCCGCACTATGATCTCTGAGAAGATTTTCTCTGCGGGACGGATTATGCGTGCCAAAGCTGTTAGGCTTTTTTGCATGTCCTCTAGTAGCGCTCGCCTTCCTAATGTTGCTAAGCCATTCCCTCCCAGGTGGACCACTACCGCGTCTAGCCTGCCACTTTGTTTCAATGTTTCCCACGCTGCGGGTAGCAGCTGGTCCCATTTCATTCCCGGGCGCCCCCATCGTTCCATGTTGGTGTTCTGCAGCTATATTCCGCCAAAATCGCGTTTGGTCGCCGCCCACTTCTGCACCCGTGTCACGTAGGAGTGTCCCATGATCCACACCTTCTTTCGCAGATCTCCGGGACCTGGATGGGATGGGAGAAATCGGACTCAGTATGCTGTTGGGCGAATGTAGCACCTAAATGCTCTGGATGCCCAGCGCCCTATTTCCTTGATCAGGCCATCCTCCAAGCCTAGCCCCGCTGCTGTCGTGGCCGCCCCTATCCTGAAAGAGTGGGAGCCATATACCCGCGCGGGGAGACCCATCGTCTCCAGGGTTTTTCTCATTATGGCTATGAATTGGAAGCGGCTGAGGAATGACCCATCCCTGTCCCTGAAAAGTGGCACCTGGCTTGGGGCCCTGTGCCCTAGGTGGTCTTTTAATAGGCACACCGGGCAGCAATTTGCATCCTTGATGCAGTGTATCCTGGTCAACTTTCCCTGTCCTGCCTTATCTGTCTTGGACCGCCGGAGCCGCACGTCCATGTGTCCGTCGCCTATGTCTACATCCTTTCTGCGGATGCAGGCTGCTCCTGGGTCCTTAACCGATGGGGCTACCAGCTCGATGACTCTGCACGCCCCAAAAAATGCCATCGCGAACGCTGCGTGAAAAAGCGCTCTCTCCTGCCTAGAGGAGCACACTTCTGCCAGTGCCCCCAGCATCCCTTGCAGCACTTTAAAGTGTATGGGTCACCTCGCGTCTTTCTTCGGCTGCTGTAACCTGCCCCATCCTTTCATTGCCATTCTGCATTTGAACCCCCTGGTTGGGTCGGCCTGATCCTCCAATTTTGAGTAGTATGCTACTGCGTTTAGGTGTGCCTGGGCCCAGGTTTTTGTCTTCCCTAATACAAACGCCCACTCAATGAAATCCATGACCTACCCCTGAGAGGCCCACTGGTTTCCCTCCAGCCCTGTCCTGGCCCTGAAAGTGTCCCAGCACTTACTGTACCGTGTGCTCGTTTTAGGGGCCAGTGCATTGTTCAGCAATGTCTTCAAACCCGGTCCACCCAGGCCCACGCTTGTTCCGTCATGGGGGTCATCCTTTTGTCTGCTGTCGGGGCGAGTGCTCTGAATTTCACCCACTGAAAACGAGAAATGGCATCCGCGACTGAGTTGTCTACTACTCACTAACTTGGTCCCCCCCGATTGGGTGGGGCTCTCTTTGTTCCCGGGGGCCAATCCTGGCCTCCGCCTGCCTAGCTGGTATGCTAATGGGGGCGGGGGAGGAAACCCCGCCTCCAGAGGGCGTTCTGCCCGGGCCCTCATTTGGTCCAGCTTTGCCTCCCTGGCCATGGCCTCAACGTGTTATTTGGTTTTTACTACTCATACAAAATCACTTTGCATACCAAATTTAAAACATACATTTCTTTTTCAATACAGCCTCTTTATAGCAGATTATTCAGATTCTTTTTTTTTTTTTTTTTTTTTTTAAACCTTTATTTTCAAAAGTCAGGACACAGCTATTCAGCCGACAACCCGGAGGTTCGGCAGCATCGATATATAGAAACAGAGATGCGTCCCCAGTACTGTGAAAGGAGAAGTGCAAAGGTTCAATTTTAAGTAAACACAACAACACACAACAAACCCCAGCAAGGCAAGAACACTGAAAGCCCATGGTGAAGCCCCCCAGGGGAGGCCGGACCCCACTCATCTACCAGTTACAGTACAGTGTAAAGAGGAAGAAGGGGGACAGCAGAGGCCAAAAAAGTCCATAAACCATACTGAGCTGGAAAGAAGGTTAGGAGGAAAGCTGTTCCTCGGGAGGATCCAGATCCGGGGCAAGACATATTCCCCCCCTGTATTGATTCCACCGCCCCCAGATGGCGTGCCACTTCCGGGGGCGGCCTCTAGCGCAATAGACCGTCTTCTCCCTTAACATACTCCAGTCCATATTTTCTTTCCACACGGTCAATGTGGGGGGCCCCGCGGAGCCCCACAATCGCGCGATATCTCTCTTAGCGACCATGTTACCCAGAGTCACCCATTGGGTCTGTGCCTCATCGTGGTCAGTGGGCCCCCAGACATTCAGGAGGCAACACCGCGCTTCCGGCTGCATAGCAATGCCCGTCACCTCCCCCATCACTGCATGGACTCTCCTCCAGAATTCCGTAATGACACCACATTCCCAAATGATATGCAGGAAAGTACCCACCATACCACATCCCCTCCTGCATAGGCCGTCCTCCGAGAATCCCATGTGAACCAGCCTTGGCCCCGTCACATACACTCGATGCAGTATTTTAAGCTGCACCAGCCTCAGACGCGACGGGATCGCGACCTCCTTAGGAGAGGAAACAGCCGACTGCCAATCCTCATCATCCAACTCGAGGCCATCCCTAGTCCACTGGTCCCTCAGCCCCAGAAGCATGTCCGCCCGAACATTGATCAGTTTCTTATAGATGAGCGAGATCGTGCTCTCGGGCATATGGCCATCAAGGACCCGGTCCTCCAAAGGAGAGGACTCAGGCACCTTCTCACCTTCTACGAGGACTGATCGGAGGGCGTGACGCACCTGAATATATCGGAAATACTCGGAGGGCCCCAGCTCATACTCCGTCTGCAACTCTTCAAAGGACTTCACCTTCCCCTTATTCAGCACATCTCCCACCCTGGAGATGCCGATCAGGTCCCATTCATCAAACCCTTTTGTGTGCCAAAGCCTTCCCAGTCTCTCCGATTCAAACAGCGGGGTAGCGAGGGTGAGCCTATCCTTCCAGCCCAGCGAGTCAGTTGCCATCTGCCACACACGCACTGCCACACCAGTGGGCCCCGTGAGGGACGAGTCTAGGGACCGCGAGTACAACGCCCTGTAGTAGTTACCACCACGCAGCAACCACCTGTCCATGGCATACCCAGGGCTGAGAGCAGGGCCATAAAACCCATGATTAATCGCGCTCAGCTGGGTGGCCCAATAGTACCGTCGGATGTCTGGGAGCGCAATGCCCCCGTCGTACCATGGAAGCGTCAGCTTTGCAATAGCTATTCGCGGCCGCCCATCCCAAAGCAACGTTCGTTGGAGGCCTTCGACCTCCCGAAAGTATTTGGCCGGAACCCAGTCCAAGGTATTCTGCAGTGCGTAGAGGAAGCGGGGAAGAGACATCATTTTAAACAGGGCCGCACGCCCAACGAGGGAGAGCGGCAGCCTCCGCCAGCTTTCAACATCCCGCCTCAGGCGTGCCAGGGGGGGGAGCAGGTTCTTCTCATATCGCACAGCAGAGTCCATGGAGATAAAAATCCCCAAATACACGAAGCCCCGCTGAGCGACCTGTATCGAACATGTTCTAGGGATCGGTGGAGCCTCGCCACTAAGAACATACAAATACGATTTACTCCAGTTGATAACAAGACCCGAGTTCCTACCAAAAGATGTGAGTACGTCACAGACCACTATAAGTGATTTCTTGGGTGAGGCAAGATACAGCAGGATACCATCGGCATAGAGCGAAATACGGTCCTCGTGTTCAGGCGACCATCTAAGGCCCCGTATATCCGGGTGCCAACGTATCCACGCAGCCAGCGGCTCTAGGGCGAGGGCGAACAACAAAGGCGACAGGGGACAACCCTGCCGAGTACCCCTCCCAAGCTGAAACGGAGTCGACGCCCGACCATTCACCACCACACTCGCAAGTGGCCCCTCATACAGCAACCTCACCCAGCTCACAAAACCGTGGCCAAAGCCGAACTTGGTCAGCACGGCCCACAAATATGCCCATTCCACCGTGTCAAAGGCCATCGTGGCGTCAAGAGACGCCACAATAGCTGGTTCACGCAGCGTGCCCGCCCTGGCGATTACACCATGAAGGCGCCGAAGATTTAACGCTGTGTTTCGGTGCGGGATGAAGCCGGATTGATCCGGGTGGACCAAGTCACCGAGTACCCTAATCAATCGGGTCGCCAGGATTTTAGCCAGAATTTTCGGCTCTGCGTTAAGAAGTGAGATAGGCCTATATGAGGCGCACTTATCTCGGGGTTTGCCCTCTTTGTGTATAACCACTATCGTCGCCAGTCGCTGGTCCAACGGGAGGGTCCCACTCCCCCGCGCCTCCACAAACATGGCGCGCAGGTGAGGGGTGACCCTATCCGGAAACAGCTTGTACAGGTCGACCGGCAAGCCGTTCGGTCCCGAGGCCTTGCCCGAGTTTAACGCGCGGATAGCCCCCGCCACCTCGTCAACCGTTATGTCACCATCTAGATCGTCCCTATCTATATCGGAGAGACAGGGCAACTCGATATCACGGAGGAGGTCACACGAGTCCTCGGGCGGCCTATCCGACACTGAGGCATAAACCCTACAGAAATAGTCCGAGAAACACTTTACAGTACTCTCAGGTTCCACAATCGCCTCTCCCCTCTCTCCCGTCAACTCTGGCACAACTCTATTGACCCGTTCTTTTTTGTCCAGCCAAGCCAGGAGTTTCCCTGCCTTGTCACCAACATCATACAAACGGCCCTGCTGTTCCCTACTGAGGGTCTTAGCGGCGTTCGTCACCAGGTCCTTATACTCAGCTTGCTTCAAGCAAAGCTCATGCAGTGAGGACTCTGTAACCTCCTCCTCCAGCACTCCCTCCAGAGCCGCGATCTCCTCCTCAACCTGCAGAACCTCGCCATCTCTCCGCCGCTTGGCAGCTACTACTAGGGAGAGGGCTTCCCCTCGGAGCACGGTCTTAAATGCTTCCCACAGCGACACTGCCGAGTCCACGGATCCCTGATTGTCCTTGAAAATTTTTTCTACTTTCTTTACCAGCGCGCTGCGCATCTTGGGGTCTCGGAAATACCACGGGTTGATAGGGGCCACCCTTCCTCCTCCCTCCCGACCTAGATCCAGCCGGATCCACACTGGCGAATGGTCAGATATACCACGCGCCATGTGCCTCGCCTCGGAGACCAATGAGGCATGCGCAGCCAGAGTGAGTAGGTAATCAATCCTGGAAAGACTACCATGTGCCCCGGAGTGGAACGTGTATTGGCTCTGTGTGGGGTGCCGGAGCCTCCAGCAGTCTATCAGGCCAAGCGTGTCTAGGAAGTCTGGAAGCCACTTCTGAGCCCCCCCTGTGTCTCTGGGCGGGTATCTATCCAGCAGGCCGGAGCCAACAGCGTTGAAATCACCTCCCACCACAAGCATACCCCCCGGGAGATCTAGCAGGGCCCTACCCAGATCTGTGAACGTGGAGGCCTGCAGGGCCGGCGGGACATAAACCGAAACTAAAACCAAAGTTCTTCCTTCCCACCGCCCCGCCACCGCCACAAACCTCCCCCTATCATCAACAATGGTGGAGTCCACCTCAAATGGTAGCGAGGCTCTGACTAGGATGCCCACACCCCTGGACCCAGAGGAGAATCCCGAATGTGCTATAAATTTATAACCCTTCCTATTCAGAGCGTAGCACGTATTACCTATAAGATGCGTCTCCTGCAGCAGGGCAACATCCGGCATTGAGCGTTTCAAGAATTGCAAAACAATCCCACGCTTAATGCGATCCCCCAAACCATTAACATTCCAGCTTATAACACTTAAACCCCTACCCCCCATCCTCAAACGTAAAGAGGCCCACCCCACACCCGAAGAGCCTCCATGGAACAGTCCTGGAAAGAATCACCATGCCTTGCAGAAATACACCCCCCAACAACAACCCCAAAATCCCAGAAACCCCCCCACCCTGCACCCCTGCTGCAGCTTACAAAGCCCCCCCAACTTGCAGTGTGCCTGTCGCCCTACAAAACCCAAAATCTACAAAAAGTACCCTAAGGGAGGAAAAGAGCACCCCTCGTCCTCCCGCAGCCCTCCGCATTGACTGCACTCTATTCAAGTCTTCAAATATAGCCAAATCGAGTCAGACCGGCTCCGAAAAATCAGCCCTGCCCATCCCGGCCACTGTCCCCATCCTCGACAATGTCCTCCCCCGTCCGTCGCCGGGGCAAAGCGTCCAGCCATTCATCGGCCATAACAGGAGAGTCAAAGAAGAATGTCCGATCTTCGTGCACCACACGTAGTCTGGCAGGGAAGAGCATGGCATACTTCAGATCCCTCTCCCGGAGCCGCCTCTTCACCCCCCAGAAAGCCCTGTCTCTGCCTCTGCACCTGCTGGGTGAAGTCCGGATAGAAATTCACCGACGCGTTCTGGAAGGGGACCGGGCCCGTCACCCTCGATGCTTGCAGGATAGCGTCCCGATCTCGAAAATGAAAGAGCCGAGCGACGATCGGCCTCGGTGGGGCACCCACCTTGGGCCTCCCACCCGGCACTCTATGGGCCCTTTCAACCGCAAAGAACTTTCCAAGACCCTTAGGCTGCAGATGATTAAGCACCAAGTCCTCGACAAGCAGGTCAACCGAAGCCTCATCCGAGGACTCCGGGACCCCGATGACGCGCACGTTGTTGCGCCTGGCCCGGCTCTCAAAGTCCTCCAGCCGGCGGGCGGCGAGATCACTCTCGGTCCTCAGCTTACGGACCTCGATCTGCAGTTCCGTGACATCATCGGTGAGGCCCGTGGTCTTGAGGTCCAGGGTCCTAACCCGTTCATTCGTTTTGCCCAAGTCCGCACGAATCAGGTTAACATCCACCAAGATGGCATCCACCTTATGCGCCAGGGCATCAAACTGTCTCCCAATCGAAGTCTGCATCCCTTCGAGCGCGCCCATGACATCCTGTAGTGAGAGCTCTGGGGCCAAAGGCGAGGCCGCCTTCTGGGTATCCGGCGACTGGCCCGACCCACTCGGTGATCCCTTCTGCAGAGCATAGCGGTCCATACTATTGACTTGGGTATAGGCTCCCCGCCTGGTAGACTTAGCCTTCAGCCGATCCACCTCTGCTTTGCCCGACATGGTTGATACCAAGCAGGTCGGTTCAGATAAGACGGGTCCCTCTCAATGAAAGGAATCAGGAGTGATCAGTTCTGCAGTGGGCCACCAGAGTAGCCTGCAGAGCGTCCATAGGTAATAAAGCCACCAAGAGCTCTCCAGGGGCAGGGCTGACAAAGGGAGAGAAAGCGAAAGTGAAAGGACAGGGACCTCCGTCCGACAGTTCACACCTCGCCTGGCCGTTGTTGTTCAACTAGAAGTCGGGCATCCTGCCAACTCTAGCCCCTGGCATCCCTCGGAGATAGGCCGCTTTCTTCCGCCAGGCATAAGTCCGGTTCCCGGTGGGCGATCCGACCGCGGGTAGCATCAATCGCCTCCCTGGCAGGTCATCCACACGATGCCATGCATACCGACAGGATTAGAGACAGGATAGTCGACGGAGGGCGCGAGGGTCTCGGGAGCTCAGAGCTCACGCGGCCATCTTGGTCAAGCGCTAGGCTCCTCCCCCGATTATTCAGATTCTTACACGTTTACGGACATTATTGATCCATGATTGGAACATAGATGAATGCTTTGAATCTGTACATTTCCAGATTACATTGTATAAAGCTATGTTATGCATGTCAGTCCTAGAGTTACAATAATAGAATATCACAAATTCAAAGCATTCACCTATGTTCCAGATCACGGATCAATGTCCGTAAATGTGTAAATGGTGGGGAAATTAAGTCGCGTTGATGTCATGTGCAGCGTTGCTGAATGCCTATTAACTTGATCATAATATTAAATGTGTGCAGTGAGTTTAACTTTCAATGCACATATGTGCATGTAGGCATGTTGTTATAAAGTTTATCATGATTCGCTTAGGGGAAATATTTTTGAATAACGAGAAACTGGAGCAGTGCATGAAAAAAGTCCCATTGACAAAAGTATATTCCAGAAGATGCGAAGTCCAGTGGGAGAGATGTGTTGATTGGAGGGGGCTCTTCAGGCCACCAGCTGGTGTCAACAAGCATATACCTGCAGGCCATTGATAACTGGATTAATCAGAATGTGTTTATGTTCAATCCAGATTAAGCCAAGATTCTAGTAGTGGCGCCCAAGGGTAGGAACCAAAGAGCCCCCAAAGGCGATCTAGGGCCAGATGTACGGTCAGTTTTTTGCGTGCGCAAACGGGTTTTTACGACCAGTTTGCGCACGCAAAAACCTACATGGCCATGTACAAAAACTATTTTGCAAGTGGCCAAAAATTGCGGCTTGCAAAATAGTGTTTTGCGACTCGCTATTAGGTTCCCTCCCTAATAGCGACTCTCAAGCCATGTATGAATTGGTCGCAAAACACTTGCAATTTACCGCCCTCTTACAGAGGGTGATAATAGAGTCGCAAATGAGAAGGGGTCCCCAGGGGACCACTTCCCTTTTCTGACTGGCTCTAAAATTATTTTTTAAGGGCAGGCAGTGCTCCCAGGGACTACTACCTGACCTTAAAAAAAGAAACGAAAACGTTTAAAAAAAGAATTCTTAAATGCATCCCGTTTTCCTTTAAGGAAAACGGGCTGCATTAAAAAAAAAATGCTTTATTCCTAAGCAGTCCCAGACATGGAGGTCAGCTGAGCCCTGCAGACCACCATCCTTGGGAGGGCTGGCATTCCCAATTGGGTTGCAAATTGCGAGTGGGTGATTAATATTCATGAGCCTCGCATTTTGCGACCCCATTGGGAATCGCAATCAGTGTCTCTGACACTGTTGTACATTCCAAATTGCGACACGCAATTGAACGCAAATTGCGACTCGCAATTTGGAATGGTTGTACATCTGGCCCATAGTGTGTGGTGGGACAGAGAATAGTGGGACCGATCGTGGTGGCCCCCTGTTGGTGTGCACTCAGGTGAATCCTTGTCTTTTCTCTGTGTGACCTGCAGGCCTTTGTTATGTCCCACTCCTGTTACCCATTAGTGCGGCTCATTGGCATCCACCAGAAGGTCAGCGTTCTAGTTTCCTTGGTGCGCTCATGAATCAATTATTCCAATATGGCTGATTTGGGACTCCCACAGTATCTAATGTTGGAGATGCAGAGGCTCCAGAGTGCAGCACAACTCCTTCCGAGTGGACTCGAACATTGCGAGCAGACCACGCCAGCTATGCGTGTTCTCACTGGCTTCATACAGCAATTCATAAACAGTATAAGCCCTGACATAGAACCAGGGCCAGTGAAAATATGTGGCTACGGAGGACCAAAAAATTCATTAGGTTTTATTAAATTATGCAGAAAAGGAGAGCAAACTGCACTGTGAGGAATGGTTAATTACGATGCATATTATTAAATGTAAGGAAAAATATTCAGCTCATTCCATGGCTTTGTTATCCAGGTACTTAAACATTTTAATGCACATTAATTCAAAGGAGATCCCCGAGCTGAGCGAATCCTATACACAAGGCTATTCATCTATAATTAATGATTTTGAATTACACAGAATCACAGAAACACCTCTTTATTAGTAATATAATTTCTACTTCCTAGCATAAAACAGTTTGTGTAAATGATATACAAAGCTACTCTCTGCTGAAAACAAGCATGCATGCACAAGCTTCTTATAATAAAAGGTTTGCATCTTTTATTCTGAGCAGTTGTGTTGAAAATATGTCTTGATTGTTGGCCTAACGCTGTGTTCATTCATAAAAGCACTAGAAGCGCCTCTTTCTTTTTTGACACAGGCATCCAGAAAAGTATTGTACATTACACATTTCTTATACATGTGTCTCACTCAGCCGCGGCCAGTGCAGCTAAGAGCGGTGGGGCCGGGTGGGGGGGAATTCAACAGATGACCACAAGGGAAAATTAATTAAATACTTAATTTTCCCACGTCATCTGTTGAAATCCCTCCCCCACCCCACCCGGCCCCATCGCTCACCAGTGGTGGACCTGCGCGGGCTGCAGCTGGTCTCACTAGGAAGCGCCCAAAGGATCAAGACATTAGACCTTAAAAAGAGATGAAAATAGTTTGTGATTCTTTTAAGCCTGCTCTGAGTGTCTCCTTGAAATAACTGCTACTTTGAGAGCACTGTGAAAAAACAGCTAATTTGATAACTCTGCAAAATAAATTCATCTCTCAGAACAGAGCCTGTGTTGTCAACAAATTTGCAAGAATAGGTAACACATTATTTTCATGAGGAAGATTAATTCCTTCTTTTCATCCAGTTTTAAATACATTTAAGTATGTATGGTTTTTCAGGCACATGCATCAACCATTTTTTGCGAGCGCAAACGATGCGATTCGCAAAAATCATCCATTTGCGCCCGCAAAAAGGGCATTTGCGATGCATCAAGGTTCAAGGCACTCGCAATTTGAGAATTTGCAATTATTTGCGATTTCTCAAATTCCAATTGCATTTAAGGAATCGCAATTTGCGATTCCTTAAATGCAATGCAAGAACAACTTTGGAATAGCGATTTCGCTAAAAGGGGGCGCAAATTACCATGAAGTTGAACTTGACGGTAATTTGCAAAAACTTTGAAAAATGCACTTTAGTGCATTTTTCAAAGTTTCATGTTGCGCACACATATGCCCCCTTGGGGCATGTGTGTGCGCAACATGAAACTTTGTAAAATGCACTAAAGTGCCCTTGGGGCATGTGTGTGTGCAACATGGGTGCACATCACTGTTTCAGGGGCGCAACAGGCTGTCATTTTGACACACTTGCACCCTTGAAGTTGCATGCGCAATTTGCGAGTACCTGTAGGCCCATAGGAATGAATGGGGAGCCATTCCTTAATTGCGACTCGCAAGGAATTTGTAGGAATCGCTATTTTCTCAGCGATTCCTACATGCATAGGCATTTGCGCTTCCTTATTAGCGAATCCTTATTTTTCACTATTTAGGAATCACAAATGGCATGTTTGATGCATGTGCCTGTTTGTTTCCTATTGTCAGCATACATTGATCCATTAATGAAATGCTCTATTGGATTGTGACAGGTTCACTGCTTTACTGTACTTAATTTTATATTTGACTTCGAGTCTTTCCATCTTAGTTTAATATACACAGATCTAACTCAAACCTGTAGCACAAACGTAAATAAAGTTCTTAAAAGCGCTCAGAAATCTCAGTTATATCAATGTAGCTCATCCTACATAGTTTCACAGACAGCAATAATAACTTTGGGTTGTAGCCTGTAATTTCGAATAGGGAATATAGTGATGCCTTATTATCGTGGCCGAAGTGTTGAGGTCCAAAATACCAAGAGGTAAGTGCACACAGAAAAGTATAGATATACTATTCTTAATGCCATATCTACATACCTTAAAGATACATATCATACCCTTAATGCTCATAGTGACAAACTCGGGGACCTCCCTGAATATAGCCACCTAGAAAACAAAATCCTTTTGGGTTCCCTGGATAAGGGTGGGATTTCCCAGATTTACAAATCCCTTGTGATACACTCAACCACCTCTTTGCTCCACGTGAAAGATAAGTGGGAGGAAGGGTAGGGCCCCTAGATGAAGCGGACTGGCAGGACGCCAGCATGATTAATCCGTACGTTAGCTATCCCTGCCAGACCACGCTACATCCAATCGAAATATCTCCATCAGGCGTATAGGACCCCTCTCCACCTGTGGAGGGCGGAGCTGACGGACTCCCTGTCATGTCACAGGTGTAACAACTCCTCAGGGGACTTCTTTCATATGGTGTGGCAGTGCCCCGTGATTCAAGGCTTGAGGTCCACCGTCCTAAACGTGTTATTTGCTGTGGTGGATATGAACATTGATGCTGACCCGAAGTTGGCTCTGCTTGGGATCTTAGATGAGATGGGTGACCCTAAGGAGGACAGGACCTTGGTGCGTCTGGCCATGCTCCTTGCTAAGCGCAGCATTGCTCACAACTAGATTTTACTGGTGGCTCTCTCCATGGACACATGGATTAAGGGAATGGAATGGTGTGGTAAACTGGAGGAAACATTTTATGAAGCTAGAGGATGCCCTCTTACATATGATAAATTTGGAAGAAATGGTGGGACTATCATGGACTGACGTTCTAAAAACCAACTGTATTGACTTTGGTCCGGATGGTGAGGTACCTTTGTATGACTTGCTTCAACTGTATTTGTTAGTAACGATGCGATTGCTTTGGTTATTCTCACCGTACAAGGCAAATGGTTTCTTGATAACCTATAAAAAATCAATAACATTTTTCTACAAAAAAAAGATACATATTATTATGGTCTATATATTTGGAGTTAGGTATAAAAATCTGTAATACTTACCTGTTAATATTTTTGTCCTCAATATTTTGGCTATAATATTAAGTGCAGCAAAGTTCACTAATTGATAATCAGGACCCACTGCCAGCCGCGGCCCATGCAGGTGAGAGCGGTGGGGCCAGGTTGGGGGGGGGGGGGTTCAACAGATGATGATGAGGGAAAATGTATTATTTATTTAATTTTTCTTTGTCATCATCTGTCGAAATCCCCCCCCCCACCCGGCCCCACCGCTCTTACCTGCACGGGCCGCGGCTGCCCACAGCAGTGGTATATGCTAGACATGACATTGAATGATCTGCCACTAATGTGGTGATCTGCACAAAATGTAATTAGAAAGAACAGTGACATTGAAATTGTGGAATCTAGACTATGAGCCAAAGCTTTCTTCCAGTGGCTTTGCAAGAGATGATCAACAGTGGGTGGATGTGAACCCCTAACTCCTGACAAGGGTTTTTTCTGTTTTCCGGTATTCTGTATGAACTATGTAGTAGTGCGGCAGCCATCTGCATTTTCACTTTGACTTCTGCAACTGTGTATATGTTTGGGGTTTACTCACCTACCTTTCATGCTTGATGTCTTTACGTTTCAGAGAAGCGGTCCATCATCCATTTGGTTCCTGCCTCGCTCTCTTCCAACGGTAAGTCCTGCTTTAAAGGCTAGCACAGGTTACTAACTCTGTCACTACAGAGCCATGGCAGATGTGTACTATGACAATATCTATAGCATAACCTTAACATATCTCTATTTCACAACAGTTACTTAGCCTGGCATCTCCCTCTCCCGGTTACTGACTGCCATTGCTCGTCTCCCCCCACCCCCCAATACAGATTGCTGAGTCTCTCTTTGCATGTCTACCTGTTAGAGGCACAACACTGTATTTGTATAAACTGTTTGAAATAAACTCCACAGACAGCCCTGTCTAAAGAAATTAGATATGGGGTCTGTGGGTCCCTACAGAACACTGTAGAGTGTATAGATTGCTGTGGGCCACCAGAGATCATGAAGACCATTGCAGAGCACAGTAGACCATTGTTGACTATTAAAAGGTACTGTAAATTGCTGTGAATCATAATATGCACTCAAAAACACACTCATCAGAGATCATTTTAGACAATTGTATTCCTTTGTAGATCTTTGTAGACTATCGGAAATCATGATAGATTATTTTACATCATTATACCGCCGTAGACTATCGGAGATCATCATAGATCATTTGAGACCATCCTGGTTCAATGTAGATCTTCAAAGACTTTGTACATAATCACAGATCACTGTAAACCATTATAAACCATTTCAGACAATCGTAGAAATTTGTAAGCCATTGTAGATAATTTTAGGTCACTGTGGTACATTTTTGGGCATATTATAGACACTAATAGACTGTTATAGATCATCTTAGGTAATGTTGTGGTTTAAAGCTTTTTTATTCACGTTTAAATAGCAAACATACCAAGAAAAGAGCGTCACATCGCTCTGCATATGAACATGGTTTGGTTATCTCGTTCGGGAACAGTAAACATTCCCCGTAACATACCCACCTCCCACTCCCACCCTCCCCAGTACTTGGTATAGAAAGAAGACAAACAAGTCATGTGAACAACACAAGGAATTCGACTTTAAGTGGTCAAGTGTCATCATTGCCAGGTAGGGAGGAGGTATCCATCAACCTGAGAGTGCGCAGATATTTGGGTCAGGTGAGCTCCAGGAATTCTGTAGACAGAAGCATGAGAAATGGGCATCATATCTGACTAAAGGATGCCCTCGTAGCGGAAAGAGATGAAGCGATACTCTCCATCCCTGATATGTACCATAATCTGTGAAGCCAACCCTGACATGTCGGTATGTGTCTAGAATCTCAATGAGTGAGGATGTTCTGAAATGCTGCCCCCCAGTGCTAATCCCACTTGCCTCCCTCTATGGGATTTGAGCAGGTAGGTTAGGGGGTTAGACAAGCCCAAAACAGTGTATGCGGGGAACCTGGGTATTTGTGTGTCTAAGTGTGAGTCTATATCATCCAGACTTTTAGTCCAATATTCTGTTAGTGGGGGGCAGTCCCACAACAAGTGGAGCAAAGTGCCCAGGGAGCCACAGCCCCTCCAGCAGTCTACGCTTCGCTCCGGGTTGCCTCTGTGGAGGCGAACTGGGGTAAGATACCAGTAAGAGGCTATCTGGGTAGCGGTCTCTATACTAGCAGTGTCGCGGGCTGTGGACCAACATTCTTGATTGGACAATGCGTAACATCACAAATGGTGTTTGTTCTAGAATCACAGTGATTTGTCACTAAAGTGAATTGGGCTTGTTCCACATTATGTCTTGTAATACATCAATTACATTCTTTAAAGCAATCTGAATAGTAACTTGAAAAATCTGAATCAGCAAAAATTCAATTTTTGCATCCTACACGTCTCTACTAAACTTGTCGAATCCAGACAAGCTTCATTAATAAATATGATTCAAAAGTGCTGGACATTTTCCACACATATACTAGATTAAAGGTTTTTGAATACTTGGATTCCCCTTTCTTAACCATATTGGGTCTTTGGCGTTAACAAAATCTCATACTTGCAAAATATAACCCTTCCCTTCAGAAGATATTTCGATTTTGAATTGTGTTTTTCAATATCCTCTCTCACCATCTTCTACATAGTCTCTTAGAAAGAAGTTTTCAAAGACCCCGAGAGCCATTCTGAATTCAACTTTGTACGAGGATTCCTCCCCTTCAGTAGTACAAACGGTGTAAAACCTGTGGCACTGTGTAAGGGTTGCAATGATATGACCAAACCAGATTAGAGATATGTTTTTGAACATTAAATCCACACCTAAGTTCAAGCTGAACACCCTCCTCCGCAACCCTATTAGATATTTCAACAAGACCATTCATGTTGTGAGCATATAGTGCAGTGCGTTTGTGAATAATACTGAAAAGGACAACAAATGGATTCAGCTTCTGCGTGGTAAATTGAACTCCATAATCAGATACAATAGAGGCAGGTATAACCTCTCTATGAAAACAATCTTCTAAAAACTCAGTGACTGAATCAGTATTGGGATTGTTCAGCCATTTTAGTTCAACTAACTTAGAACAGGTAGTCATTTATAGTGATGGCATAAGCTGTACCACAAGACCAACCCTCATAAAGACACAACAAATCTATAACCAGCTCTTACCAGGAAGCATAAGGAAATTCATACTTATGTTGGAAGCATTTCCGAGGCGTTATCCGTATTGGCACAATGTGTGCAGTTTTGCACAAATAAGCTAATTTGTTCATCCATGAAGGACTACCAGTATATGGGGCTCACTTTTGTTTGTAGCACTCTCCCCAATGGGACCATAATGTGCCAAGGCTATGATTTGGGACCGAAAGTCTGTGGCAGAAATAAAGTAATTTCTTTACATAAGCAAATCCGCTTCAGGACAGATGTCCTGATTCTTCTTCCACATTACTTGTAATTTAGAGTCCATTTGTTTCACCTGGTCAGCCATCAAGAACAAAGTATTTTGCCTTTTTAAGCAAAGAGTCTTGGTGAGCAGTCTTTGGCCAAAGTTATTCACTGACAAAGGAACTAACTTCAATGATCAGTGAATGAGGCGAATGCAACAATGACCTCTGCCTGCCTTGATGTGAGTGAAAACCAAGCGAAAACCAAAGGAAATGATGGACGGAGTGTTGAACATTGCAAGCACTCACCCCCAGTCAACTAATCTGGGTTTGATCCATCACCGTTCTTTAGCCCACTCTGCCACCCCAGTGCAGACATGGCCATATGCAAATCAGTCTGACCCTGTGCCTCATGGGAACAGTCCAGCCCGAACTGCCAAGCCATGCCTTCCCTGGACCGGAAACAAGCTTCCTAGGACCGGTTTCTGGCATTTCAGCCGTCTTCAGCCAGGCTTGCTTGAATCCAGTGGCAAAGATGGATTAAACCCAGATCAGTTGACTGGGGGTGAGTGCTTGCATTGTTCAACACTCCGTCCATCATTTCCTTTGGTGTGTGAGTGAAAACCACTCCTGCTCCAACTGCACTAGCATCCATCATGACAATGCACTAAGACAAATGCGAAGAAGGGCTTAAAGGAGCTGCATTTAAAACAACTTCTTTTCTTTTAAAATGCATTATCTTGTTCTGTTAACTAAAGACATTTTGACCCTGAATCCTTTTTTTTTTTAACAAAGCTCTTAACAAAGCTGCCAGCAAGGAAAAATAATCAACGAATCGTGAATAACACTTGCACAAATCCATATAAGACCTGTGCTCTTCAGTTAGCTTGAACACTTCTCTAATAGCTTTAATTAAATCTGCCTTTGGAAGAAAAAAACCTTTTTCTGAGATCTTGTGCCCCATGTATTCCACGTCACTGGGAAAAATAATTCTAACTGGATATTACGGCAGTGTCTTACAAAATTCCTAACATATTGTCCAAATTCAGAGTATGTTCTGAATCAGCATACACCAGGATTCAGCCCAAATACTGTGGTGGCAGAGGCCAAGCCATCCGGCAATCTAGTATATCTGAAAGCCCTGTGGGGTATAATGAAGGACACATATTGGCCATCATTGCAACATATACCTTTCCAGCAATATGTCTGTCCCAAAACCTAATGTTGGTAATAAAATAACTCAACATATGAAATTACTTCTGCCATACACATAAACTTTGATGTAATGTGGCTGAATATGTTTTCTTTCCAACACTGATTGAAACATTTATCAGAAATATGGTGAAAGGAGACCCTGAGTGAACCATCAATTTGAACTTCCTCATTGTCTATCATATGGTGCATTTAGGTGGCTTGAAATATTCTTCACCAATACCTAAAACGACACAGCCAGGCATACCCACAACAGTAGAACCATTCTGATCAGGCACTCATTAGAATCGTTCTGATCAGACATTGATTGACTGGAAACCAAATTCACACTCTCATCTTGCACATATTCTATAAACCTTAAAACGATGTTTCTTTTTGAGTCTTCTTGGCTACCACTGTCCTGTACCAAAGAAATTATTAGAGGTTTAACAGTTTTTAAACATACATTGGCAAAATGGCCAGTTTTGCCACACTTGAAACACTCTTTTCTCAATGTGGGAGATGACTTAAAAGAGGCTGGGTGACTTTTAGAACCACAACGTGTACAGTTACCTTTAAAGATATTGTTACAAAGGGTGTCTGTTGACCCTTTTCTCTGCTTTGTCGTGGATGATCATATCAGAAATGTATTTTCCAGACACTGCGCCACCGCTTTATGTTAGACTCCACAATTTGAGTCCTAAAAGATGAAATTGAGAGCTCCACACTCTTGACAGTGTCTATGGTCTCTGTCAGATTTCAATTTCTAAGAAGTTGCTCCTGGGTCTTCTTGATGGAACATCTAATGATCCCTAATGTATGTATCCCAAACCACAGCTCGCAGTTAAGCCTCTGAAGCTTGTGACATATGAATCAATGGGTTCATTGACTAGTTGTTGCCAGGTGTAAAGCATTCATCTCTCCTCTACTATGTGTGGCTTCTTGCTAAAATGAACCTTTCATCTGTCCAGTGCTTCTTTAAAGCAGTTGTAATCCATGGCTTCCCCCTCCGGAGCTTGTAGTAACAGTAGCAAATGTACAAAAACTCTGCTTCTCCCTCCATGCTTAATAGGTTCAGCAATAACGCCTTCCTGTCCTGATCAAAAGAATCCCCATCAATTTGTGGGCATATCATTTTAAACAGCCGAAGTCCTTTCCGACTTCATGCTTTTTTGACAAGTCTCGCTCATAAAGAAATTATACCACAATGCATGGCAAAAAGTGCTTACTTCCGGTGAAAACCAGACAATAGCGGAGGAAGAACATAGACAGCAAAAGGCGCACCACAATTTCAAAGTAGATCAAAATCAGTCCATATACATTCAATTTTTCTTTTTCAAAAAGATCTTCTTTATTTTTCATATGTTAAAATGACATTTACGAGCAGCCAGCTGCTCTGGCTGCTCGTAAATGTCATTTTAACATATGAAAAATAAAGAAGATCTTTTTGAAAAAGAAAAATTGAATGTATATGGACTGATTTTGATCTACTTTGAAATTGTGGTGCGCCTTTTGCTGTCTATGTTCCTATCTTGCCCCAGAGGTTGGGGAGGTATTGTGTTAGCGGGTACCAGTCGAGAGCGCACACAGAGGGTGTAATTGAATTTATCACCTATTAACACAAAGGGGAACACACAAATCCGGTGCTGTCCAAGAGGGTTACCGCTAGCTCCGTTTCTTCTAAATAGCGGAGGAAGACTTGTACAGTAGAAAAGATAGACACCAATACTGTCTAATAATATTAGCAGGTTATACAAATTAAAGAGTGAATGTCAACAGTTTCAAAATGAAACAATACTATCAAAGGCCAAGAAAAACCAACTCAATTTCCTTTACCTCCAAGATAATTGTCAGAGGGAGGCTCCTGTACCTCACAAACAACACCACCAGATTTGTAATACTGAAGATGGTTGTCACGTTGTTTATAGGAGGACCTCCTAACAAAGCGGTGCCTGTCACTGGATAGCAAAGGCAGTCATCAGTGCCATCAGTGTTTGCACTCCAACACACACTAACTCCAACACCAGGTAGCTCTTCACACGCCAACGTGTAGGCAGTGTTAACAAATGGTCTCAGTTCCAATTTGGCAAAATGGCTGCCACTTTGCCCCAACAGCATGATGACATGGGCATTTGTCTCTATGGCTGATTGGGGTTTCAGCTGGATGGACTGGTAGGACTTTTCTTACAATGGGCAAAAGAGAATGCTGCCTGTGCTTGCAGCTGCAAGTTGGCCTCACACTTTACAGACACAAGGCTTGCTGAAATGCAAGATGCATTGCATTGTGGCCCCGAAATGCATTGGGATTTAACCCTTTGATTTAATCCTGTGACCCAAATACGATGTCACCAACATTGAAATGTATAAGTGGAGTGAATTAATAATACAACGATTACACTGAGGAAACAGTTTGAATTTACTACTGTGTCAATAAAACAGTCGTAATTGAACAGTTACACTTGACTACGTGTCTTTAAAGTTTGAAGCTATCAGAGGAGTGCTAATTGGGATATACCTTCCAGTGGGAAGGCACATTGTTTATAGTATACGTTACATACCTTTGATCAGGGGAGAGGATCCCACAGCACCCTAAGAATATTATGAGACAGTAAGCTGACTATCGAGACCTAACAAGGAGTGCGACCGACATTCAATTTCAAAAGAAAATACTGCCTGTGCTTGCAGCAGCAAGTTGGCCTCACACTTTACTGACATAAGGCTTGCTGAAATGCAAGATGCATTCCATTGTGGCTGCAGAATTGGGCCACAATGAGTCAACAAACACATACAACTGCTGGGAATGCTATTTACGGAATACCCATCCCACTTAGGGTGAAAAGCGTTTCAACAAACAAATGATGGACGGAATGCTGACAATGCAGACATTCTCGGGCTGGACTGTTCCCATGAGGCACAGGGTCAAGACTGATTTGCATATGGCCATGTCTGAACTGGGGTGGCGTAGTGGGCAAAAGAACAATGGATTTCACCCAGATCTCTTGACTGGGGGAGAATGTCTGCATTGTCAGCATTCCGTCCATCATTTGTTTGTTGAAACGCTTTTCGCCCTAAGTGGGATGGGTATTCCCAGACGTGGGACCCGTGCTCACTACGCCACTGGAGTCAAGCTATCCTGGCTGATGACGGCTGATAGCCAGAAACCGGTCCTAGGATGCTTGATTCCGGTCCAGGGAAGACATGGCTTGGCAGTTCGGGCTGGACTGTTCCCATGAGGCACAGGGTCAAGACTGATTTGCATATGGCCATGTCTGAACTGGGGTGGCGTAGTGGGCAAAAGAACAATGGATTTAACCCAGATCTCTTGACTGGGGGAGAATGTCTGCATTGTCAGCATTCCGTCCATCATTTGTTTGTTGAAACGCTTTTCGCCCTAAGTGGGATGGGTATTCCCAGACGTGGGACCCGTGCTCACTACGCCACTGGAGTCAAGCTATCCTGGCTGATGACGGCTGATAGCCAGAAACCGGTCCTAGGATGCTTGATTCCGGTCCAGGGAAGACATGGCTTGGCAGTTCGGGCTGGACTGTTCCCATGAGGCACAGGGTCAAGACTGATTTGCATATGGCCATGTCTGAACTGGGGTGGCGTAGTGGGCAAAAGAACGATGGATTTAACCCAGATCTCTTGACTGGGGGAGAATGTCTGCATTGTCAGCATTCCGTCCATCATTTGTTTGTTGTATCCATTTTATAAAGCACAGTGAATCACACCCGAAGATTTATCTTGTCGCTCGGTCTCTTCATGTATTGCATCTACTCATTAAAATAACTAGCTTTTTTGCAATTTCTTAAATTGAGTAAAGTCCACACAGTTATGAAGATAACCAGGAAGTTAATTCCTTGCCCTCAGAGCCGTATAAGAAAAAGCCCCGCCATCGTATCTTGAGGCACGAATCCGAGGAATGCACAAAATTGACTTGTCGCTGGATCTCAATGTGCGAGCGAGACAGTAATGATGCAGTTTGTCCTTCAGATACTGAGAGGATCTGCCTGGTAGAGCTTTGTGGACGAGGCAGCATAACTTGAAAAAGATGCGCTTTCTGACTGGTAGCCAATAGAGGGACCTGAAGATGGGGGCTGACAGAGAGCCTGTTTGGAGGTTACAAACTAATTGGGTAGCGGTATTTTGCACAACTTGATGTTTCGTTAGATGAGGGTTGTTGGCTGCCATAAGCAAGCATTGCTGTAACCCAGGCGACTGATTATCAGTGCCTAGACCAGTGTTTTCTTGGCCGAGGCAGGAAGCCAGAAAACTTTTTCCTCTGGAGACGCATTGTAGAAAAACATATCCTTCTTGTCACGGCTACATGACTTTTCATGGTCAATTCATAGTCAATTTGTATTCCTAGATTTTTTGCTGACTGACTGGGGCACAGGGAGATTCCCAATTCTGCGGGCCACCAGTCAGAGGACCAGAGATGTTGCACTTTACCAAACGGCAAATCCTCAGTCTTTCTCATTACTCAGTTGAAGACTGTTCCTGGACAACCAGTCATGGCAATCCGAAACTTGATCAAACGAGGATCTGTCCATGTAGGGGGAGAGGATCCTCACTAACCAGAAGAGGAGAGTTAGTAAAGAGCAGGTGTAAAGTATGGCCGCCCGCAAAATGTGTGTGGCATGTAATACATTGGCCTAGGTTTAGTGATTCCTACTCTTCGAAAAGACCGGCAACCTCCAGTTTAAGGACCTCCTCATCATGGAATTAAAATCTCCCAACAAAAGGAAATTACTAGAAGAAAGTACATAGGGAGCGATACGTTCAATCAGAACATGGCTGACGTCTGTTTTAGACCCTAGAGGGTGATAGACTAGAGCGCCCTTCCAATGAGGACCTGTTTCTAGTTTAAGTTTAGATATACACAGATCCACCCAGTCATCCTTAATGACTCAATGATTTGAACCTTAATAGGTTTGCAAAATGTAATAGCAACCCTGGCAAGGTCTGGATTTCCTGTCCATTCTGACCGGTTGGTAGTTGTCAGGCAGAGCCAAAGGAATACAGGGCAAGGCGGAGGCAATTAACCAGGTTTCTGTGAAGAAACAGAAGTCAGGGGAAAGCGATGTCAGTAGGTCCCAGACTTCCGTCAGCATGCATCGTGAGAGTCTGGAATTTTGTGTGGGTCTGTGAGCATGAACAGGTGAATGGTTTGTGCGAGTAAGTGGGGTGATGTGTGCTATTGGTGCAGGAATGCTGGTTGTAGGGGGGTGGGGGTCATGAGAACTTGCAGAAGGTGCATGTGAACGCTCCTTCTGTTGTGTGGTGCGGCAGCCGTGCGGCAAGCGGCAGCCAGGGGTTGAGAGCATGGAGCAGGGTTGCAGTGGGTAGAGAGATGAACCAGGGTTCCTCACTATAGACGCAGTCCAGGAGCAGACAGGCTTCCCTTTGGAGCACCTTTGCCGTACCATCAGCGCATCCATGCTGCAGCCGCCATAGTTAAAGGTGTGAAACTCTCACCACAAAGTGACCGTAAGTGTCTTTAATCAGCAGCCCACACACTGAAGTGTGGAGAGGGAAACACTTTCTCATTTCCAAAGGTAAATTTTGAAAGGTCAAACCTGCTGAAATTTACTGGAAGATCTTTGTATAATAATGCACATTCCCTGACCCTACCAACCATCAGAGGTATGAAACTCATGGTCAGTAAGCGAGCCCTGTAAACCAGGAAGGATTCAGATAAGTGGGGGGAGGGAGCTTCTGTGCGACATTCGGCACACACCACCCATCACAATGGAACTGATAATGGTAACTACTAGGCTGGTCAGTCCTACAGGTACACCACATGTGCTTTAGTGCCTTGAAGCACCTGATTAGTAGATAGCACCAGCTTAGACTTCACAGCAACACACATGTCCATGATTTAGACAAAAACATGTGCAGCATCCTTTATTGGTGCTGCCCCTCTGTGGATCATCTGTGGTATATCCCACATAGCAGTATATCTTGAGGTTGGTGTCACAAACCCTTGTGTGATCTAAATGTCTCCATGCACACTTTGAGCCTTGCTAGATAACCAGCATGGAGTACACAAGTGATATAATTCCTAATGGTGGCATTTCTGCCTAGATGAGAAAGACCTGACAGAGCTGGAGTGGAAGCCCTTCCTTTCTCAAGGCAGCGCATTTGAAGTCAGGGGCAAAGCCATCACCCTGGATGAAGGTGGCCTCTATCTTGTGTACAGCCAGGTAAGTCCTAACCTACTGTGCCCCACAAGCTCTGTCAATGTACCCCAATTCTGGCCTGGTATTCTTTGTCTTGGGTGAGAGTATAGGTAGATCTGTCAGTGCAAGTCACTTCTCACCCCCAGGACACCTTGTTGCAATACCTGGACCCATAGAAACAACTCAGCCTCTGCACCTATTTCCTGACTCGTACCAAGCCTGCAATTTCAGAAATAAACTTCACTCACAGCTCTGCCAATGCGCCTCAGTCTTTTCCTGAAGTAGCACTAATATTCTAACAGAGGATCTATAAAAAAGTAGGGGCCAGATGTACGACCTTATTTGCAACTCGCACAATAGGAATAGCGAGTCGCTATTAGGAAGGGGCGTTCTGAGGGCGTCCCTTCCTAATAGCGAGTCCTCCAGGTATGCATGACTCTTTTGCGACCACAGTCACAGTTTACCACCCCTTCCCCTTTGGGAATGCAGGGAAAAATATTTTTTAAGGGCAGGTGGGCAGGGACCACTACCTGCCCTTAAAAAATGAAACGAAAACGTTACATTTTTTCTTTTTTAAATGCTTCCCGTTTTCCTTTAAGGAAAATGAGCTGCATTTAAAAGAAAAACTGCTTTATTTAAAAGCAGTCACAGACATGGTGGTCTGCTGACCCCAGCAGGCCACCATACCTGGGAGGGCCTGCCATTCCCAATGGACTCGCAAATTGTGAGCGGCTCATGAATATTGATGAGCCTCGCATTTTGCGACCCCATTGGGAATCGCTAACAGTGTCTCTGACACTATTGTACTTTGGATTTAGTGCCTCGCAATTTGTGATTCGCAATTTGTCGCAAGTTGCGAGGCGCTAAATCCAATGGTCGTACATCTGGCCCTAGGTTATTTATTAGGATCAGTGTGGGCTGCGGCGGTCGCCTCCGAATGGGAATAGTGGGACGGGGGGGATGGATAAAATTAACTTACCTTCCCTTCGCCGCAGCCACCACTGCATGCCTCTCCTCCATCCTCTTCTTCTGCACTGGCAGCACCGAAAGCAGACTCTCACAGCCAATTGCGACGCTGCATGAGCAGCGTCGTGATTGGTCTGAGCAGCCTGTGTGGTCGCTCAAAGTGGTACAAAAGGGGGTGGTGATGGAGGGAGCATCAGAACCAATCAAACACTCACACCCAGTCAACAGATCTGGGTTTGATCCATCACCATTCTTTAGCCCACTCTGCCACCCCAGTTCAGACATGGCCATATGCAAATCAGTCTGACCCTGTGCCTCATGGGAACAGTCCAGCCCGAACTGCGAAGCCATGCCTTTCCTGGACCGGAAACAAGCTTCCTAGGACCGGTTTCTGGCATTTCAGCCGTCTTCAGCCAGGCTTGCTTGAATCCAGTGGCAAAGTGAGCAAGGGACTCACGTCTGAGCATACCCTGCCAACTTATGGCGAACAAAGTGGTACAAAAGGGGGTGGTGATGGAGGGAGCATCAGAACCAATCAAACACTCACACCCAGTCAACAGATCTGGGTTTGATCCATCACCATTCTTTAGTCCACTCTGCCACCCCAGTTCAGACATGGCCATATGCAAATCAGTCTGACCCTGTGCCTCATGGGAACAGTCCAGCCCGAACTGCGAAGCCATGCCTTTCCTGGACCGGAAACAAGCTTCCTAGGACCGGTTTCTGGCATTTCAGCCGTCTTCAGCCAGGCTTGCTTGAATCCAGTGGCAAAGTGAGCAAGGGACTCACGTCTGAGCATACCCTGCCAACTTATGGCGAACAAAGTGGTACAAAAGGGGGTGGTGATGGAGGGAGCATCAGAACCAATCAAACACTCACACCCAGTCAACAGATCTGGGTTTGATCCATCACCATTCTTTAGCCCACTCTGCCACCCCAGTTCAGACATGGCCATATGCAAATCAGTCTGACCCTGTGCCTCATGGGAACAGTCCAGCCCGAACTGCGAAGCCATGCCTTTCCTGGACCGGAAACAAGCTTCCTAGGACCGGTTTCTGGCATTTCAGCCGTCTTCAGCCAGGCTTGCTTGAATCCAGTGGCAAAGTGAGCAAGGGACTCACGTCTGAGCATACCCTGCCAACTTATGGCGAACAAAGTGGTACAAAAGGGGGTGGTGATGGAGGGAGCATCAGAACCAATCAAACACTCACACCCAGTCAACAGATCTGGGTTTGATCCATCACCATTCTTTAGCCCACTCTGCCACCCCAGTTCAGACATGGCCATATGCAAATCAGTCTGACCCTGTGCCTCATGGGAACAGTCCAGCCCGAACTGCGAAGCCATGCCTTTCCTGGACCGGAAACAAGCTTCCTAGGACCGGTTTCTGGCATTTCAGCCGTCTTCAGCCAGGCTTGCTTGAATCCAGTGGCAAAGTGAGCAAGGGACTCACGTCTGAGCATACCCTGCCAACTTATGGCGAACAAAGTGGTACAAAAGGGGGTGGTGATGGAGGGAGCATCAGAACCAATCAAACACTCACACCCAGTCAACAGATCTGGGTTTGATCCATCACCATTCTTTAGCCCACTCTGCCACCCCAGTTCAGACATGGCCATATGCAAATCAGTCTGACCCTGTGCCTCATGGGAACAGTCCAGCCCGAACTGCGAAGCCATGCCTTTCCTGGACCGGAAACAAGCTTCCTAGGACCGGTTTCTGGCATTTCAGCCGTCTTCAGCCAGGCTTGCTTGAATCCAGTGGCAAAGTGAGCAAGGGACTCACGTCTGAGCATACCCTGCCAACTTATGGCGAACAAAGTGGTACAAAAGGGGGTGGTGATGGAGGGAGCATCAGAACCAATCAAACACTCACACCCAGTCAACAGATCTGGGTTTGATCCATCACCATTCTTTAGCCCACTCTGCCACCCCAGTTCAGACATGGCCATATGCAAATCAGTCTGACCCTGTGCCTCATGGGAACAGTCCAGCCCGAACTGCGAAGCCATGCCTTTCCTGGACCGGAAACAAGCTTCCTAGGACCGGTTTCTGGCATTTCAGCCGTCTTCAGCCAGGCTTGCTTGAATCCAGTGGCAAAGTGAGCAAGGGACTCACGTCTGAGCATACCCTGCCAACTTATGGCGAACAAAGTGGTACAAAAGGGGGTGGTGATGGAGGGAGCATCAGAACCAATCAAACACTCACACCCAGTCAACAGATCTGGGTTTGATCCATCACCATTCTTTAGCCCACTCTGCCACCCCAGTTCAGACATGGCCATATGCAAATCAGTCTGACCCTGTGCCTCATGGGAACAGTCCAGCCCGAACTGCGAAGCCATGCCTTTCCTGGACCGGAAACAAGCTTCCTAGGACCGGTTTCTGGCATTTCAGCCGTCTTCAGCCAGGCTTGCTTGAATCCAGTGGCAAAGTGAGCAAGGGACTCACGTCTGAGCATACCCTGCCAACTTATGGCGAACAAAGTGGTACAAAAGGGGGTGGTGATGGAGGGAGCATCAGAACCAATCAAACACTCACACCCAGTCAACAGATCTGGGTTTGATCCATCACCATTCTTTAGCCCACTCTGCCACCCCAGTTCAGACATGGCCATATGCAAATCAGTCTGACCCTGTGCCTCATGGGAACAGTCCAGCCACCCCCTTTTGTACCGCTTTGTTCGCCATGAGTTGGCAGGGTATGCTCAGACGTGAGTCCCTTGCTCACTTTGCCACTGGATTCAAGCAAGCCTGGCTGAAGACGGCTGAAATGCCAGAAACCGGTCCTAGGAAGCTTGTTTCCGGTCCAGGGAAGGCATGGCTTGGCAGTTCGGGCTGGACTGTTCCCATGAGGCACAGGGTCAGACTGATTTGCATATGGCCATGTCTGAACTGGGGTGGCAGAGTGGGCTAAAGAATGGTGATGGATCAAACCCAGATCTGTTGACTGGGTGTGAGTGTTTGATTGGTTCTGATGCTCCGTCCATCACCACCCCCTTTTGTACCGCTTTGTTCGCCATGAGTTGGCAGGGTATGCTCAGACGTGAGTCCCTTGCTCACTTTGCCACTGGATTCAAGCAAGCCTGGCTGAAGACGGCTGAAATGCCAGAAACCGGTCCTAGGAAGCTTGTTTCCGGTCCAGGGAAGGCATGGCTTGGCAGTTCGGGCTGGACTGTTCCCATGAGGCACAGGGTCAGACTGATTTGCATATGGCCATGTCTGAACTGGGGTGGCAGAGTGGGCTAAAGAATGGTGATGGATCAAACCCAGATCTGTTGACTGGGTGTGAGTGTTTGATTGGTTCTGATGCTCCGTCCATCACCACCCCCTTTTGTACCGCTTTGTTCGCCATGAGTTGGCAGGGTATGCTCAGACGTGAGTCCCTTGCTCACTTTGCCACTGGATTCAAGCAAGCCTGGCTGAAGACGGCTGAAATGCCAGAAACCGGTCCTAGGAAGCTTGTTTCCGGTCCAGGGAAGGCATGGCTTGGCAGTTCGGGCTGGACTGTTCCCATGAGGCACAGGGTCAGACTGATTTGCATATGGCCATGTCTGAACTGGGGTGGCAGAGTGGGCTAAAGAATGGTGATGGATCAAACCCAGATCTGTTGACTGGGTGTGAGTGTTTGATTGGTTCTGATGCTCCGTCCATCACCACCCCCTTTTGTACCGCTTTGTTCGCCATGAGTTGGCAGGGTATGCTCAGACGTGAGTCCCTTGCTCACTTTGCCACTGGATTCAAGCAAGCCTGGCTGAAGACGGCTGAAATGCCAGAAACCGGTCCTAGGAAGCTTGTTTCCGGTCCAGGGAAGGCATGGCTTGGCAGTTCGGGCTGGACTGTTCCCATGAGGCACAGGGTCAGACTGATTTGCATATGGCCATGTCTGAACTGGGGTGGCAGAGTGGGCTAAAGAATGGTGATGGATCAAACCCAGATCTGTTGACTGGGTGTGAGTGTTTGATTGGTTCTGATGCTCCGTCCATCACCACCCCCTTTTGTACCGCTTTGTTCGCCATGAGTTGGCAGGGTATGCTCAGACGTGAGTCCCTTGCTCACTTTGCCACTGGATTCAAGCAAGCCTGGCTGAAGACGGCTGAAATGCCAGAAACCGGTCCTAGGAAGCTTGTTTCCGGTCCAGGGAAGGCATGGCTTGGCAGTTCGGGCTGGACTGTTCCCATGAGGCACAGGGTCAGACTGATTTGCATATGGCCATGTCTGAACTGGGGTGGCAGAGTGGGCTAAAGAATGGTGATGGATCAAACCCAGATCTGTTGACTGGGTGTGAGTGTTTGATTGGTTCTGATGCTCCGTCCATCACCACCCCCTTTTGTACCGCTGTGTGGTCGCTCAGGCAGTGCCTGGGCATGTTCTGCATTCGGCTGTGCAACACAGCCAGATGGAGAACATGCTAAGTGCGCATGAATGTTTGGCCGGCCCAAGAGGACTGGCCAAACATGCATGCCCACTTAGGGAGTGTAAACCACTCCTCACTTTGCTCAGCCCCTCCCTGACCTGGCTGGCTCCAGTCCCGCACAGAAAAATAAAATGATAATAATGTCTTGTTATTATAATTTTATTTTTATTTTTGCACTGCTCAAATAGCAGTGGGGCGACGCTTCTCCGCCTTAGTGGAGGAGCCGCCACTGGGTGTGGGTCCACCACAAGGAATAACGCCACAGATTTATAAAATACAGTTTCAATAATTTAAACCTGGGCTCAACCCCCTATTAACTGCGGCACAGAGCAGACAGCCTTAACTTAGGAAAATGTGTAACATATAAAAGAGCAACAAAACAGTTAAAAGTCAAAACATAACACAATAAAAATCCCACAACCAGTTTCTCAAAATAGACACATTGAATGTCTAAAATGACACCAAAACAACAAAAATTCAATAAGAGGAACCGTAGATATTAATTTTTTAAAGAATTAAGGTAAAAAGTGCCAAGAAAAAGTAAAGCGCCAATTAGAAGCCACTGCTCACTGTTGACCAAGACTGAGGCACAATTTCAGGCCAACTGCGATGGAGTACGGGATGGATACATTAAGTGGGTCATTCCGGTGGCAGATTTTACCTTGTGACTAGGAAGTACCCTGCCAGCGAACCATCATTTAGACACAGGAGGGCCCTAAGCTTTCGGTCGACAGACAATGCCCCGTTGAAATAAGGGCCAATGGAGGACGGACATTACACTGTACACTGTGCACCTATTTAGGGTGAACACTGTAATGTCCTTTTTTTCTATCCCTCACCACTAGTTTTCTGAAAAACAAAAACTTTGAAAAAGTTTATTGAACTCCCATCAAAACTGATAGCTGCCATACCCCAAATATATTGAACCTTTCAATGTACGGAAATATTAATTGGGCTGGTGGTCATCTATAAATCTGGTGAATGGTAGTCCATCAGGGTGGCGGAGGTTATGTTCTTGGACACCATGATGGACTGCACTCGTGCGCTAAACCCTCAATCAATAACAAAACACAGATAAACCTTGAGGATTCATTCACCTTATATTCATTATTTAAATAGTCACCGTAGTGAACACAATTTATCAGAACTCAAATAGATTTTGTATCAACACAAATTATTTTTTATGTTAGAATTAATCATTTAATATCTTAAATACTTTCATTTGATAGAGCAATGAGTATTGGTCCATAAATCAGATCATGTATGGCAACTAAATAACTACTGTCTCCTTCCGTATCATGTATGCAGTAGTCAGTGACACATTTTTATACAAACATATGGGCAATGTAATCAATCGGCCATATATTGAAATCAATTAGTTCATACAAATATAATTCCTGATAACATCCAATGATAGTTGTATGTACAAAAGATCAGGCACATTAATCTCTGAAATGGAGGTCGCCATCGCCCGGCAGGGTAAGGCTGCATTGTATCCAGCAAGGTCTTCTCAAAGTCGGAAAGCTGTTGGATGAGGTCCCGCTGCAGATGTTGGCTTTGGTGGGAAAACCGAGTGGTAGAAATTCCAATTTGAAGGCCACTGAAGTCACTGCACCAGGCAGATACTCTGTGCTCCTTCACCCGGTCAGATGCCTATCTTTTGACCTAGGGCCTGATTTGGGGTTTTACAGGGTGGTGGGGGACTTAATGCCCACTAATTTAACAGATGTTTGCCTGCCTGGGAATTGTTTGTGGATTGGAAGTGAGCGTGGAGGTGCAGCGGCAAAAGCTGTTTTGGGGATCAGTAGTGCAATAGCACGGGAGTGCTGCAGGTCAGGATTGAGGTGCACTAGCAGAGCTAGGGGTGGGTTCCAGTGGATGTACAGCAGCAGGTGGTACAGATCAGGACAGAGATTTATAGGCTGAGCTGTGTTTATGGGCCCCAGTACTGGAACAGCAGCGGGTGATGTTGGTCACAGTTCAGCTGCATCCGCTTTAGCATGGGTTTGGGTCACAGTACTGGAAATGAAGGGGGTATTGCAGGTTAGAATTGGGGTACATTGGCCGGGCTGTGTGTTAGTGTCCTTATATGGAAATATCTAGGAGTGCTGCAGGTCAGTACTGAGATGCATTGGCCGAGTTCTGTGTGGGTTCCAATACTGGGATAGCAGCAGAGCTAAAGGCCAAGACAAATGTGTATAGAGACCGCTGTGTGTGGATCCTGTGAGATAATGGCCACCCCCAATGTTTGTGGCTGATGCCGTTGTTTTTTTAACTCTGCACACTGAGGCACTGCTGTCCAGTCTCCAGTGTATGTGCTCTGTCCCGTAAAACATGGCAGAATCACCTAACTCCTAATTGGCATATTTAACTTTCTGGTAAGGCCATAGTATATGGTGTAGGGGGATACATCAATTCCCAGCTACTTCCCATCCCTTACTAGCCACAAGCTCGAACACCCTGTTGATGGCCATGATAGACGCATGCAAACATCTCAAGTTCCTCCTAACTGGAGCATCGCACCCGCTCACTCTACCTGATACTTGCTGATTGGTCCTTTTCAGGTTCTGTACAATGACAACACCTTCATTATGGGTCACATAGTCACACGGTGGCCGGATGGAGATGCCGACAAGGCGGACAAGCTCTTTCGTTGCATTCAGAGTATGCCTGGGAACCAGGAGATAGCCTACAATAGCTGCTACAGTGGAGGTAAGTCCTAGGAGCATCGTCCCATGCCAGGCCACCCCACTGAACAGGCAAACTCTAGGTTTTCCACCAGGTGATGGCTATGCATCACCAGTTCAGACGGCGGCCGAGTAAGTCAAATTATTGTAGGTTACATTAAGACAAGCCACCTACTAAGACAGTAACTTATTATCAATTAATTTGCTTTCATTTAGCTTCAAATGTGGTTAAGATGAGATGACCCCTTTCAAAGCCTGTATTAAGTTACTACACATTGTATTGAATGTAAGTGTACTTCTTTAGTGCCTCATTGCTGTGACCCGTCTGCCAAACCGCTTTGACAGACAGTAGCATTCTGAATACTTCATTGGTAAGGATGTGGGTTTGTAGAGTGCAGTGTGAGAAGTGTTCATGAAAAATCAGAGAGGGTCTTTGGAGGCATCTGTGAGACATCATTGTTTTCTTTCTTGTGTTGTTCAGGAGTAATCCAGTTTAGTATATCCTAGTGCAGCTTAATTAAAATTAGTTTAGGGGAGTGCATCTAGTGTTTTGTAAATTAAGTGATATTTAGCGTCAGATTTGAGGTATTGATTTGCCCTCCCACATATGTGTGGTTGGTGTTAGTATGGCGAGAACCTAGGCAGAGCGCAAGGGAGTGCTGAACAGGGATAGGCGCCCTGAAAACAATTCACAATAGATTACAAGAAGGAAAGTATTGTAGGGTAGTGAGACCTCTTGTGTAGAGATGTGGCCTTCCAAGACGTCAGTCTTTGTATCTTTTCCGATTTGAAAGAGGGCTGGGGAGGTTTTGAGGTTGACAGGAATGTTGTACCATATCCTGGGAGACTAAACAAATGGTCATGAAATACTGGCAATTACTGCAGAATTAAACATATTTCAATGGAATTGATTCAGACAACCCACTCTTTGCATACAAACTCAGTAGGAATTTAAAAGAAAAGCTTTGGAAAAAAGAAGTAGCTAATAAACAAAAAAGACAAACGAAAACACAGGGGGCTGCAGCCGCTATGATGCAGTCATAGCTGGCAACAAAGTTGTCCAACTTCTGTCAGGTTACAGCTATAAAGGAAAAGCAGTTTATACGTGTGACACTGTGTATCGCAGATATTTACTAAAAGATCCTTCAGAAAGACATTGGTGGGAAAAAAATAAACATGAGGTAAAAACTAGACTTTACAAACGTAAAAACATTAGAATTTGCTCAGAAAAATCTCTAAATACAACCTAATGCTTGAACTCATCTCTTAACCTATAAATTCCACATCCAATGCCAACACCCTTCTAAACAACAATGTTTTGGAAAGCTATGAGAACAGCCATGCCCAATTACAACCACATGTGCACGACAAAGCCTCTGAAGACCTTGCTGACAATAAAGAATACATCTGCAGACAGAAGAGAAAATGAAAGAAGAACAGGACACCCTAGGACTCCCCTAAACACACAGACAAACCATCACATCAACCAAAGCAAAGTACTATGTCAACACCATCAGTGACGTCACCAACATAAGCAGAATGCTGTTCAAGACAATCAAGCACTACAGCAACTCCCTGCCGGACCCACATATTCCACTCAATAGAAAAGTGCAATGCCCTCAAGCCCTGCTTCAGTGGCAAAATACAGAAGATCCGTCAGCACATCGTCACCAAGCCTGCTTCAATTCTTACACCCACTCCTTCCCATACAATACCACAATGGTTAACCTTGAAAGCCATACCTTTCCCTGATCTTGCTGACACACTGAACTCCTCCAAAGTCACTTCTTATGAAGATAGTTGTGTTCTTCATCAGCGCTCTCACTGGAGATGCTCTCTTAACCCTACTTACCATTGTCAATGCCTCCCTCAGAGCATCTTCCCAGAAGTTCTCAAAACAGACCAGATTTTCCCACTCCTAAAGAGGCCTGCACTAGACCCTGATGGCAGCGCCAGCTACCGGCAATCACTCACCTACCATTCATCGGCAAGATCATTGAAAAAGCTGTCTATGTTCAACTCCAAGATCACGCCAGTGCTAACCATCTTCTGCATGACTACCAATCTGGCTTCAGACCACACCACATGATGGAGACCACAACCTTACACTTCGTAGTTGGTGCCCTCTGGACCACAGATGATGATGATTGTTATATTCAGATTTGTACAGCGCACAGCTACCCAACCAAGGATTTCCCAGTGCAATGCTACAATAGGAAATCGAGAACAGAGAAGCAACTGCTATACTTGGCAGGGATTAAAAGAGCCAGGTGTTGAGTTTCCTGCGATAAGAAGAGAGCAAGCAACATGATCTTAACTCAGCCAGGAGAGAATGCCATAACTTTGGGCCTAAGAAAGAGAAGGCTCGACCTCCCTGTCTGGCTCTCTTAACTCTCGGAACAACTGCAAGGTCCAAGTTGCTACCACGTAAAGAACAACTAGTAGTTTAAGGCAGCACCAAAGGTCTTAAGTTAGAGGGACCAGAGTCGAAAAACATTTGTGTACGTAACAGAGTGCCTTAAATTGGATGCGACGCTCAACAGGGAGCAAGTGCAATTTGCGGAGCAGGTTAGCGGTGGAATAGAACTTGGGACGATGCAGTAGAAGTCTTGCCACTGCATTCTGCACTATTTGAAGATGTCTAAGGAGATTCTTCATTACTCCAAGACACAAGATATTTCTGTAGTTGGGCCTCAAGATCACCAAGGCCTGAATGAAAGTTCATTGGGCCAAAAACGGAAAGCACCCTAAGATTTTTTTTAGCCATCTCAAAATGCCAAAGCAGGTGGCGGCCAATTTAGAGATCTGAAAACTCACAGAAAGATTTGTGTCCAGCCAAACACCTAGGTTTTTGACTAATGGGACACGGGCAGGTAGGGTGCCTATCACCTGAGGCCATAGATGCGGGCCCCAGAGATGGGGAAGGTTTCCCAGCACCAACACCTCAGTCATGTCTCCATTTAACTTTAGAAAGTTGGAATTCATCCAGGAAGCAGACTTGAGAAAGACAGATGTTCAGAGTCACTGAACTCTTATTCTCCTGGGAAGACAATGATCTGGGTGTCGCCAGCATAAGATAGAAGTGTGAGGCCATGTTTTTCCACCGGGTCTGCTAGAGGCCTTACATACAGGTTAAAAAGAAGAGGGCTGAGCCCTGAGAAACCCCGCATGACAGAGGGTGTCACTTAGATGACCCCTGTCTCCTGATATTGCTGGACCTCTCAGCAGTGGCGGCTGCCAGCTATGGGGGTGCTGGGGCGGGCAAACCGCTGAGTGGAGAGGGATATAAGAGAGGGCAGGAGGAACAGAAAGAAAAAAAAGAAAGAAAATCACTTACCTGGCTTGCATGTCATCGATCTTCCCGATCTTCTTCTCCACTCCAGACTGGGCCCAGCAAACTCCCTTAACCAATCCTGGCGCTGCTCTCATGCTATGAGAGCAGTCTGAGGGTTGGATGCAGCAGGCTGGCTGGATGCTTCTTCAGGCCCCGTAGACCTGTGCTTGGTCTCCACCCAGCTGTCTGACAGCCAGGTGGAGATCTTCAAAATGTGCATGTTACTTTGGCCAGCACAAGACAGCCACCCAAAGTGACATGCGCTTTGGAGCATCCAGCCAGCCACTGTTCCTGTCCTCTGCTGCTAATCAGCATCATCACTCCCCCGCCCAAGTAAAGAAACCACAGCTGCCTTTCAGCTGACTTTGACATAACAGACCATCTCACCCAAATTCGCACCCTGGAGTCTTCACCGGCACTGTCTTTTACTGGTTCTCCTAGCTCCTAGCTTTCTATTTAGCACCAGTTTGTTTACATGGGCTCCTTCAGGTCACAAAAGATTCCTATCACCTGTAGAGTCTCCCAGAGCTCTATACTGTCTTCTGTCATCTTCATCCTATACATGGAGCTGCTTGGACATCCAATGCTGCAAGCTCTGCTTGCACATCATTTAGACCTGGTTGTCCATCGCCTACCTAAAGCTCATCCCAACCAAAACAGAATTCCTGTTATTTGCCAATAACAAAAAACGAGAAACAGAACACACACGGCTCAATGGCATTAACGATGACAGGTTTGAACACAGCTTTTACTGAATGCCACGTCACTTTGATACACCCTGGACACCAACTTCAGCTTCAAGGAACACAGTGCCAAAAAACAAGGATGGGCTGGCAGCAGCTCTCTCTTTTGAAGAAAATCATACAATTTCTTCCAGAAAGCAACTACAGAACTGCTGTGCAAGCCCTCACACTCTTGCATCTTGATGGTGGAGATGTCCTACTCCATGGCCTCGCAGACTCCACACTGGCACCTCTTAGGGACACCTTACATTCTGCAGCACATTTTATCCAGGGCCTGAAGAAATATAATTATATCAATCCCATTCTGATGGAACTCCATTGGCTCCTCTTGCTGGCCAGTTCTACCTTCAAAGCCAGTTGCATCATTTACAAAGCTATCATGACCAGCACCCCTGTTTGTCTTGGAAGCTCACCATCTCCAGTGGATCTCGGCCACCTACAGCCAGAACACCAACAAACTGCAAGCTAAGAAGTGTAAAGAAAATAAGAGCAAGATAATAGGTCTGTTCCATCTAAGCACATAGGATTTGGAACGGCATCCCTGTATCCAACAGCAGCACCCCAACACTGCTCTAATTTAGAAAAGAGTTAAAGACTCACCCCTTTAAAGATCATAACATCAAAATGCATGAACCATACACATCCCAACTTCCTCTCCTCCTACTCCTTGACTTTATGCTCAGCTTTGACCATGGACAGCGCTCCACTATCTTTTGGCTAGGTATGCGCTATAGAAATACCATATACCTACATACATACAGAGAGTCGCTAGACGTTTTAGGGAACATTGATGAAAAATGTGTCAGTTGCATCCAATACTCAAACAAATGGCACACAAACCAGACAGGGACAGTAACAATGGGTGTTACAACAGGAATATTTTGGATCAAAAGACTTGATTGTGAAGTGCAGTAAGGCCTTGTGATTGGATTGAAATGTTCCACTTTTTGTAATAACAATACTTTGTTTGTTTAACAGCTTTATTTCGATTGTTACATCATAAAAGCAACACAAAAAAAAAAAAAAGAAACAAGTTATCAAGCAATTAGACGATTAAAAGTCACCAGTTAAACAGTAATTAACAGCCGTTTTGTCCTGATCGACCAAGCCCATGACAGAAATTTCGCAAGGCTAAAAACATACAAGGGCCGGGTATCTGATATTAAAATTCGGAGTGCCACAGATGAATGCCTGGTGCCCAAGGCCCTACACACGGGCTTAAGCCACGTTTGCCTTGGGCAAGCATAGGCCGGGCAAACAAACAAAAAATGTTCAATTGACTGTTTGGGAGTACTACAGAAGGGACAAAACGCAACTGTCTGGTAAGGCGGTTTCCTGCAAGATGTTAGGGCACGCACAGGGAGGGACCCCACTCTAAATCTAAAGTAAAGGGCCCGGTCATATGGCTTCCAGACCAAATCCAGGTAGAGCTCCAGGCAGGGTGAATCCTTATGCACTAAAAACTCCTCTGTGAGCCTACCATGAGTAGAATCCGTGGAAATTCTGCTTCTAACCCAGTTCCAATATAAGGTTTTCAAGGCTGCTTTCGGAGGGGAAGACCTATTTTCCCAAGCTTCACTAAGGCCTAGTTTGCCAAGCATAGACTTGACATCAGTAAGCCATCTGATCCTACACCAGCCTACCATAGACATCACCTCTGCTAGGCCTTTAGCATACTTAGCGAGTTCGGAGACGCGCCATAGCCTGGCCCATTAGAGCAGTGGACGCAATCTTGCTACATCGCTAATTTGCTGGCAACCAAGGTCCAAAAGGAGGGGTAACGTGGGTGTACTCTCCGGGAGAGACATAATGCATTTTAGGAACTTATTCTCTGACCTAGTTAGGACGCTGATGTTAGAGGTACCCCAAAGTTCAGCGCCATACAAAGCGGAACTAACTCCCTTTGCCCTGTAGATATCCAAAACAGGGGCAATAGGCTTGGTCGAAGAAGATCTCTGCTCTCTGACGAGTGCCCCTGTAACCCTTTTATGGTTAAGAGACATTTTTAATATATGAGGGGTCCACTGCATGGAATCTGTGATACGAATCCCTAGGTAGTCAAAAACAGTGACCCTTTCCAGAGAGGTTTCACTAAGGACAGGGGGACGGCCTAATTTTTTGGGGGGATTTAATACCAAGTACTTCGTTTTATTTGTATTTATTACTAGGCCCCGTTGGTCACAGAAGGTCTGAAAGTTGTTTAAAAGTCTCTGTAGGCCCGCCGAGCTTTTTGAGATTAAAAGGGTATCATCAGCAAAGAGAAGGGTGGGAATTCTCTCCCCTGCCAATGATGGTGCGTCCGAAGGTTGTTTGAGTAGATGGTCCACAACCCCATTCACGTAGAGTGAAAAAAGGGTGGGAGCCAGGACGCAGCCCTGGCGCACCCCTTTTGCCACTGGGATCCTGCTGGTTTTCTGGCCTTCAGTACCCCAGCGCACCTGCGCATAATTGCCATCATGCAGGCGCACTAAGATAGAGAGGATGTTTGGTGGAATCCCCATTTCAGCTAACACGCCCCATAGCTGTCCTCTGGGCACAAGGTCGAAGGCAGTCTTCAGGTCAATAAATGCCAAATAAAGACTGCCTCCGCCTATCACTACCACCTTCCAGTATAGTAGTAAAAGCCTGAAGGCCTGCTCTATCGTGCCCGTTCCAGCCCTAAAACCAGCCTGATAGTCCGACAGAATCTCTTTGTCGTTAATCCATTGGAGGATTCTTTCTAGGACCACCTTTCCCACAATCTTCTGGGTTGAATCCAATAAACTTATTGGTCGGTAATTGGCAGGGTCGTCCCTCCGACCTTTCTTAAAGATAGGGACAACCTCTGCCCCCTTCCAAGAGTCGGGAATGGCTGCTCCTTTGTCGATTGCATTGATCAGAAAATGAATAAGCTTCCCCCACCTCTGCAGGTTTGAACGCAGCAGATCCCCCGGAACTCCGTTGGGTCCCGCTGCTTTCTGGGGCACAATACACCTAATAGCGTGTTCTACTTCTTTGATTGTGAATGGGGAGACTATTTCATTTCCCATGGGTACTAAGGGTCCATAGGATGCAGGGGGGGCAAAAGCCTCTTGATGGTTCGAATACAAGTTAGTAAAGTGTTCGAACCAGGCCTGACCAGTTATATTACACGTTATAAAGTTACTAACAGGTCTGTTCCTTTCCCTAATAGTATTCCAAAAACGGGCTGCATCCCGCCCAATGCTTGCTTCTCTTAGGGTTTGCCAGTATGCGTCTTCCCATTCCTTTTTTGCAATCCCAATCACTTGTTTGTATTCTGCTCTAGCCTGCAGCACAAGGGGCTGCGACTTTGTCCTAACAGCTTGAATGAGGCACGCCTTCAATTCTCTACATTTTGACGTATACCACCCCTGCTTTTCTTTTGACCTGGGGTGGCCATCCGGCCTACTTACGCGTGCTTGCGCCTTGAAGAGATTACCAATCGAGTTGATAGTCTCCTCGAACATCAGCGTAATCCTGGGTAAGGCAGATTGATCTAAAGAGATTGTTGCCATCTCGCTTAGTGTGGTTTCCAAAAATTGATCTATAGCCTGTAGTTTTGGTGCGTCAGAGGCTACTTTCCGCCATTTGAGGCGCCTACCACAATTAGACAGAGTGACGTCCGATGTTATCCTTTTGACTGGTGATAGGGTTGGGGTATTATGATTTAACCATAGGTGCCTTAAAGAAAGCGAAAGGAAATTGTGATCGCTATCTGTGGTAGGTATTACAGCCATATCCACAACAGACTGCCAAAGGTCAAAATCAAGCAAGATGTAATCGATCCGGGAAGAGTGGTTAACCCTGTTGTATGTATGACTGCCCAATGGGTCAGAGGTGGTTCTTCCAATAACAATACTATAGTTTTTGGTTTCAATTACTAGTCAGTTCCCCACAATTGTCTCTTAATAAGCTTTCCATACCTCTGTTTTCAGATGGTCCCCATATGCGTCTATCATTTAGCATCCATTCTTGGTACCTGTCACAAAGAACCCTGCATCACATTGGTTAAAAATATTTCTTCGAAAATTTCCATCATTTTTCACATTAATTCATTTTTTTTCTGGATAACCAGAGCATACCCTCCCTTGCTGCTGGAGAATGAAGTAAACTATATTAAGCAATAACAGACTTTGTACGGACATTTAGACATTGAACTAACAGGAATTAGGCTCACTTGGGCTGAACAACATTATAAGTGTTAGATTTTACATTGTGAACAGAGCAATGAAATGTGTACATAATCCGAGATTACGGGGGTTATAAGACATTTTGGAAATCAACGAAATATGGATAATGTCAGAATGAGTTATGAAATTTATTGTGCAATTGAAGGAATTAAATTATTATTTCTTAAGCTCATGTGTGGACATGATTTGAATCATATTTCTTCTGTCTGCACCACTTTGGGATATGTATAGTAATCTTTCTATATTTTTATGAATCATGTTGAGTGTCATTTGATTTCTACATATGTATATCAGAAAAATAGATAATGCACTTTTTGTCTGAGCAAGGTCTTTGTAAGACCGAAACGTGTTGCTGTGACTGCCATATAGGCATACAAACAGAATAAAAAAAGACTTCCAGTGCCGGTGTTCTTTGTGACAGCTACTGAGTCAGGTTTGTTTGGATATATATAGCAAGAGAGTGTTATGCTTGTTTTTGTCTCTTTCACTTTCCTTTATACAAAATTGTTTCTTGGTCACTGACTGCTGAGGCATTGTTAGCAGCGCACACATAAAAGACACCATGGTAGATGTAAGTACTGCTTAGTTACTGGCATGTGCAACTTCAAGTGCCATCCTATTTTTGAAGTCCAGATCCTGGTGCTGCAGGTGGAGAAGGCCGGCCTTCTGGGCTTTTTATATTTAAAATTCCTGGTTTCCAGTCCAGCGATTTCCTGCCTTCTCATATCTCAAAAACAAAGAAAACCACTTACTTCGCACTCGCTGCATCGCTGAGTCGGCGAAGCAGCGAGCGCAAGGTAAGTTTTTTGTAAAAATGTATTTAATTTTCCCTTATTGTCGCCTGTCGACTCTCCCCCCTCACTCCCCCCCCCCCCCCCACCATGCCCCCTGTCCCACCGCTCTAACCTGCATGGCCACTCCTGTCAAAAAGCACTTATTTGACATGGTGAATTTCTCGCCCAGGTATCATTCCTCAAGCCATGTATGTGATGCTGCTGATCTTGAAGATGTTGCAGGCTTTTTGGGGGAACGTGTTGGCTGTAAGGTGAACGGTGAAGCCCTAACGGTTAATTTTGGAGAGCTAGGCTTGAATTTGTGACTGTTTGTTGTTGTTAAATTAACAGAAGTAATTTGGTCTTGTTGGACTAAGCTTCAGATAGGTGCTAGCCATCCAGTTCTGGATGAGGTCAAGGCAGCACTTGAGGTTCTGAATGTTGTGAGCAGCATAGATTTATTGGCAGTGTTGTGTGTCATGAGCGCATTGATGGATCTTGACCCTGTTGTCAGGGAGTAGAAATCCCATGCCTTCCAAGTCGAGGTAATACCTCTCAGCAGTAGCGATAGCAAAAGGTATTGACTGATTACCCATTTGTCCTCTTGGCTTAAGTTTCCTCAGTTTCCTCACTTGCCTTTAATGACTTCTTTTTGTATTTTCATTTGCAGGTGTTTTCAAGCTTCACAAAGGCGATGTCATCCGACTGCACATTCCACGGACGAATGCCTCTGTCGATATGAGGGGCGATGCCACATTTTTGGGACTGGTGAAACTCTAACTGAGGAGGTGCAGGAAGGGACCTGGTGTTAACCTGTGTCCAGGAAGTACAATGTTATGCAACCTTGGTGAAGAAGGGTTCTCCTGCTGAACTACTAAAGGCCAGGGTGTGTAATGTCTAACAGTGGCACCAGGAAATGCCCAGTAACTATGGCAAACAACAGGCCAGATAGCCACCAAAGAACCTTTGACCACGTGGAATTGCAATGGACCCCCGTCTCTTGAACATTCTGCCGGGCTCTGGGGACTTAACATCTGGCTAGAACAAGAGCCAGGAGAGAGTAGACTCCTCTTGCCAAAGCAGATTGAAGAAGGACGTTTGAAGTGGTTTTCTTTTCTAAGCCGCAAACTCTTGAGTTCCTGGACAGTACATAAGAGGAGTTCAAGATATCAGAAGTGGTTCTCTGCCCATGCTTGCTCTGGCTGGTCTCTAGATGATATGGTGAAAGGCACCAACATGCCATATGTCCTGGTGGTCTTGGTGGTTGGTGGGGCCTGGGAACCAAAAGGGAAGTTTTGCGAACAAGCGGATCTTCTCCTATCGGTTTTATGGTTACTTCTGGCGTTACTTTAACCTCCGCCCTCAACGCACTCTACTTTTTCACTCTCTTTACTTACTTCTTTTGCTGTCCAAGTTCTAACTCTTTCTCAATAATTCACAGAGGGGCAACTTTTCATTATAATAGTTAAGGCAGCAGACTTAGAGCACCCTACTAGGTTTGGGTGACATTTTTAATAAAATGCATGAAAATGTGCATTTCCAACAGTGTCAAAATGCAATAGTTCCTGAAGCAACAAACATCCTTGCACTGTTCCTGAATTCTCTCTCTTCTCTATGCTGTTCCATTCACTCAATTTCCCCCTTATTTTCTCGCTTTCTCTCTTCCCTCCCTCCCTGTCCTCACATCTCTTTTATCAGCAAGGACTTGGGCTTCTACTGCCACCAGGTGTTGATCTCATTTAGGTCTTTTTTGTGGTTTCTTGAAGCACTGGTCATAGCATTTCTTCCCTAGACATGTTATCTCAAAGTAGAGTCCAGGCCCACAGGCAGGAACATTAAATTATATAACTATTTTTATATCAAAGCAGAACTTCCCCATACGCTGGGATTGAAAGGGAAGTTTGGTTCTAGAAACCCCTCCCCATTCGCTTCAACACAGTTTGTGTTCTTATGTATGTCTTGTCAACATCACTGGCCTAGTTTGCAACATAAGAGTTCATTATTAGTTAGTAATTTGATACCCGAGTCAAAAAAACTGGATTTGTGGGACTTTACAAAGCATTTACTCAAGTCGAAAGGTTCATGAGCATTGGGTCCTTTCCCCATGAGTACGTCTGCATTAAAAGAGGTAAAAGGGGTGGTAAGAGGTGCCTAGGAAGGTATCAGGCGAAATTGAAAACAGCAGCTGTGGTGAAGACTACACAAAGGTACACTTACGAAAGACAAACGCGGCATCGCCGGACTGCGGGAATGGGCTCCATCAATATCTAGAGACAGTCAACAATTCAGTTGGACCAAAAAGTATAGCAGGAAAGTCCTTCACATGAGCCAACAAGGGGCCCTCTGTAGAGTAAACCAGTTCTTATTAGGACCACACAAACACAACTACTAGTAGAATTAATGAGGGAACAATAGATCACAAGAATGACAAGTGAACACAAACCACCCTCTGAACCTTCTACGCCCTCTCGAAGCAAGATGACATCATTACGATAGCCCCCTTCTTTAACAACCATGCAAGCTAAACAAAGATATGACCAAAATAATGGAGCAATATCAGAAAATGAAAAATCAGATGACATGGGAAAATTAGATACAGAGTAAAATGTAGCATTTGTTGCACACATATGTTCATATCCACTTCCATTTTATTTGTCAATGCCACCAGTATTGTTTGTTTTATTAATGTATTCATTATATTTGTTTGCCCATTGCTTTGAGACAGTGTAGGTTGTACATAGATTGTTTAAACCATCTGATTGCAAGACTGTCTCAATTTCCTTGGACGAGAACTTTACCCCATTATCTGTTACTAATTCTAAAGGTAAACTTTGTCTCCCAAAACTTAATTGAATAAAGGTATACCAAGACTATGCCATATGTTTTTGTTTCTTTGAATTTCCTACATCAGATCTATAAAATGCATTCCTTTTTTTTTTACCCATAACCTGTTCAGTTCTAGAGTGTTTTTCTTCTCAATTTGTATGCTTTTCTTCCATTTCTTCACCCAAACGTCCACTTCATCATCTATTCTGGGGCATCAGTACAACTCTTTTAACCTCTTTGTAGATAAAGTCTTTCTTACATGCTCTTCATGTGCTAAGGTAAAAAGAAATCCCCCTCAAGGGGTGCAAACAAATGCTCACCTCCAACCATTATGCCTTTCTCCACTAAAAACTTTTCATTCGACCTCCCATAAGTGTTTCGCTCTGGAATATAGTCAACATGATTTAAAAACATTCACACTAACAAGCACCTGATCGCAAGATGGCGAGGGGGACATTTTGAAGATGGTACTGACGCAGGGGCCAGTAATTTTATTCCCCTTCTGACCAATGGGCGTCAAACCATATTCCATTTATTACTGTACACAAGATAAGTGATGTATTATTGACTTTAATGCAATTATTCACCAATTGGATTCTACATTGTACTATGTAACTTGTTTGCAACTAAAATGCCAATAAACAGATTTCATAATAATAACATGATTTAAAAACATCCCTGCAAACTTGCCATTAGTCAACGGCTTCTCAGCTGCTCCTGCACCATCAGTGAAGTATTCTGGATTCATGATTGATCCTGCACTCACATTTACCCCACACATTAACAAGATTGCCAAAGTAGCACATGCTTATCTGCATATGTTGAAAAGGATATGTCAACCACAAAAAAAGAACCCTTGGGTCTATAGGAGGTTGCTGTCGTAGCTGGAGACTTAGCCATAGTGGGATATCCCATTAAAAGGAAGATTCCTTCACCCACTGGGTGTGCCGGAGAGGCCAGCGGTTCTCTGCGAGCAGGACAGAGCGTACCCCGAGCCCTATGCCAGGGTGAGTTGAGGCACGATCGCTGACAATAGCGAGTATGGCCAATGAATCCTTCACTCTATGACTCTATGACGACTCATAGGATCACGGAAGGGTTTTGTATACCTATATATTTCCACGCACACTTGTACAAACACATTTGTTTTTTCTTTTGATTGAGCACATTGAGCAGCAGCACTGACTTTTTAGGTCCTCTGTAGAGGGTTAAGAGGCTGAAACATGTCAACCTTTCTCTGACTCTAAAAACTGGTCTAATTTCTTCCTGCAGTGCCCTATTTTTAATGCTGGCCCTGGGACGCATGAATAAATGTATTTGCATATCCTGTAGTTAGTATTAATTTTCACTTTGCACATTGCTCTGCACACCTAGCTCATCATGTTGGGTATTTAGTACGCCTCTCTTCCAACATAAAAACATCCCTGAGCTCCTCTCTCTCAGTGAGGGGGTTGTAGCCCGTACCGTGACTAGGCATCACGGTACGAGGAGATTCCCAATGATGACGCATGCAACCTATGGTGGGGGAGGGAAATCGTCCTTTCAAAGGGATAATCCACTATGGCTAAGTCTCCAGCTACAATAGCAACCTCCTATAGACTCAAGGGTCCCTTTCTTGTGGTTTATGTATGAAATAGGGGAGTCATACATTGCATGCCCCCACTCATCCATCACCAGGGTTATGCAGGTTTCTCGGATTTTTGGAGAACACTCTGGCTACACGATTAACTGGTTCAAGTCAGTGATATACCTTCTATCAGGGGAGACCCCCCTTCTGCTTCGGGATTGCGTGGCCCAAGTGAGGTCGGACATGTTCAAATATTTAGGGATATATATCACGCGGAGCCCACGAGAGTTCCTCAGTAAGAATGTCTGGCTACTACTAGAAAGGCTTAGAGGGGATGTGACAATTAACGATCACTCAGAGGGTTGTGCAGTTACCAAAAGTTGGTTTATTTCCAGGTTATGCGTTTCGCTTGCGAAACAAGCTTGGTCACCCCCTGCACAACCCTCTGAGTGATCGTTAATTGGACTTTGCTGATGAAATAATGTCCGGCGCGCTCCACCGGCTCTAAACGGTCCTCTGCGCAGGGCGTGGGAAAGCGGAAGGAGCATAAACGTAAGAAATTGACAATTGAGCTTTCCGTGGCACGGCTCCAGTATCAACTGTAAACCCGAAGAAACTGACTGGTAATCATGTGGACGTCATAACCAGACTCCGGAATCACCATATGCTGGATCACCTGGACAGAGGGAGAAATACGGCTTGGACACGCCGTGACCGCAGCGAAGACACTGACGGAACAAACCAGAACCCGAAGTTTCACCGACCATCAAGGTAGGCACTCCAGTAGGGCTACACGGGTACACTGGGAGGGGAAGGGAGACGGGTTGAAGGACGCGTGTCCTTCTTGCCTTCCTGCCCGGGATGTGGCACGTAGGAGGCTACCTACGGGTGATGCGGGCAGGGGCCAGAGAAAAGAAACAAACTGGCGAGACAATATTCCCGTGTTGCCGTCTCAAAAATAGTGTGTTCGAGGCATATGAGCTGCAGATTGTACACTTTTGCATAGATCGCCATCTGGTGTTGGGCCCGGATGTTTGCAGTTTGTTTTTGTTCTTGGACAGTCTTTGGAAGTCACGAGTTCGGTGACTCCTCCTTCGGTCCGTACTGCGCATGGGCTTCGGCTCCATCCTCAGATTGTTTTTTTCCGCCATCGGGCTCGGATGTGATACTTCGTGCTCCGGCTTCGAACTTTTCCAGTTCCAGCCTCGACGGAAAATCCTCGTCCATCGAGATTCTTCATCAATCATCTTCTTCATCTCTCTTAGAGGCACTTTCTCAATTCCACACATCGGCGCCGGCCTTCGGGCCCTCCTCGACTCCGGTCCCGGCCGATGGAAAGGACTCCGTTCAAAAAGTGCCCAAAATGTGGGTCTAAATTTCCCCACACCGACCTCCATCAGGTGTGTAACCTTTGCCTCTCTCCCGAACACGAGGCCCGAGACTGCCCCGCCTGCAAGTCTTTTCGGTCGAAAAAGACTATCCGGGATCGAAGAGCTCGACGCACCATGGCGCACTCATCGACCTCGGCTCCACCGGACATCTTCGGAGACGACACCGGAGCTTCGGGGCAACAACACACCGAGCAGGAGGAAGACATCGTCAGCGCTTCCGAAGCCGACGATTCCGACCTGGAGGACATCACACCGGCGCAGAGGGTCGTGAGTACTCTACCCCCTCCCACCCCCGCGCCCATGTCGAAAGAGACTCAGGTTACACCTTGGCCTCCGGGCCTAGGGAAAACCAAACAGACAGCTTCTATCACCCCACCTTCGGGCCCGGTGTCGAAGCATCACAAGTCTCATGGCGGCTCGGGCTCGAGCCAGCCTACTCCTGGTGCCGACAAACACCGTTCAGCACCGAAGAAAGTGACACCTAGTTCGGCTCCGAAGCCACCGGCGCCGAAGCCTGGACTCTCGGTGCCGACAAAACACAAGCATAAATCCCTCGGCACCGACGCTCCCGCGCCGAAGCCTGCCTCGACACCGAAAAAACCGGAGGTTCCAAAAAAGCATGGCACAGAGAAACCATCCAAGTCCTCGGCTCCGAAAACATCGGCGCCAGCAGACGATTCGGTGCCAGCGGAACTGTTTACTCCTGATCCTTCTCAAAAAACCCTAACAAAGGATCCAAAGACTGGGCTCTTGATTCTGTCTATCAAGAAACGACGGCTTGACAAACCAGCTCCTCCTCCACCGCCAAAACGGAAGGACTCTGCCACATCTCCTTTCAGAGTGCCCTCCCCACCACCCCCTTCATCTCCTCCACCTCCTCCACCTCTACCACCTCCTCTGCCTCCCAGGTCTCCACCACCCTTGCCTCATCACTCCCCAACCCCGTCTCCAGAACCTGATTACGGGGATCCAGATTATGATCCAGCGGACGCACCGCTGGACCCCACACCCCCAGGGACCCCAGACCCATGGGAGGATTACCAAAACCCTGACATACCAGATGTGCCTCAGGATGACATCTATACATCCAGGCCATCTCCCCCGGAGGACTCACTAGGATTTCACCACTTAGTGCAGCGAGCAGCACACTATCATGGGGTAGACCTACATAGCGAACCAGTTGAGGAAGATTTCTTACTGGATACCTTTGATATTCAGGATAAATCTACAGCCATCCTGCCCATGCTTAAGGGTGTTACCAAACATGCAGCAGAGGTGTTCAAGGACCCAGTCAGAGCCAGGGTCTTAAACCCCAGAATAGAAAAAAAGTACAAGGCAGCCCCCACAGATCCTACGTACATTAAAGGACCTGCTCCTTTAGATTCACTAGTTGTGTCCACAGCTAGAAAGCGGTGCAACTCCCAGTCATCAGGTGAGGCTCCACCACCAGATAAGGAGTCAAAACTCTTAGATCCGTCTGGTAAACGCACTGCCTCCCAAGCCGCAAACATGTGGCGTTTTGCAAATACACAAGCACTGCTTGCGCGTTATGACAGAGCACACTACGATGAGCTAGAGGCTCTTATGCAACACCTCCCAGAGAAACACAAACACAGAGCTCATGAACTAATACAGGAGGTTAAGCTCATTACTAACACCTTCATTAAATGTGCCCTCGATGCAGCGTACACTGCTTCTAGAGCTATAAATACTAGTGTTCTGCTTCGCCGTCATGCATGGCTCAGGATCTCAGGGTTTAAGCCAGAAGTCCAGGCATCCATACTAAATCACCCCTTTGACCAACAACACCTATTTGGGCCAAAGGTGGACGAAGCATTAGAAAAAATGAAAAAGGACACAGACACAGCAAAGTCTATGGGGGCCTTACAATCCCAAATCCCTAGACGCTCCTTTCGACGTTCGTCCTTTCGTAGCACAGGCAGAGGTTACTCCACCGATACTGCCTCTACCTCCTAAAAGTCCCCTCCTCAAACTACCTTCTCAAAGGGCTACCAAAGAGGTGGATACAGGGGCAACAACAATAAGGGCAGGGGCAAAACCAACACCACCCGTTCTGCCACACCGCCCACACAATGACTTCCCCTCGCTCCCCCCAGACCATCCCACTCCGGTCGGGGGCAGATTACAAAATTTTATTCACGCCTGGGAGTTCATAACATCGGACAAATGGGTAACCCAAATTATTCGGTCAGGGTACTGTCTCGAACTAACATCTACCCCGCCCAATATTCCACCAAGACACCGTACAATGTCACAGGAACATTCCACACTGCTCAAACAGGAGGTGATCTCCCTCCTCCAAAAACACGCTATAGAGCAAGTCCCCGTCAATCAGCAAAATCTAGGGGTCTACTCCCTGTATTTTCTAATACCAAAGAAAGACGGGACCCTGCGGCCCATTCTGGACCTCCGGCCTCTAAATGCATACATACATTCGGACCATTTCCACATGGTCACCCTCCAACAAGTTCTCCCACTCCTCTGTCAGGGAGACTTTCTCACTACATTGGACTTGAAAGACGCGTACTTTCATATTCCAATACACCCTTCTCACAGGAAATACCTCAGGTTTGTGGTGGACGGTCAGCATTACCAATTCAAGGTGCTCACCGCACCACGGGTGTTTACCAAATGCCTAGCGGTAGTAGCAGCACACCTCAGACGCCAACACATTCACGTCTTCCCTTACTTAGACGATTGGCTGATAAAAGCCGCGTCCTACAACCAATGTGTGCAACATACAAACAGCACCATCCAACTGCTCCACCAGCTAGGCTTCACGGTGAACTATCAAAAGTCCCACCTCATACCATCTCACACAAAGCAATATCTCGGAGCCACTATAGACACCTCCAAGGGTATAGCCTATCCCAATTCAGCCAGAATCGCAAGCATACAAGCCTTGCGCCAAACATTCATTGCCCAGCACTCTCTCCCAGCAAGAGTGTTCATGAAGCTAATAGGGATGATGGCATCTTGCATCTTCATAGTGCCCCATGCAAGACTCCACATGCGTCCACTCCAAGAGTGCCTAGCATGGCAGTGGAACCAGGCCCAGGGACAGCTGACGGATCTGGTGTTGGTAGACGGCCGCACACATCACTCTCTGCAGTGGTGGAACACCACAAACCTTTCCAAAGGGCGGCCGTTCCTGGACCCGGTTCCCCAGGTGATTCTAACAGCGGACGCATCGCTCTCCGGCTGGGGAGCGCACCTCCTACACCTCACAATGCAAAGTCTATGGACGCCACAGCAAAAGTCGCTCCACATCAACCATCTGGAGCTATTGGCGATCTTTCTAGCCCTAAAATCCTTTCAAAAACAAATTTCAGCCAAAGCAGTCCTCATTCGCACAGACAATATGACTGCGATGTATTATATTCAAAAACAGGGGGGGACACACTCTCCCCAGCTCTCCCGCTTAGCACAGAGCATATGGAGATGGGCAATTCCACAAAAGATCTTTCTCCTGGCACAACACGTCCCAGGCATACAAAACACCATGGCAGATCTGCTCAGCAGACAGACGCAACAAAAACACGAATGGGAACTGCATCCACAAGTTCTTCGCCCATTCTTCCGCGAGTGGGGGCATCCTCAGATAGACCTCTTCGCCACCCACGAAAACAAAAAATGCCCAAGCTTCGCCGCCAGATACCCACACCCATTGTCCAAAGGCAATGCGATATGGATGAACTGGTCAGGCAAATTTGCATACGCCTTTCCACCTCTCCCGCTAATTCCATTAGTGGTCAGGAAGCTACAACAGCACTCCCTCACACTCATTCTAGTAGCCCCAACATGGGCCAGACAGCCGTGGTACACCACGCTATTACAGCTATCAGTGGTACCACATCAAAAACTGCACCTGTCCCCATGCCTCCTAACTCAGAACCATGGAGAAATCAGGCACCCGGACCCTGCTCAGCTCAACCTGGCGATCTGGCTCCTGAAATCTTAGAATTTGGGCACCTTAACCTTCCCCCTGATTGCATGAACATTATCAAGGAAGCCAGACACCCTACCACTCGAGCATGCTATGCCGCAAAGTGGAAGAGATTTGTTGTTTACTGCCGTAACAATACAATCAACCCTTTAGATGTATCCATACAGCACATCATATGCTATCTACTCCATCTTCAAAGGTGTAACCTGGCATATTCTTCCATACGCCTACACCTAGCAGCGATTGCTGCTTACTTGCAAAACAGACAGCATTTATCGCTGTTCAGAGTGCCCGCTATTAAAGCCTTTATGGAAGGCCTTAAACGAGTAATTCCGCCCAGGGCACCACCTTCCCCTGTATGGAATCTAAATGTAGTTCTTACAAGGCTAATGGGTCCGCCTTTCGAACCAATGCATAAATGTGAGCTACAGTTCCTCACCTGGAAAACAGCTTTCCTCGTAGCCATCACTTCCCTTAGAAGGGTTAGTGAAATACAAGCGTTCACTATTAAAGAACCCTTTTTACAAATACATCACAGCAAGGTGATACTTCGTACAAATCCAAAATTTCTGCCCAAGGTCATTTCCCCTTTCCATCTTAATCAATCGGTGGAATTACCGGTCTTTTTCTCGCAACCTCAATCTGTTGCAGAAAGGGCTCTACATACACTTGATGTTAAGAGGGCTTTACTGTACTACATACAAAGAACGCAACCTTTCAGGAAGACTAAACAATTGTTTGTCTCCTTCTCTCCACCACATAAAGGCAACCCCATCTCTAAATCAGGGATAGCTAGGTGGATTTTAAAGTGCATACAAATTTGCTATCACTAGGCAAAAAGAACATTATCTGTTCCACCTAAAGCCCACTCTACAAGAAAGATAGGGGCTTCTATGGCTTTTCTAGGGAACATACCCTTAGCTGACATCTGCAAAGCAGCCACATGGTCAACTCCGCACACATTCACAAAACATTACTGTGTAGACGTGCATTCCAAGCAACAAGCTAGTGTGGGCCAGGCTGTACTAAAGACACTATTTCAAACCGCTGCAACGGATACCGGTGGTCGCCGCTAGGGCTGGGTACTGCTATATAATCTATGCAAAAGTGTACAATCTGCAGCTCATATGCCTCAAACGGAATATGCTACTTACCAGTATGCATCTGTTCTTGGCATGTAGAGCTGCAGAGTTGTACACGCCCACCCGCCTCCCCGGCTACCTGTATCCGTTCCAGTCTATCTTATTTAGATACAACACACATGGGTTTCTTACTGTTATCACTACGCTCCATCTTTTCCCTGCTGGCGAAAAACAATCTGAGGATGGAGCCGAAGCCCATGCGCAGTACGGACCGAAGGAGGAGTCACCGAACTCGTGACTTCCAAAGACTGTCCAAGAACAAAAACAAACTGCAAACATCCGGGCCCAACACCAGATGGCGATCTATGCAAAAGTGTGCAACTCTGCAGCTCTACATGCCAAGAACAGATGCATACTGGTAAGTAGCATATTCCCTTTCGCACATAAACCAAATGCCGATCGAGTGGCATTTTCATTACCAGCAGACACACAAAACTCATACCTATAATAACACGCACTGGAGCCCGGTGACTGTGCTACTGGTGCAGCCTAACTTGAAATAATTGAGAACAGTGTGGATATTTAAAAAATAGGATACACATGTGTTTCTTTGAGAACTCATTTTCTACTATTATAGACTGTATATACATGCAAGGCATCGCTGAAAAATATATACCTTGGAATTTCCTTCATTCATTTAAAATAGGCGACCCTTTTGAAGAGAAGAAGACAAACGTCGCGGGGATAAAAAACACCCGACCAACATTAGGATACTGAAGCAGCAGGAACTTCACATTTAAGAAGGGGGGGGGCAATTACTAAAGGTGTGACCAGGCTTGCTTCGCAAGCGAAAAGCGTAACCTGGAAATAAACCAACTTTTGGTAACTGCACAACCCTCTGAGTGATCGTTAATTGGACTTTGTTGATATATATATATATATATATATATATATATATATATATATATATACGCACACAATAAATTAAAAACAATACCAAATGGACTGTACATTGTTTTTCAAAACAGACCAATTTAATTACATATAAAAACGTAAACAATAAAAAAAAATCATTTTACTAAACATTTATTACATTTTACAAACATTACAAAACAAAATATTACATTAAATGCACAGAAACATCATAATAATCAAGTCAAGTCAAGAAAACTTTATTTCGGCTATCAGCCATAAAATATAAATGTAATCAATCTAAACACAATTTTTAAATTGTATGAATAACACATATACTATTCCCACTCCAATCTCTGCAACAGTAAGAAAGGCATTGGACTCAGGACAGGTAAAATGTACTATTCCCAATCCAGCCTGTGCAACAGTGGGGAACGTCTTGTACTCAGGAGGGATCAAATGTACTATTTCTACTCCAGTCTGTAAAATGTAAGGAAAGCATTGGACTCAGGAGGTGTACAAATTACTACTCCCACTCCAGGCAGTGCAACAGTAGGGAAAGTGTTGGATTGAGGAGGGGTAAAATTTACTATTCCTACTCCACTCGGTGCAACAGTAGGGATAGAGTTGGACTCAGGAGGAGTAACAATTTACTATTCCCACTCCAGACTGCAACAGGAGGGAAAGTGTTGGATTACAGAGAAGTCAAATGTACTATTCCCACTCTAGCCTGTGCAAAAGTAGGGAAAGTGTTGGATTGCAGAGAAGTCAAATGTACTATTCCCACTCTAGCCTGTGCAAAAGTAGGGAAAGTGTTGGATTGCAGAGAAGTCAAATGTACTATTCCCACTCTAGCCTGTGCAAAAGTAGGGAAAGTGTTGGATTGCAGAGAAGTCAAATGTACTATTCCCACTCTAGCCTGTGCAAAAGTAGGGAAAGTGTTGGATTGCAGAGAAGTCAAATGTACTATTCCCACTCTAGCCTGTGCAAAAGTAGGGAAAGTGTTGGATTGCAGAGAAGTCAAATGTACTATTCCCACTCTAGCCTGTGCAAAAGTAGGGAAAGTGTTGGATTACAGAGAAGTCAAATGTACTATTCCCACTCTAGCCTGTGCAAAAGTAGGGAAAGTGTTGGATTGTAAAGGGGTAAAAAGAACTATTCCCACTCCAATCGGTGCAAAAGTAGGGAAAAAGTTGGACTCAGGAGGGATAAAATGTACTGTTCCCATTCCAGTCTGTGCAACAATAGGGAAGGTGTTGGGCTGCGGAGGGGTACAATTTACTATCCCCACTCAAGTCAGTGCAACAGTAGAGAAAGGGTTGGACTCAGGAGGGGTGAAATTTACTATTCACACTCCAGTCTGTCAGCAGTAGGGAAAGCGTTGGGCTCAGGAGGGGTACATATTACTATTCCCACTCCGGTCAGTGCAACATTAGAGAAAGTGTTGGATTGCGGAGGGATAACAGTTTACTAGCCCCACTCCAGTCGGTTCAACTATAGGGAAAGCGTTGGATTCAGAAGGGGTACAAATTACTATTCCCACTCCAGTCAGTGCAACAGTAGGAAAAGTGTTAGTTTGCAAGGGGGTAAAATTTACTATTCCAACTCCAGTCAGTGCAACAGTAGGAAAAGTGTTGGTTTGCAAGGGGGTAAAATTTACTATTCCAACTCCAGTCGATGCAACAGTAGGAAAAGTGTTGGTTTGCAAGGGGGTAAAATTTACTATTCCAACTCCAGTCGATGCAACAGTAGGGATAAAGTTGGACTCAGGAGGAGTAAAACATTTACTATTTCCACTCCAGTCAGTGCAACAGCAGGGAAAGCGTTGGGCTCAGGAGGGGTACAAATTACTATTCCCACTCCAGTCGGTGCAACATTAGGGAATGTGTTGGACTTCGGAATGGTTAAATTAACTATTCTCACGCCCATCTGTGCAACAGTAGGGTATAGGGTTGGATTCAGGATGGGTAAAATGTACTATTGCCATTCCAGTCTGTGGAAATTTGAAAATTTGAAATTCCACTTCAAATGCCGTTTGTCAAGCAGCCTCACAATGAAACAATCTTCATGTGTATTGTCTATTTCATCTTGTGTATTGTAAATCTGAGGTTTCCTTGCCTTCCATTTACTTCTCGAAATTCATTGAGGAGCTAACTGCTAGCGCCTACTCATGATTGCACGTGCATCAAGGCATACACTATGTGCTAGCGTCTACTCATGATTGCACGTGCATCAAGGCATACACTATGTGCTAGCGTCTACTCATGATTGCACGTGCATCAAGGCACACACTATGTGCTAGCGTCTACTCATGATTGCATGTGCATCAAGGCACACACTATGTGCTAGCGTCTACTCATGATTGCACGTGCATCAAGGCACACACTATGTGCTAGCGTCTACTCATGATTGCACGTGCATCAAGGCACACACTATGTGCTAGCGCCTACTCATGATTGCACGTGCATCAAGGCACACACTATGGCTTGACTTGGTCAAAGGCGGCTTCAGATCCCTCAAGAACAGGTTAAAGATCATGCACTTAACAAGGTGTGCAGAAATATTGTAATTTAGTGTATGCTCCACAATCTGCCAATAAGACGTGGTGTGCCCACGGTACGTGATGAAGAAGAGGGAGCGGGCGATAATGTAAATAATGATGCAGAGCTGCTTGGAGGACACATCCAACCGCAGCAAGATGGCGATGGTGCTACCATCAGACCTGAGCTCATTAACTATTATGTTTTAATGAACCATTTATTTCTAAAGTTAATTTAAAATAAAAATACATTTGTTTTTCAAAATAAATCGATGAAGTCCACGTTTGATTGAATAAACTTTTTATTTTGCCATATTTAAGACATGGCATAACTATAGCCATCCCTGAATAATCCAAATAATAGCTTGAGTAAACCCTGTCTTCACATACTATCTCACCCATTTACATTTTAACTCCATTAAACTACCTTCTAACACTACCCTACCTACCGCTGTCCATCTTAACATACATAGCCCGACCCCCCATAAGCAACAACAAAAAACCTTACATAAAAAAATCTACATTTTCACTCCTCATTGCTACAGCTGTGCTTGGAAGCTGCCCAGGAGGCTTGATGTTCCTGTGGTTGGCCCTTCACCAGGACCTTTGGCCGCAGGTGCTGATCTACGGGTCCTGACAGGGCAGACCTGCTGTGACGCATGGGAATGGATATGAACTGGATGGAAGGGGTTAAAGACTAGTTCTACTGCCATCCCCTGGCAAACCATGGTGTTGGCCCCCAGTCATCCTCTGCCATTCTGGCCTCTCTGCTATGGGAGTCATTGTTTGCAGTAGAGTCATCTGGCATTGTGTCACCTGAGTTGACATGCGTGAGTGACGGAGCCTTGGTCCTGACAGCGCTGCAGTTTGCTCTCTCACTTCCAAGAGATGAGGCTCTTGCTTGCTTTGCTGCTCCAATCCCTCCCCTGCTGAAGACTATGTTGCATTTCTGATTTTGACTCTTGACGCTGTATTGTGAACATCTCCATTGTGGTAAATAATTTAATTACCGGGACTTAATTTGATACAGAAAAATAATAAAAATAGCTCAGTAAAATAAGAGGCAAAATCCGTGATATTAGAGGTTAAGAATGGGCTTTATTCCAATGGACGATTTCGAAATCGTGGGCTCCAGGTTCCATCACCACGGAGGCTCAGGAAGTGAAGTACATACGTTATTGATAAGTAATCACTTTTATAAAATAGGCATTACAGTGAAGCAAATGCAGGAGGCGTAACAATTGATAGTAGAGATAGAACATACATGCGTAGCAAAAGTGGGCGTAACTGGGTGTAATTAAAGAACGTCATCAGGTATGATGTCATAATAGGGTGGTTCCATGAAAGAATTTTGCAATGTCAGCAGAAATACTTGGCAGAAATGCGCGCGCAGCAGCATGACGTATGATTGACGTGCGACTAGGGGGTGAAGGGGATTTGACATTTAACTCTACATGTGGCGACAGATGTCTGGAGGGTCAAGTCAACCTAATCCCAAATCATATCTAACATCCTATGTTTAAAGAACTATGTTATCCAAAAGAGAGGTCTCTTAGAGTAGAATCTTATTCTATACTGACTATACTGACTGTTAGTGCGTGTACAAGCGTCTATGTGTCTACACTAGATGCGAGGGCAGAAGTCTTCCATGATAATAGGGCTATGAATTACTTGCATAAAGACAGAGAAGCCGGGCCTTTGCTCGGTAGCTGGAAGAATGTTTACTTAAACTACTAGACAGGAATGCATTGGGCAGGGAGCGGAGCAGATAATTTCGAAGGTGAAATACAGTTTCTGGCAGGCAACAAGCTGATGTCATGCACCGTGAGCCGCGCAGGGAATGAGACAAAGTTCATGGTCGCAGATGCAGGCTCAGACTGGAGCTTTCAGAGGCAGAAGGCAGAAAAAGGCTTGATGGCAGAATCAGGGCCTACTCGCCTGGACTGAAAAATAGCATAAGTGAACCATATAAAGCCGGTGGCCTTTCGTACTTAGGAATGGAATATCCGGCCCATTCATGGCGGATCTGAAAGAGGACATGTTGGCGGTGGACGCACATGTGTTTGCGTCTTCATAACTGGAACTGGAGGAAACATACATGTACTTGTGATTTATACATGAAACCGTTGGGGTCCATGATAGGGGACATAACTGACCAGAAAAATCCATATTTCCACATTCCCTCCTTGTCCCCTACTTGCCCGTTAAGAGATATCAATCTTCATCAATCCGTTGATCTGTTCATATAGCATCATTTGTTCTTCTTTTTTCTTCTGGGATGAATGAAATCTTGGTGGTGGAATACACGATGTGGCACACAGACCACAGATCGCTGGTCCACATTGTAGACATAGACAGCAACTGAATAGTATGAGAAAGCCAATACCTAGGAAGGATAGGACCTTCCATCCAAAGGTAGATAATACACTCCAAAACCAACCGGACCAAGTCCAGGTGCCTGGATTCTGGTGTATCTGGCTTACAATCTTATGAAGGCGAGTTATGGCTTTATATACAGATGGCGCATTTTCTGGTATGAAAATGCAACAACTTGATCCGATGACCCTACAAGCTCCGCCCCTATCGGCCAGGATGACGTCAAGGACAAGACGATTTTGAAGCACAACAATCCGCATAGCAGACTGCTCTTCTGTTAAATTGCCTAAGGCGGAAATAGTTTCGTTCACTACTGCTTCAAGGGTTCTAGTTAATCTACGTATCAGCTTACTATTAGTAACGGTACCTATATAGGGAAAGAGACCTTTATTGAAATCTGTGTATTTTTCCCATGCTGTTTCAGTGTAATCGACTATTGGGAGATCTCTCCTTTCTCTATTGTGTACTAAATGAGTATTTCTGTGATAATCAGGAGGAGCTAGAAAAACAGGTGGCAAAAGGAATCCGATGTAGCAGGTACCATCCCAATCTAGAGGCAGACGTATATATGCCGTCTGACCACATATAAAATAGGAATGGCGGGAAGCTCTAGATGTCGACTTGCCTTGATCACTAAATTCTATTACAGTGGTGCATCTACTATGGCCCATATGTATGGAACCATTCTTTCTTACACATAATTCACCTTTTACTGGAAATACTGGCATGGCGGGCAAAATTGGAGTAGCTTCGGATTCGACATTCAAGATCAAGAGATTAAGCGTAAAATTACCTAATCCATATACTTCATTTTCTAGATCAGTTCCTGTTCTTTTGGGAAGTCCCTCCTTGTTGGGGTGGCAGACTTTAAGTAAAACTAAGTTCAGATTTCCCCATACCCCGTTGTCTTGATAAACTGCGGAGTTCGAATCTTGGGAATTAATTAAACTAAACCATGCTCCACAGGAGCCGTTGTGTGTGAACGGGTATGGAAAGAGAGGTAGAATTCCTTTATAATTCTGATAGGGAGGGAGTCGGCCACATATCCAACAATTTGTAGCATTGCTAACCTGATGGGAATGATGTAACATACTAATAAAAGTGTTATTGCGCAGCGCAAATCTATATGACAATTCATGCGGAGGTAATTCACTAAAAGAATGTTCAGCAGTAACATTATAAACATGTCTAAAAATAGGATAACATATGTGCAACAATATACTTGCAGTAATTATTAAAAGACTTAGGAAAAACAGAATTAGTAACGTCACTGTGCAATGACTACGCAGTGATTTACAGTACGCATGTCGTTTCAGCTTTATCCTTTTGTTTCTTTCTCTGTACAGGTCTAAGGGATACATGTCAGAGACAAATTCGACCGCTTCACCTTGGAGAGGACTTAAACAATCAAATTGCCTGACTGGTTAGACCTGAGTTTTAGTTTATATAGTTCACGACTATTTAATTCAACCAAAGGAAGTTTAGAGTCACTCGGGGAAGACACGCAAGGTGTGTCGTTTACATCTGATGGTAGTCCATGGAATTTCTTGATATGACTTGAATGTATCCAGCCTTTTCGACCTTCGATCTTTACGGCTGTCCTCGTCGTTAGCAACACCAGCTGAGGCGACCTCCACCTAGGATCCAGCTGAGACTTCCGATCAAAGTTCCTCACTAAGACCAAATCTCCTGGAATTACGTCATGGGGTTTCACCTCAGTGTTGTCGGGAAAAGCTGCAGCTACCTGTGAACGACAAGATTGTAGTGCAGACATCAAGGAAGCCAAGTAATCTGTCAGCATATTACAGTCAATATCAGTTATTTTGCGTGGTATAGGCGTCCCCCACATATTTGGTGGTCTACCAAAGACCACTTCATAAGGAGATAGCCCTGTTCGAGAGTGCGCTACCATTCTCATGTAAAAGAGTGCAACGGGTAAGGCTACTACCCAGTCGACACCTTTCTCTCTACATATTTTAGACAATCTAATTTTCAGAGTTTGATTATGTCGTTCCACGAGACCTGCTGCCTCGGGGTGTCGGACACAGTGGAATCTCCACTGATAGCCTAACAAGAGTGAAACGTGTTTCATTAGTTCGGAGGAAAACGGCTGGCCGTTATCTGAGTAGACAACACGTGGTAAACCGTACCGTGGGAAGAATTCTCGAACTAACTGTTTGGCAGTAGTCGGGGCAGTGTAATCTGAAACCGGGTATGCCTCTGTCCAACGGGAAAGAGCACAGACAACTACGAGAACATATTTGAATCCTCGACATCGTTCCATCTGGATATAATCCATCTGGAGGACTTCAAAAGGGTGATCAGGAGGCTGAAATCCACCCTGTTCTACGGGAATGCTTTTTCCTGGGTTAAACTGACAACAGATCATACAGGTACGGACTTTTTGTTTAGCTGCTGCTCGTAAATGTTTGTTGAACCAAATGTGTTGGATGCTGTCTAGCATAGCTTTTTCTCCTAGATGTGCTGGACTATGTACAGTGTTAATAACGACTTGGACCATTGAATCAGGAAGGAACCACACAGATTTTTCCTTCGTCATCCATCCTTGATCCGTTTGGATCCCTCCTAATTCAGTCCATTTCTTTATTTCATCTGGAGTAGCATGTGTCTGTATGTCAATTACGTCAAGAGCGGGATCCTTAACCATCATGCAATGTGTTGGTGTCTGGACTATTGTCTTTGTCATGTCGGATGTTTGAGTTTGAGCAGTCTGTTTAGCTGTTCTGTCAGCTAGATCATTGCCTTGAGAAATGATATCAGTAACTTTCGTATGAGCTTTACATTTCATAATTGATATTGCAGTGGGTAGATGTATTGCATCTAATAAGGCATGAATGAGGGGTCCGTGCTGAATGTGGGCACCGTGAGAAGTTAAATAACCTCTCTCTCGCCACAGCACGCCGAAGTCATGTACAACTCCGAATGCATAACGTGAATCAGTGTATATGTTGACTTTTTTATTTGTGGCTTGAATACAGGCTTGTGTCAGAGCGATGAGCTCTGCTGCTTGAGCGGACAAGATATTTATACAATTTGTTTCAATGATTTCAGCGTCTGTTGTGACTGCATAAGCGGCCACTAACTCTCCTGTACCTGTTCTCATACATGAACCATCTACATACAACGTCAGGTCTGGGTCTGACAATGGAACGTCTGTCAAATCTTGCCTGGGTTTCGTCGTGATAGTGATAACTTCAATACAATCATGTGCAAGTGGGTCTGTTCCATTTACAGGTAACAGTGTGGCAGGATTCAATGTACTACAACGTCTGATTTCTATATGTGGCTGAAACAATGTTAATTCGTAACCAGTGAGTCGTGCTATAGTCAAGTGTTGTGTTTGTGTGCGGTTCAAGAGAACCTCTACTGCATGTGGTACTTGTACTGTCAATGGATGTCCTAACACTATGGCATCGCTTTGTCTAATTGCTAAAGCTGTTGCTGCCACTGATTTCAGGCACGCAGGCAGAGCCTGAGCTACGGGATCTAATGTACTAGAAAAATAAGCACACGGTTTGTGTGATCCTGCTTGTTCCTGTGTGAGTACTGACAAAGCAGTACCTTCGCGTTCTGTAACAAAGAGCGTAAATTGTTTGCTGTAACATGGTGTTGCTAGGACAGGTGCTTGACATAAAGCTTTCTTTAAACTTTCAAAAGCGTGTGTATGTTCCTGAGTCCAAGGGAGAACAGTCGATGTGGCTACCTCCTGTGTTGTCAATTGAATGAGTGGTTTTGCTAGAAATGCATACTGAGGGATCCACTGCCTACAATATGAAGTGAGGCCTATGAAAGCCCGCACCTCCTTTTGTGTCTTGGGTATTGGCATATTTGCAATTAGCTGGATGCGATCTGGTGTAAGCTGCCTTCCCTCCTTGGACAGCGAGTGACCAAGGTAAACAACTCGCTGGACACAGAATTGCAGCTTAGAAGGGGACACCTTGTGCCCCTTTTCGGCCAAAAATTGTAATACCGTCAGTGATGCTTTCTCACATTCAGGTTCGTTTCTAGCGGTGATCAGCAGATCATCGACATATTGAAGCAGGGCAGTGTTGACTGGCATGTGTATACTGTCAAGTTCTCGTTTCAGTGCTTGGCTATAGATGCTGGGGCTTTCTGTAAATCCTTGAGGTGCGCGTGTGAATTTAAAGCTTCGTCCATTTAAACTAAATCCGAACAAGTATTGGCTTTCTGGATCTATTGGGACGCTGAAAAAGGCATTCTTGAGATCAATTACAGTAAAGAATGTTGCTTCGGAATCAATAGCTGTCAGTAATGAAGAGATGTCTGGAACTACGGGGTATTGTGGTACAATACATTTATTTAATTCGCGCAGATCAATAACCAATCGATATACTGGTGGAGCCTTTGGATCAGTTCGTTTAAGAATCGGAATTATCGGTGAATTACATACATTGGAGTCGGTCTCCACAACCACTCCTTGGCCAATAAGCTCGTCAATGATTTGCAGTAAAGCCACTACAGCATCTGGGGGTAACTTGTATTGTCGCATTCGTGGTAGTACCACTCCTGCCTTTAGTGTGACTCGATATGGTGTAATGTTCATGCAACCAACATCTGTAGGGCCTTGTGCCCATAAATGTGTGGGTAAAGTCTGCAGTCGGGAATCCATGTCTCGGGACACATAGTGCCCTTTGAAATCTCGTAAAAACAATCTTACTCCTTCCGGAGAACAACATATTATAGCTCCTAGAGCTTTCAAAGTTTTTATACCTAACAAGTTTTCTGGGCATGATTTAGTAAGCAATAAATCTGTAGTTCGGGTCAAAGGTCCTATCGTAAGTGGAAGAGGCTGTGATACTTCATTAACAATAGGTTTTCCTGAAAAACCAAGGGAAATATTCTGTGAGCCTGAGAGGGGTGCCCCTGGAACTTCACTACGTTTTATAGTTGTTCGACTTGCCCCTGTATCAAGTAAAAATTTTCTATCTTGGCCTAATAGTTCACTATGTACATAAGGTCCTTCTTGGTCTACAGGGACCTCGATAAGGGGTAAGTCAACTTCCCTCTCTAGGCTGGTTCATGCGTATCGTTGATAATCAGGATAGTCATACTGTGCGGTCTGGTACAGCTGTCGTGTCGTTGTTTGTGTGGCAGCAACAGGCAGCGCTGGTGCAGCTGGCACAAACTGTATAGACTGTTGTGGAGCTGGCATGGACTGGGCATGCTGCGGTGCTCCTTGTTCATTCTGATCCTGTCTAGGTGGCCGTGGTCTTTCTTGTGTTTTACCTGTGGCGATATTACGCTTCAAGACTGGGCAATCGTGTATGTAATGACCTGGTTGTTTACAATAGTTGCATGTCCCTTTTACAGGTCCTGCTGAATCACCGGACTGTGTCGTACCCTTTTTATGACCTTCAGCTGGAACTGTCTGGGAGACTAGCATTTTCATTTTTGTGTCTTTCATGCGTCTCTGCTCATGTTCTTGTTCCTCTCTAATTCTATTGTAATGATACTGTAACATTTGTAACATTTGTGATGGGGTATTACCTTGCCAGGTACTCTCGAATTTTAATACTCTATTCTTCACCTGGGGCAAGGAATTTTCAACTAATTTTGTCACAAACAGATGTGGGTATGACTCGCTACTTGCTTTTATACCACTATTTATACCAAAACATTTTTCGAATCGGGCATAGAAATCACTAGTGTCTTCATCTTGCTTTTGTTTACAGGCTGAGATTGCACCCCAGTCTTCCTTTTTCGTGGTTAATAAACGTGGCAGTACCTGTACTAGTAAACCTGGTAGTGCTTTAGTTTTATCCCCAAGCCCTGCTCCTGCAGTTCGGGCCTTTTCTTCTGCTTCTAAGGCTGTCCATTCTATCTTTTGGTCTCCCACCTCCCACTCTTTTTCCTTGAGTTTTTCATAAATGCCAGCAGGCATTAATACCTTTAATATTGTCATAATGTCGGGATAGGTATACTCTCCCATGAGTAACATGTCTTTAATTTCTCGGTGGAAACCCGCTGGGTCTTTGTCATGACTGGGTACCACTTTCTTCATTTCTAACAATTCTATTTTCGATATGGGCGTATATACATATACACGTTTAAACTGATTGTCCTCGCCCTTTATTGGGTGTACTTCTCGTAAGGGATTCTGTCTGTCCATGTAATACGTCGTTCTTTCCTTGATGGGCAGTGAGACATGTTCTGGGCATACAAAAAGAATGTACTGCTTTCTTGATTCTAGTATTTCTCTAATTAACTTAGTACCTGAACCTCTCCATCTATTCGTGAGTAATTCAGTCAATATATCAGGTAAAGGACCAGGATCGGAATGTTGGCTTTTATAAAGTATAAGAAGTTGTTGAATCATATAAATCCCAGCTAAACGCTGTTCATCTGGGGTGAGGTTCAAAAATGTGTGTGCTACTGTATCATCGCCATATTTTCCGGGACTGTCAACCCAATGAACGGCTGACCTGGCTAATTCTTGTTCATCCATAGAATCGAGTAAATGATAACCCCTTCGTTCTCGGAGTAATTTGTCAGCGGCTTGGAACGAATGCTCGGGGGACCTTATATTTATTATAGGTGTTTGGAAATTCCTGTTATTATCTGGACATACCGGACGTATCGGGTCAGTGAAACATCTAGTACTATTACAAGATCTTCCTCTACCTACATAGGCTATTGTTTCTGACTGTCCTGTGGGCAGTCCTGATCCTTCCTCCTCCTCATTGTGTTCAAACTCGTCTACCGCTAATCTCTCTTCGTGTAGGCGTTCTATTTCTTTACGGATCTTTCGGCACATGGCTATTATACATTTTTGCCTATCATGTCTCCCTTCTGATATATTCTGGCTCCATCTGGTAAGGGTTTGCATTATTTCCGGATCTACCCCCGGTCGGTCTTGATTTCTGATTACACAGTTTATGAGGAAACGTAACAGTTCCCCCTGTATTTCCACTTTCTGGTATTCCATAGCTCTGTTAATACATTCAGAATCTCGCCCTGTTTGGACATAATGATATATATTGTCTAAATGCATAGTCATTCCTGGTAGCTTTCCTAAATACACCGCAGCTCGTCTGATACGTAATGATGCCAGGATCATTTCGCCCTCTTTTCCGGGCACAGGGTCATATCTACAATCTACAAGAAGTTCCTTAAGCGTGCGGGAATTTATGAGTTTGGGGGTACGTGGATGTGCTGATTCTTGAAAAGTAAGTTTATTTATTCTGGGTGGCGTAGAAAAAATGTTGGTAGCACCTCCGGTAGCCCCGTCTGGGGTATCGGACGTGAAAGGATTCGTTGAACGTGATACAGCAACTATAGGTGTGGACACAGCTGTAGGAGCAGCTGTAGGAACAGATGTGGAAACAGATGTGCTTGCCGGAACTTGTGTCAGGATTTGATGCTGTAAGGATACAGATACAGGATCTTGGCGTTGAACCTCCCCGGCAGACGGTCTATGTGGGGCGGGGTTAGCATACTCGGGAGCTGCGTCATCTAAATATGAGGAAAGAAAAACATCTTCTGCTGTTCTAGGATGCCCCTTAGGATGCATTTTTATTGGGAATAATGGGGGTGGCAAGTCTTTTGGTATCTCCGGAGTAGCCTTAGGTAATCCCTCGGCCAGAAGGGGATACATACCATTCATAAGGGCATTTCTTTGTCTGTCTACTTGTTCTGATTTCACTCGTGTACCTTCTTTAATTAATATATTTTCTCGGACTTTATTTGAATTTTCCTTACTCCTCTCTTCCTGTCTACGTGCTTTTTCTGTACGTCTATACGATTCTTTACGCCATAATTCAATGGCGTCTTTCTGTGACTGTCTGGCTTTCCTTTTCCATAATTCTTCCTCTACTTTCACGATGCAATCTGCATCCCAGGTCCCAGCTGCGGGCCACCTCTGACTTTCTGGTAATTCCTTAGTGTAGTCTACCCATAGATCAAGAAATAATATGGCGTCTAGGCCATGTTTATGATACATGAAGTACCCTGGAGTGTCCCTAGGAGGAATGGGGACAGCTTCTTCGAGTACCCCTTTTCTAGTTGTGATCTGTCTTAGTTTCGAAAAGAGCGGCATATTGAGAACTGATCTGATACTTGGTCTTGAACAAACTTAATACCATAAACACAATAATGAACAGTCATTCATACCACAATATGCAGGACGTATTAACACATTTAACATTTAACGTTTTAAATGAGCAACAATGATGATGACGATCTAAGAAAACTTAATCACAAAACATAATCCTCGGCATTAACTGAATTATTCTGAATTTATATACTTGATATACTAGATATACTGCTAAACAGTACAGATACACTGCTAAAACAGTGCAGACCGGATTTGTGTACCCAAACCCGTCTGGACCGGCACAACTTATGTGCACGCCAGAACGCCTCCCCAGTAATGGTACTCACCGGGTAGCTCGGAACGGAAGGCCTCGGAACGGAACTGAACTGAACTGGACTGGACTCGACTCGAAAACTTCGGAAACTTCGGAACATCGGAAACCTCGGAACTTCGGAACTTGGTGGGCCTCTGTATACCTCGGATCTTGCTCTCTCAGCTAGGCTCTGGTCGGGATACTTCGCACTTCTCACCGCCTCGTCTGGGTGTTGATCGCAGCCTCAGTCGCCCCCGCTTGACCGGAGGGAGATACAGGAAATCCTGCTGGTACGCGTTGTTGTCCGTCCAGCTGTGGCAGGAGACCGGGCCTGCAACGCACCGCCGGCGCGTGAGATGAGAAAGTGTCCCTGTTCGGGCGCCATTCCTGTGGTAAATAATTTAATTACCGGGACTTAATTTGATACAGAAAAATAATAAAAATAGCTCAGTAAAATAAGAGGCAAAATCCGTGATATTAGAGGTTAAGAATGGGCTTTATTCCAATGGACGATTTCGAAATCGTGGGCTCCAGGTTCCATCACCACGGAGGCTCAGGAAGTGAAGTACATACGTTATTGATAAGTAATCACTTTTATAAAATAGGCATTACAGTGAAGCAAATGCAGGAGGCGTAACAATTGATAGTAGAGATAGAACATACATGCGTAGCAAAAGTGGGCGTAACTGGGTGTAATTAAAGAACGTCATCAGGTATGATGTCATAATAGGGTGGTTCCATGAAAGAATTTTGCAATGTCAGCAGAAATACTTGGCAGAAATGCGCGCGCAGCAGCATGACGTATGATTGACGTGCGACTAGGGGGTGAAGGGGATTTGACATTTAACTCTACATGTGGCGACAGATGTCTGGAGGGTCAAGTCAACCTAATCCCAAATCATATCTAACATCCTATGTTTAAAGAACTATGTTATCCAAAAGAGAGGTCTCTTAGAGAAGAATCTTATTCTATACTGACTATACTGACTGTTAGTGCGTGTACAAGCGTCTATGTGTCTACACTAGATGCGAGGGCAGAAGTCTTCCATGATAATAGGGCTATGAATTACTTGCATAAAGACAGAGAAGCCGGGCCTTTGCTCGGTAGCTGGAAGAATGTTTACTTAAACTACTAGACAGGAATGCATTGGGCAGGGAGCGGAGCAGATAATTTCGAAGGTGAAATACAGTTTTTGGCAGGCAACAAGCTGATGTCATGCACCGTGAGCCGCGCAGGGAATGAGACAAAGTTCATGGTCGCAGATGCAGGCTCAGACTGGAGCTTTCAGAGGCAGAAGGCAGAAAAAGGCTTGATGGCAGAATCAGGGCCTACTCGCCTGGACTGAAAAATAGCATAAGTGAACCATATAAAGCCGGTGGCCTTTCGTACTTAGGAATGGAATATCCGGCCCATTCATGGCGGATCTGAAAGAGGACATGTTGGCGGTGGACGCACATGTGTTTGCGTCTTCATAACTGGAACTGGAGGAAACATACATGTACTTGTGATTTATACATGAAACCGTTGGGGTCCAAGATAGGGGACATAACTGACCAGAAAAATCCATATTTCCACACCATTTCCCTGAGTGTGACGCTGATGTCACCAAGGGTCTGTGTGTTGGTCTCAGTGCTGCGTAGCACCTGCGCAGTCTGCATCTCACCTAGCCTGCAGGCAACGTTCACCAAGGCCTGTGCAAATGTCTCTCTTCTCAGTACCTGCCCTGTTGCTGCGGTGCTTTGTTACCAGGTGTGGTTGTAGTCATTCATTCATTCATTGATAACTTTATTTCGGTCGAGGACCATAAGAGAGCAGATAAAAATACATACATAGATAAAAGATTCTTATAAAAAAATAAATATAGATATATCCTTAAAAGCGAATTAAACAGTAAGTATCAAGCTATATCAATGATTTAAAGAACTTTAAAACTTGACCTTCGACGCCACATACCATAAAGGAAGCGGGAGACAGCAAATACAATAGGGGGAGAGGTGTCGTGTCTGAGAACTCTACACGCCTGCATACAGTGTCTAAAGGCCAAGTTTTTGCATATTGGAACAAGCCAAGATTTACGTATATTGCTGTATGCAGGGCAAAAAAATAGGACATGGGTAACGTCTTCTCTAGTATGGTTACATGCTGGGCAATTTTCATTGTCATTTTTTGCCCATTTCGAAGTAAATGTCCTAATGGGCAAAGAGCCATGCCTTAGTTGGACATATAGTTTCCTCGCAATAGGGGGTTGGACAGAGTCCAAAAATTTCTCCCACCCCATTTCAACTTTAAATATGAGGAACTCAGCAGAAAGCCTTCCATAAGAAGTTAAGCAGTGTAGAGCTCGTAGATTTTGCTGTCTCTCCAAATTTAGCAACTGGGCCCTGGATATCCTCGGACAGCTTAGCTCGGGGGACCCCCGTTACTGAGGCAAACCTATTGTTACTGAGAAGGCTTTGATATGAGAGAGCCAAGGGATATTTTTGTTTTTTAACTGGTCCCAGGCCTCCCGAAATTCAAGTCTGAAAGAGACCAACTCGGGTACTGACCAGAGCCTCCTTCAGTATAGCAAGGGACGTAGTTCTGCCAATTTCTCAATGGACTCCAATCCCAAATCCATTTGCAAGGGGATGAGGGGAGTACTTATCGGAAGGCCGAACAAATTTCTCATGAAGGCCTGTTCAACCCTCAGGAGGCTTGGTGTAGTCTTATGGCCCCATAGTTCAGCACCATAGAGAGAAGCGATTCGGGCCTGAAGGTTATAGATCTCAAGAGCCGGCGCGACCGGTTTAGATATCGATGCTCTCTGTAACTTGCCAATATCCCCTGCGATTTGTGAGAGTCTAACGGCAGATTTGGCAATCTGGCAATCTGGTGGCCCCAGCCAAAATCCTCCGTCAGTGTGATCCCAAGGTAGACGAAGGTTTTAACTCGTTCCAACGGGACACCATTCAAAAGAGGGTTCGGGCACGTGCGCCTCGGGGGATTGAAGATCATAAACTTGGCTTTATCCAGGTTAATCTCCAGACCCCGCGAGGCGCAAAAGCTCACGAAACCATCCAATACACGCTGGATGCCCGAGGATGTTCGGGATAACAACAAAGTGTCATCCGCGAACATTAATGCAGGCACCCGGCCAGACGCCAACCAAGGGGCATCACTGTCCTTTACTTCATTCAGAGTATCAATGAGACCATTAATGAATAAGCTAAAAAGGGTAGGGGCCAAGACGCACCCCTGCTGGACACCCCTTGAAACAGGAAAGCGGGCCGAAAGGGCCCCATGTCTCCCACACCTAACCCGTGCATAATTACCATCATGCAGATGGACCAGGATATTAAGCAAATAGGGGGGGAAGGCCCAAGTCAGTCAAAACCTCCCACAATTTTTTCCTAGGGACCAAATCGAAGGCAGCCCGCAGGTCCACAAAAACAAGGTAGAGGCTGCCACCCTCAACCCTTGTGGTTTTCCAAAAAAGGACCTGGAGCCGAAAGATTTGGTCCAAGGTTGAAATGCCTGGCCTAAATCCAGCCTGGAGGGTGGACAATAAGTCCCGTTCCTCCATCCAGGCTTGTATCCTGTCCAGTATAATTCTGCCCATTAGTTTTTGTGTTGTGTCTAGCAAACTGATGGGCCTGTAGTTTGAGGGGGTAAGTGGGGAGCCTTTTTTATATATAGGGACTATCTCAGCCCCCAGCCAAGTGTCCGGTGGATCAGACCCCATAAGGACAGCATTAAATAAAGTGACACAGTAAGGAGCCCATATTTTTGGCTGGGTTCGAAACAAGTCCCCTGGCAATTTATCAAGGCCAGGAGCTTTGTTTGGGAGCAATCTGGCTATAGCAGATTCTACCTCCTTCAGAGTAATACTATCTAGGGGATTGAGGGGGTGCATGCTCGGTCCCGACTCATCACCCGAGGCCCCCGCCAGTCGACACTCGTGGCGGGGGTCTGGGGCGGCGTGGCGGGTGAGCAACGCAATTCCCTCGCAATTTAGCTCTACGTGCTCCGGACATGCATACAAAGCTCCAAAATGAGTTTCCCAAACGGAGGATGCAATATTTGGGAGGATAGCTTGTTCTCCTCCCTTAGAGCCGGAGCTAACAATAGCCCAGAATGTCTTTGCGTCCCTGGTCAGGAACGCGTTTCTAAGGTCATACCACCTAGCTTCCTCCCAATCCCTCTTGGCTCCCTCGATTGCCTTTTTATAAAGCAAGCGAGATAATCTAATTTTTAGGCTATCCCTGGTTTTAATTTCGGTAAGGAGGTCCTTCTTAGCTTTCCTGAATGTTGCATTGTACCAGGGGTGTATCTTGGCCCCACCTCGTCTAGGCTTACTAAAGGGGCAGAAAACATCCCCCAGCACATTGGCCAACTGTCTATGAATATCAACAGCCTGGCCATTTGGCGGTAGATCGGCCATCGCAGCTAACCATGGAATAACAAGCTGGTATATTTCACCCAGCCTAGACGGAAAGTTCTGAAAGTGGGGCCAATTAACCCTACGACGATTGTTCGAGACCACCAGGGGCAAAGTCGCATTAATAGTTGGGTCGGCTTCAGGGTTTGTCAACCCAAAACTCCCTGGCTTGAGTGTAAGAACTAAGGCATTATGGTCGCTATCATGTCTCGGATGTACTCTAAATCCTAACAGCCTGTCCCAATGCCTTGCTCCCATCATGATGTAATCAATGGTGGACATTTGCACAGCCCTATTAAATGTGGATGATCCTGGACGATCGGGATCCAATCTCCCATTGCACGCTCGCAGGGACGTGGCAAGTGAGAATGATTTAATTTGGAGGACCAACCAGGTCCAAGCCTTAACGGGAGGGATCTTTGGATCCGGAATACACAAATACAGATCTTCATCATCCTGCTCATCAGAGTCTGGAATTGCCAAGGGCTCGAATTGGCAATTAAAATCCCCACCAAGAATAATTGTAACAGAGGGGTCAAGAGTCTGAATAAAAAGACCTAGAGCTTTTATCGTATCTGACTCCTGGCCACTCCTTACTGGCCTAGAATAGATATTTATTATGGCTATTTTTACTGAGTTGGGGGGCGTCAATAGGACACATTGGAGATCAGGGGAACTAGTTGGAATTTGGATAGCTTGGACGCCCAAGTGGGTGCCTATCCAAATTGACAGGCCGCCAGATGGGCGGCCTCTGGCGCTAGATACTGCTAAGATGTGGAAGGTTGCATAACCTGGGCTAACATTCTCCTCTAGGGCCCAAGTTTCCTGGATCAGGCAGATATCGTGAGCTGCCATAAAAGAGCCCCAGTCAGGATTGAGTAGTTTGTTTTTTAGACCAGCAACGTTCCACGAAAGGATTTTTATAGTACCATCAGGTGCCTTACCAATTACTTTTGGAATTCCTAATGCCAAGGTTGGGGTACTATCCTGTGTTTCTCTGCCCGATAATCATAACCTACAAAACCTTTATTAAATAATTCACCGCCTGCTGCACCTCTGTCAACATAACAAGTTGATATGGAGGTTGTGACACTAGGGTTGTCTCACCAATGGCCACTGAGGTTGTTGCAGTAGTTGGCCTCATTTTAACCAAAGCTGTGCTGGGGTTGTCACAGCTACCTGCAGTGCTGGTGCAGGCCAATGATGTGACAAATACACTCACAGTGGAGGCAGAGGGCGACTAGCGATGTTTTATCTTTTAAAGGGTTACGCTTAGGATGGTGATGTTACATCCATGACTTGAGGCCCTTGGAAATCCAGGCGAGTGAGACATGTCCTCCCGGGAAGAGATTTTCATGTGTAGCTCAGTATCATCAACGTAAAAGTGGGAGGAAGTATTGGGGCTTCTGAGAACAGAGTCAAAGGGTTCCATGTACACGTTGAAGAGCAGTGCAGAGGATCACGACTTGGGAAACTCCTTGTTGAAAAGAATAATGACTGGAGAGAGAGCCTGATGTTTCTTTCCCACTGTTCCACCATCCTGTCAGAATTTCAGAACAGCTACAAAATACTGCTAACAAAATTCTAATAATGGGTGACTTCAACATTCAACTGGGCAAAGACGTTTCACTCACACTGGGCTTGCTTTCCCTAATCAACTCGCTCAGCTTCTCCCAAAAGGTAGACCCACCAAGTCGGGCAAACAAATCAACCTCATTCAAGAACAAAATGTACACCCTTCGAACATCTCCATCCCGCCACAATCTTGGACCGAACACGCAATGATAACATTCTCTATTTATATCCCCACACTCCAGGTGAAACACCATCCCTTAAAACAAACTTGTTACATTTTTACGCAAACCTACAAGAACATCTTTCCAAATTCTCTATCTTTAACATATTACACATCCCCTTATCAATAAGACATCTCAAACAACCCTGCCCATATTATAAACCAATTTTACTTCAAATTAAAGTGAAATCTGCCAAGAAATCAAACAAAGAAGTCTGTAAATAACATCACACTAGATATAAGACAGAAATATGTGTTGCCAAGAAATTCTTCAAGAATGACTGCATATCCTCAACAGAACATCTCCAAACAAAGCTTTTATTCAAAGTTACAAAGTGATGTCATCCCTTAATACCAACCTGAAATTCTCAAGTTTATTCTCTCAAGCTAAGTGCAATAAGCGTGCCTCCTACTTTCTATATTTGCAATGGTGAACGCTCGCACTCCCTAACCACCATGAGACCATCTGGAGCACTACTAGAAGGAGAATCTTCCAAACTCATAAAGACTATCTGAGAATGGAGTTATCTCCTCCATCACCAACTAGACCCTACAAAGAGGTCATTTCTCGAATGCTCTAAAACACAACATTGTTCACCCCTACTTAAATAAACAAATATAGCCACCTACACTCCAAACAACAAATGTCCCATCTCATCTTTTACTTTTCTAAACAAAGATCATTGAGGCAGAGGTAGCCAACCAACTCCAGAGCTACACAGAATTGGACATTATGCTTGTTAACACACACTCTAGATACTGCCCACTAAGAGGTACTAAAACCACAGTGAAGGGCAGCAGAGAAAAAAGCGCCAACCTTAAGAGACCAAAATCATCCGGTGGGTCTCATCCTACATGACCTCTGGTTTAAAACTTTGCTGCAAGATCAAGAGCAGCAAATCAAATTCAGTCTACATGTCTCAGAGTCACGGGCCATGGTATGGGGTGTCGATTGACGCTCTCCCCCCTTCTTCTCAAGGTATGCATGTGTCCTCTAGCACACCTGATCAATATGAAAGGCCTTAAATGTCAATTACATGCTGATGATACACATCTTCTGTTAGACCCAAGCAATAACCACAATATTCAAGCACACACAGAATGCCGTCACTCCGTTCAACACTGGATGAACCTCAATGCCTTTGCCTAAACAGTGACAGACGGATATCACGATGGTAAATAATGACGTGTCACCGCTTCCAAATATCTCATCGACTCCTTCACTTAACCAACATAAACCTTGGAGTCCTGTTCGAGGCACAACTATCTTTCAAAGCTCAGATTCATACAACCATCAAGTCAACAAACTATAAGGTATACGACATATCTAAAATCAGCCCTCCCCATCCATACTATACAGAAAACTACTGGTCAGAGTAGCCCTCCTACCAAAATTATACGATTATTTTGAAATATACCTAGACATCCCAAATAAAGGCATTGCAGAACTAAAACATGTCTAAAGCTGAGCAAGTAGAATCATCTTTAGACTGAAAAAAAACAACCATGTCTCCTTCACGACACAGCAATCTTGACTAACCATTAAAATCCAAATACAACCCAGGGTCCTCTGTCTTATGTGTAAAACCAGCAACACAAAAACACACAGAAAACTAGCAAACTTCAATTGTGCTACTTTCCTCCTCATAGCACAAACTGATCATCCCAAAATTAAGACTGATAAGATGTGGAGGGAAAACTCTGAAAGTGGCAGAAGGAAAACCCTGGAGCAATATTTCCAAATAATCCAGGTCACTGAGTGATTTCACATCCTTCAAAAACCTCCCTAAATAGCTGCTCTTAAGACCATAATTACCCATCAATGCTGCTTCAGAAAACCAAGTAATTGGAATTAGACCTCCTGCATCATTTCCGATGCTTTCGAACCCATGAGATCTCTACCGCATGACTCTATAGTCCATCCAACTTCCCACAACAAAATCTGGCTATTGACCAAAAAAAACCTTATAACCCCCTCTCTACTCTAGGCATGCCCGACTCGTCTCACTTTTAATCCCCACTCCCTGTTTACCTCTCTATCCATGCTCTACCCTCCTTTAAACAGCCTGCTACGGCGATCCTTGTATTGTTCACTATTGTCACTGTTTCAACCTTCTAACATGAGCAACTGATTTGTATTATTTCTGGTATTGTTCACCATAGTCTTTGTTCAACTTGCTATCATTAGAAACAGACCTGTCAGATCTGTGTGCAGGGACTAAACGCAGGGCCTCTGGCATTTGCTGCACATTCAAAATCTTGAGAAATGCATAAAATATATACATTTGTTGACATCGATTCTCCAGGTGCAAGGATAACCAAACTCTCTGTACAGGGTTCTTATAAAAAGCGGTCTCACCCTACAGATGTTATCTTGGTCTTATTTTGTTGTAAATACTGCAGGATGCCAGCAATTAGCTCAGGGATCATTTATATGTATGTTTAAGAGGGTTTGCCACCCAGAGATGAGAGAGTGTGAAGAGTGTAAAACCAAATACTGATGCTTCATGATGTTGTTCATACTGGAGACAGCTGTGTATGAATAATAATTCAAGTGTGAATATTTTAGTTTCTTTCCAGAATCATATGTTATGACTGTCCCTTAGGATTATCTGTAACACACTTAGGCTAGTAGTCTGTAGTACCTCGCGCAGGTAGTGTTAAGCTACTCTCTTGTCAACCAAAAAGCACAGAGACAAGCTTCCTTTCCCAGGTCTATTTCCCATTATAAATTGTGTTCTGCAGCACAGTGCTGTAACACAGCAACAAGCGCTGGTGGAGCACAGGCTCTGTCTTCATGGCACACATTTGAGATGTGAGCATTAGCAACATTGTCACTAGTATATGTCAATGTCCGCCTGCATTTGTCCTCAAGCCCTCATCACTGGCGTCTTGCGAAGGCATTTGTTATTGTCCATACCCCTCATAAATGTGCGCCCACTCTTGCTCTTTGTGACCATTGGCTGTGTATCTACTGCCTGGCCCAAACAGGAGATGCGCTGTCTCCGTGTACCGTGTACCATGCTGTGATATGTTCCATGGCTCTGGGTGGGATGTGCCGGGGGGGGGGACCCTTGAACACGAAGGCTGAACAATGAACAGCCTTTACAACGATGGCTGTACTACGCAAGCCCTACCGCGCATATGTCTTAACCACGCATGTGCGGGGTTAAGGCATATGTGCGTAAGGGCTTGCAGACGGACGGAAGCAGGAAGAGATAGTGGTGAGGTAAGTGGGGTTGTTTTGTGGGCTGAGGGTTGGTCGGGGTACTTTTCTGGGGTCGTTTTGAGGACCAAGGTGGAGGGTTCGGGGTAGTTTTCAGGGCTTGGGGAGCGTTCGGTGTAGTTTTCAGGGTTTGGGGGACATTTTATGGTTCAGGGTGGGGGGCAGGGATCGTGATACCTGTAAAGTTGGTCAATGAACACTCGGAACACGGTGGTCCTACTGCTATGATTTATTAGCACACTTATGAGCAGTTACACCGAGGAGCGCCGGCCACCACTATGTGCGCTCACTGCCGCGCACTCACTCTCTCCCCG